>NC_143170.1:26653500-27257000 GCF_047325235.1 Durio zibethinus
AAAAGTTGCTCAAAGTTTCAACAGAAGATCATAAAGGCCAGTGCTCAGGTAATTTTTCTTTGCAGCCCTTATGAGATGACTCTTCTTATTTTGGGTGTCTTTAACTCTTTTAGGCAATTACGGTTTATTACTGTTAGATTATAAGGAGGAGAGAATAAGGGGGACAGACGTGACAAAGTCTCCTTCGTCTTGCATACTTCCATCCAATCCATTGACTGGTACAGACGTGACAAAGTCTCCTTTGGCATGCATACTTCCATCCGATTCATGGACGGGGACAGACTCGACAAACTTTCCTTCGCCATGCATACTTCCATCCAATCCTTTGAGGACATCTGATGTAAGTACATATCAATATACAGAGCAACCAAACGCAACATTCATAGTTTTATCTTACAATCTTTCGTTTTGTTTGGGTTTTTAGTTTTACTATCATGACGGTCAGTCAATCTGACTGGAAATACTGGATCTCCTTAAACCACAAAATTAGAAGCCTTAACTTGACAATTTGCTTGGCCGGTTAAGAAGTGAAACCCTAAATTTTGATTGTGTACAAATTAAAAATATGCAACTTAATTTAGCAATTGAACTATCTTGATTGTTTTTGTTTGTCTCATTGTAATTTTTTTGAATACTTGTGTCTTAATGATTTTTTTTTTATTTTATCTAGATTACCTTTTTCTTTTAAATAGAAAAACTGTGTAAATCTTGGATATACATACCCATGCAAGCATATATAGCCAAGCGGCCAGAATTTTGTTACATTTTGGTCTCAGTCTAGGTTTGATCCCTCATATTGAGGCCAATATAAGGCAGATTTGTACCGCATCTCCTTCCCCTTCCCCTTCTCAATTTCTCGCTTCCCTTCCTCTCTCTTTGTTTGTTTGTTTTTATTGCTACTTTTTAAATTTTACATATATTTTGTGCTGTTAAAATTTTTTTGAACCTGAGACTTGACTCAATTGCTTCATGAATCTGGAACTTAAATTCATTTTTGTGCCACTTTTTGTGTTGAGGGGCAAAATATTTTTCAAGATGGAATGGCATGTCAGGGTCAAATTGACCAAATCAACAAGTTAAGTCCTTTCCTTAATAGTGTTAAGGATTTAACCGTAATCAACATTTTATGAAAGTGAAGGATACTTGTAATTGAAGCAGATGGACTAAATTTAACAAATATAGCAGAATCAAAACGGGGATGTTAATCATGATGTTTTGTTTATTATGATGCCAATTAGCGTTACTGGATTGATACAATTTTTTATCCATAGTTTTAATTACATACAGGTCGGCATATCTAATTACAACTCCAAAAAAGGTTATAGCAGAATTCTCTGATTTTATAAACAAACCTTGTAGTAATGAGCATGATTATAATTTATCGTCATCCCCACAAGGATATCTTAACCTTCAACAACCATAATTCGAAGTGTATGTAATTTGATTTTATTAATTTGAGTCAAATCTTATTTGTCAGCCTTGATTTTCCATTATCATTACACTGAATTTGTTCTCATTTCAGGCACCAAAACAAGCATTGAGCCTTTTTTCATCAGAGAAGAACAAGAGGCTAGAAGACGGTTACTTTGATCTGGCTTCAGAAATTTGTGAAGTAGATGTTGATGAAGATGAACCTAAGGCCAAAAGAAGGTCAGTTAAGCATTTTTATTGATGTACTCTGTGAAGTAGACAATGCTGTTCTCTAGTGATACTTGTCACTTTTTAAGCATTTTTATCCAACAGTAGTGCCCTTCACTTCCTTAAACCAGAAGGGTTACTTTTCTCTGTTTGCAGTCCCCTTTCCTCCAATTTAAAACACCTTTAAATGTCTTTCAGTCTTCACACGAAGGATGAGGTTGAACTTGTGAAAGTCAATTATGCAAGTGGTTTGGTCAAATAGAATTAAGCTTATGGGTAAGGTTTTATGAAGGAGAATTTTAATGGAGTGGTTTAACATTTTGTAGCAACTGTACTGAGAACGAAAACAAGGGTCTCATAGGTTCTGCGAGCAAAACCATGAGAGGGCATAGAGTTGCATTTCGAACCAGAACCAGAACCAGAAGCAGCAGTGCGGTACTTGATGATTGTTATAGATGGAGGAAATATGGACAGAAAACAGTCAAGGGTAATCCCTATCCAAGGTGATTACTTCACCTGATATTGTTTAGGAACTTCCAAAGTTGCTAAACAGTTTTGTTGATTTAATTACACCTTTTTCTGTGTCTTTATCCACTCTGTATAGGTGCTACTACAAATGTTTGACAAGTGGTTGTCCAGTGAGGAAAAGTGTTGAGCGAGACTACCAAGATAAGAGCTTTTTGATCACCACCTATGAAGGGGTACATAACCATTGCTGTTATGACAGGGGATTGTATCATTTGCACATTCGTCGACTCTGTAATGATCATAGGGCCAATCAAATGGAAGATGCTGGTGATTCAGCTAAGATTATCGGCCCTACAAAAGGTGGGGAGGCAGTATCATTCCTTGATCATCATATGATCAATTATGCAAATTAGAGAGTGATGATGTTCACTGAACCTTGAATCCTACACTAATAGGAATGATTTTATCCTCTCTGTTTTGTCATTATAAGTTGATGGTTAATCCCTAAAGCAGAAAATTTCACAGGGATATCCTAAATCATGTTCAAGTTTACAACAATTTTGGGACCTGATACATCATTTCATGCGAGTGTGTGTATATAAATGCTTAGGGAGAGATTAAATGTTAATATGAAAAAAGAATAAAATGAATTATGCCAAAAATTGTATCAAAAAGAGGATAGTGGTGGAGGATTGTGCTCAACTCTTCTGTTTCTCTCATATGCTAGCACTAGAAATTATATGAGAAACATTACACATATTCAATGCCTAAAAAAATGTTTGACAAAAATTGTTAGTGATGTCTGGTGCATTTGAAATTGGCAGGATACGGAGATGTATTTGAAGCATCAATACAAGATAAAGGTGCGCATCCAGGTAATTAATTCTTCCTAACCTTAAGGTTTCTAATTTTTTTTTTTTGCTGGCAACTAAGTCTAGATGCAGATAGGGAAACACAGCTATCACCGAATGAAGAACATTTCTTGAAGTATGAATCTCCCATGTCATATTACAAGTTGAGGGTTAATATTAAATAACCAAAAGCACTACTGTTTATTTGGAAAGAGAGTCTACTCCTATTGATGCATTTGAAATTGGCAGAATATGCAGGTTTTCTTGAAGCTTCGATACGAGATGAATCCCAACAATCAGGTAATTGTTCAGTTCGAGTCTTTGAGAGGATGTTTTATTTGCATTTCCTAGTTTAACCCATAGGCACTCTCATTTAGTTAAGAGCAGAAAATCAGCTGATGCATATACTTGGAGGTGTTATGGGATCAAAGGATTGACAGGAAACAGAAGACGAAGTTATTACAGGTGTGCATACCCTGGTTGCCCAGCTAACAAGTCAGTTGAGAGGTCATTGGAGGGGCAGATAACCCAGGTCATTCATAAAGCTTGGCACAACCATCCTGAGTCACAGCCTACTAGAACTTCATCACTATCTGCCTTTTCTCACATAATCCGGGCTTCCAATCATCTTACAATCAAAATCCCAGATCAGTCCTTTGTCACATATGAAGGTGGACATATGGACGCTGAAGCTGGATCAGTTGTTTTTATGGGATCACTAATGGATAAAAAATTTGATCAGCCTTCTGATAGACCTAAAGCAGACATTGACGAAGATGTTCCAAAGGCCCAAAAACGGTTAGTTAAAACAAATTCTAGCAATATTATAAAGTTTTATCTGAGATTTACAAAAAATGGTGTTAAAAATTTGATGTTCTTGGATTTTGCATTATCTAACTAGAATTCTCCAACAGTTTCAGGAAATGTTCAAAAGCAAGTGTTGTCACAGTAACGGTCGGAGCCAACAATTTCAGGGAGATGGTTCAAAGCATGACAGGAATGCCTGCGAAGGAACTACAGGAAGAAAGAAAGCTGACTGCAAGGAAACGGTGTGTAATAGAAGTACAGAGAAAAAAGAAAACTGAGTGCAATAGGTAGGAAGGAAGAGCAGGAAGAAACAGGGCTAGTAGTAGACGTGTACTTTGAAGATACCCGTTTAATAAGATCGGTTGGAGCCTAAAATAAATTATTTTTCTTTTCACTTTTTTCTTTGTTTGGTAAGAAAGAAATAAGTAAATTTGTACATTTTCCCTCTAAATTCTATTTAAGAGGAAAATACTCATTAAACTTAAATTAATGATTGTATTTACTTTACCCTTAATATCTTTTTTTCTTCTATTTTCTATCTTTCATATCAATCACAATGAAGAAAAAAAAAACTTTTTTTCACTTTTTTTTTCTTTTCTTATATTTTTTTTTTCTTTTTTAATTTCCTATCAAACATAATATAAAAGTTGATAAGATTGGCACTATAAAATAAAAAAATTTATGCTACGCATTCTAGGAGTGGTGCTGACTAAATTTTAAAACATGGCATGCAAGCATGTATGCCTGCCAAACATTTTTATGCATTCATAAATTTAGTTAATCTAAAATTTTAAAATAATTAATCTAATTACATAATTTGATAATATTCAAATTAAACATGTTATTACTATTAAAAATTAATTATATATCTTTGTACAAATAAGTTGAGATAGATTAAGGATGCAGCTATCTACCTGGGGGCTGGAGGGACTCAACAATTGGAAACTTTATATACTTGCTTGCCAGACTCTCTTTCTCCTTCTGCCTTGAAAGGGTTACAAAATTGAAGCCTTTTCCTACACCAAATATCTTCCATTCAAGAAGCCTAGAGAGACAAGATAACACTAACTTGTTGAATTTTTGTTCTTGTTCAAAAACTGAGTTAAGACTGAATCAGATTAACAGTGACCCAATGAAAAAAAAAAAAAAAACCTAAAGAAGAAAGAAGGATGGTGTCACAGACATGCATAGAGAAAGAGAGGAGTGCAGTAAAATCACCTGAGAATAGTCGTGGAACTGTTGTAAGTTCTGCTCCGCGATCAAGTCACTGTTGTGAGAGATGAGAAGGAACTATAATTGGTCCAGACTACCAGAGTTGACTTGGTGGTTGGCACAGATAGTGGGATGGTGTATGGATAGTGCTGGGTAGTTTCTGATATTTCACTTTCAATGTTGGCCAACAAGATTTTTCATGACAAGTATATATATGCATGTATTAATGAATAAGTGAACGTATATTATTTTGATGGTTATAATTCTGTACGAACAAAACACAAAATACAGGTTGGACTTTGGAGTTGTCTGCTTGTTGACTCCTTGGTCCTTTCGTGGAACTAGAGAAGAAATTTCCTAACCATCCAACTGAAAGGAAATAGAAAAGAAGCCGGTGGTTTTTTCCTTTTTTTTTTTTTTAAGAAAAAAAAAAGTTCCTTTAAGGTAACCTAACCTAAGGGACCCTCAACTTATTAAGTGTCAAACTGTTGTTAAACAAAAAGGATCCTTCAATTATTGGGGTATATTTTATATACCCCAGTTTTAGAGTTTGAGGATAGAATTTGGATTGTGAGGTTCAAAAAGATTCAGCTAGCAATCTCGACTTCAACTCCCCTTGTAACTTCTACTTATCTTTCGACAACAAGGAGGACCCAATCGCGTTTTATGCGAGCATTTAATCGATTTATGGGCTTCTATTCTTGTCATACAAATTACTTGCAGGTGAGTTTACTAATTCTTCTTTAAAATTTTCACCTCTTTGTTTATGGGTTTATAACTTTATATGGGAGAATTTAAATGTTTGATAAGTTTTCCTTTGATTTATGTGTTAGGCCTTATAATCGATTCATTTTTTATCGTTGTTGAAGATACAACAATTCAAATTCACAAACAAAAAACAAAGTAAAAGATAGCCAAAAAAAAAAAAAAAAAAGCCTGCATGTGTGTATATTACATATTCAAATTTTAATCACCATAATTATTTTATATAAATATGATAATTTATTGTTTCGTATTAAATATATGTTAAAATATGAAAATTGGATATGTAGAAATATATGTTTTGATTTTGCTAAATGCATATATAATTTTAATTTTTATTAAAATTAAAATTATATTAAAAAATATTTTTATATTATTTTTATATCATATTATTGTATCATATTTAAAATTATTAAATTTATTCATGAGTCCATACATATCCCTTAATTTATATTTAAAAAATAAAAATTAATTTTAAACAATAGAATATTTGTTATCATTTTAATCTCTCTTGTAAAATTAAAAAATTTTATTATCAATATATTAAATAATTTTTTATACATATATATATATATTGTTTTTGGTTACTTGATTTTCTTATTGCTAAGGATTTTTAATATTAATGTAAATATACGTTTATATATATATATCTATACTATATATTAAAATTATCCCTTTAAAAATAGTTTCTTTTGATACTTGTCCAAATTACTAAATTACTATTTTACCCTTCTAATATTATGACATTATTATTTTACCTTTAGTTAAAATAAACAAATAAATTAAAATATCTATGATTTATAACTCTTCATTAAAAAGTTCCCAGTATAGTACAATGATCATTTTACCCTTTTTAAATAATAAACAAACTATTTTACCCTTTAGTCAAAATAATACAATTAAATTAATGTTAATAATAAAAAAAATTAAAAATACATTAAAAGAATTTTCAAAGGATTATATTTTGACACCTTTTCAATATTATAAAATGATCACTTTACCACTTCTAATATTATAAAATTGTCATTTTACCTCAATATATATATTTTGAAAATTCTTTTAATATATGTTTAATTTTTATTATCAACATTTTAATTATAGTATTTAAATTAAAGTGTAAAATAATTTGTTTATAATGTTGAAAAAGATGAAATGATCATTTAAAATATTGGATAAGTGCCACTCTTAATCTCTTTGGAGATTTTTTTAATAGAGTTATAGATATTTTAATTTATTTTATTATATTAACTAAAGGGTAAAATTGAAAGGATAAAATGATAATGTCGTAAAGGTAAAATGATAATTTAATAGCTTGTACAAATGTCAAAAGACTATCCCTTGTAGGATAGTTTTAATAAATAGAATAGTTAAAATAACTTAAAATAATCATTTTATTTGTTAATGAAAATAAAAAAATTTTACAATATAAATAATTAAAAAAATTAAAAAAAACTAATATAAAAAATTTTAGAATACCCAAAGATACACTTGTCTAGCGTTGTAAAATAATTAATTTACTTTTTTTAATAATAAAAAATGATCATTTTACCTTTTAATCAAAATAAAATAATCTAACATGTAAATAATAAAGAAATTAAAAATTTCTCAAAGGGATTATATTTTGATACTTGTCCATTATTATAAAATGATAATTATATTTTTAAATAAAAATATAATAACTTAAAATATAAATAATTAAAAAATTAAAAAGTAAGAAATCAAGCAAGAGAGATAGAATTACTTGGAAGGAGGTTTTTGGGCTGCAAGAACCACTGTCTTCTAGTGTATCTTAAACTCTAATGGCAGCTGTTTCACTGGCAAGGCTTCCTTCTTGCCTTCCGCTGGATGTCAGCTCACCATCAGTCATATGACCATATGACCAATTAAACATTTTGAAGGAGGATGATCAATTGCTTTTAGCTGCAACCTGGAAAGTTTTCAAACATTTGTGTTCTTCGAAGCATAAAACTAAGACAAGAATATTTACATTAATACAAACTATCAAATGCCTCTTATTGTCCACGTAATGTTTGACGAATAAACCCAGAGAAGATCCAGTTAAAAGTAAGAGTGAGTTACTTGGTGGTGACACAACGATGGGCAATGATGTTGAGCAAGAAGAAACTAGAGAAGAAAAGGGACAGTGGTGGATCAAAGAGGGGGAGAGCCATTTCTTTGAACTCTCGTTTTGGATAAGCACTTACTCCAGAACAAACAATCAGGTTTTGGATTTGAACATTGTCTCTCTTCCTTTCTTTTTAGTTTTGCCATATGGCAACTTGGCGTGTGGGATGATAACACCATACCATGGGACAAATGAAAGTCACCTCGATCAATTCTTAAGAGCTAATAAAAAATTAAATCGTGTTTTTTCATAATTGAATTAATCAAAATAAAAATCATAAAAATCGATATATAGTTCTTAAATTTCTAATTTTTGACACTTTATTGTTACTCTTCATTAAAAGTCATTTAAACTGTCATATTTGCATCTTTTTCCCTACTAATTTGATGCTAACATACAAGAAAAAAAAACATTAACCTTTGCAAATTAAGAAAGGATGAAAGGAAAGAAAATTAGGAAAATCAATATAAAAATCATTTATAATTTCTTTAAGAGGGAAAAAATGCTCACATGACAGGTGCCCTGTTAGAGAAGATGATAATAGATAATATATCTAATTCTACAACAACTGCATGACAATGATCTCTTCTATTAGGTTTATTCATGCTTATCTATGTTTATTTTTCATGGGTTCAAATTTTTCTCTTGTTTACATTTATAAAGATAAAGATAACAATTTTTATGAAGATTGTTTTGGCAAATTATGCTCACAGTAGTGAATTTAATATTGTTAAGTTATTTTATCCTCCCTCTACCTTGGATATATTGTTTAAAAGAAGACTTCCCGGGTGTTGCCAAGATAGGGCCTCTGTAGTATATGCACCAAAAATTATGTATCTAGAATAATAAGAAAATAAAAAGCTTAACAAGCTTAATTAAATGACTGATGATGTAATTTACTTTATACATTACTATATATTTACGAATTGATAGAACTTAAACATTATAGTTGTTAAGATTTGAATTCCAAATTAACTCTTTATGTTTTAAATTTCATAGGTTTGGGATAACACTGTTAATTTAATTTAATAGTTCGAGTCATATTTAAATGGGTAAATAATAATAATTAGGGCCTTCTCAACCGGAAATTTGTTTATTGTGGGTTTTTGATCGTTTGCTGGTAAAAGGAGTGTTTAAATGGTTAGGCTATAGAAAAAAAAATGCAAGAACTGTTCTTTGATTTCTCAAGTCATACTCCATAGTAGCTTTGGAGTTTATTCCAATTTCTGGTTTATAGTGCAAATGCATATGTTTATACTTTGCTTGTTGTAATTCCGATTAGAAATGATGGTTATAGGAGTAGAAGAAAGAAAAATATACCATACCTTTTTATTGCTCTTAGGTCAATTTGTTTGTTTGAAATATTAAACTGCAAAAACATTTTTCTATGAATATCACAGAAAAAAATATACTTGGAGATTATATGTCTTTTTTATTGGAGTAGTGGTAATTAACTTTAACTTTTATTTCTCAATTGCTCAAAGATTATTTGGTCTATATACATGATGAAGGAGTTTGCATTCTACTCTTCAAATTGTAATTGATGCTTTGCGAACAGAGTATTTTGTAAGGCAAGGTCCTTTGGAATTGACTGAGAGCATACATAATACTTCAGCCAAAATGCAGCAGTCTGTTCCTAAGGCAAGTGGGTCAGGATTGCCCAAGCTACGAAAGAAAGAAGAATGGGCTGCCAAAGAGATCCATTTAACGGATGATAAACATAAAGTGTCAGAGCTACCAAAATCTCCAAACTGCCCTTCATTGATTGCATTGTATTTGCAAGGGAATTATGAGCTGACAGTTATTCCTCCCCTATTCTTTCAGCGCATGGCCCTTCTCCAAGTATTAGATTTGTCCCATACTAGCATCAAATCTTTGCCAAAATCTCTTCCCAAGTTGGTTTCATTAAAAAAGCTCTTGCTAAGAGGTTGTGAACTCTTCATGGAACTATCACCTCAGGTTGGGGAACTGAAAAATCTCGAGGAGTTTGATCTTGATGAAACTCAGATCATGCATCTGCCAAGTGAGATTGGAAAGCTAGTCAAGTTAAGTCATTTGAGAGTATCATTTTATCATATCTGTGGCAAAAAGAAGTCGAAATCAGACTTTGTGATTCACCCTGAGACAATATCAATTCTGTCGCAACTTGTTGAATTAAGCATTGATGTGAATCCGGCAGACAGGAGGTGGGATGATTCTGTGGAAGCCGTTGTGAAGGAAGTATGCAACTCAAAAACATTGAAGACTCTTAGCTTGTACCTGCCTAAATTCCAACTTTTAGATAATTTATCATTGATATATTCTTCATTGTCACACTTTAGTTTTACGGTTGGCCATCATAAAAGGAGAATCATATCTCGTGTACCTCATGAAGTTGAAGCAGAATTCAGAAATTGGGATAAATGCTTGAAGTTTGTGAATGGTGGAAACATCCCAATCGAAATAGAAGCGGTACTCAAATATTCTTCTTCATTTTTCTTGGACAACCATGCAACCGCTATGAATCTATCTGAATTTGGGATCGAGAATATGAAAAGGCTAAAATTTTGCTTGTTGGCAGAGTGTAATAACATGGAAACCCTTATTGATCAAGAGATGCATGACGAAAGAAATGAAGATGATCAATCTGAATCTGACACTGGTTCTGCAGAGCATGTGCTTGAATCTCTAGAATATTTGAGCATTTATTACATGAAGAATTTATGGAGTATTTGGAGAGGACCAAATTGTTGTGGATGTATGTCTAGGTTGAAATTCCTAGGGCTGCATACATGCCCCCAGCTGAGACATATTTTCTCCCGTACTTTGATTGAAAATTTTGTCAACTTGGAGGAGATTATTGTTGAGGACTGCCCCCAAGTCACCAGTCTGGTAAGCTGTGCATCTGTCAAGCCAAAGATGTCAAATAAATTTCTCCCTAGTTTGAAAAGATTGCTGCTTCTTTACCTTCCTGGACTGGTCAGCATTTCTAATGGTCTATTAATAGCACCAAAATTAGAAAGCATAGGCTTTTATAATTGCCCGAAGCTTAAAAGGTTATCAAAAATGGAATTGTCAAGCAAAACTTTGAAGATAATCAAAGGAGAATGTCAGTGGTGGGAAGATTTGAATTGGAATGAAACAGAGTGGGGAAATCGGTTAGATTATCTGATGCGTATCTTTTCCCCTATCAGCAATGAGAAAGATGTTATGACCCAATTGACAGAAGACAGGGATCTACTTGAAGCTACCATAGATAATGAAGGCCAACAAAAAGGTAATATATCTTTTGAACTTTTTTTTTTATTTTTTATTATTAATCATCTAATTTATTAGCTTATGCGTGAGATCAATTTAATTAGTACTTGAACCTTTTTTTTTTCTGGATAACATGAGTCCTGAACTTTTTTTTTTTTCTTGATAACATGAGTAAAATTTTATTATCCTAAAAAAACTAATTGGAAGAGACCAAAGCCAAGTCACAATGTAAAAAAAAGAAGTTTGCTAACATCTGATGAGAAGAGAAGATTTTAACATTGCTTCTTTTGAATACTGGTAGATGATGAAAAGTTGCTCGAAGTTTCAACACAAGATCATAATGGCCAGTGCTCATGTAATTCTTCTTTGCAACCCTTATGAGAGGACTCCTCTAATTTTTGGTGTCTAACTCTCTTATGTAATTATGGTTCATTACTGTTAGATTATAAGGAGGAGAGAATAACGGGGACAGATGTGACAAAGTTTCCTTTGTCATGCATACTTCCACTCGATCCATTGATGGGGACAGACATGACAAAGACTCCTTTGGCATGCATACTTCCATCCAATCCTTTTAGGACGTCAGATGTAAGTATATATCAATATACTGAGCAACCAAACACAACATTCATAGTTTTATCTTACAATCTTTTGTTTTGTTTGGTTTTTTAGTTTTACTATCTTGACAGTCCGTTATTCTGACTGGGAATGCTGGGTCTCCTTAAACCACGAAATTAGAAGCCTTAACTTGACAATTTGCTTGGCCGGTTAAGAAATGAAACCCTAAATATTGTTTGTGTAAAACTTATTCAAAATATTCAACTTAATTTAGCAATTGAACTATTTTGATTGTTTTTGTTTGTCCCATTGTAAATTTTTTGAATACTTGGGTCTTAATGACTTTTGTTATTTTTTTAATCTAGATTACCTTTTTCTTTTAAACAGAAAAACTGTGTAAATCTTGGATATACATACCCATAGAAGCATCATAGCCAAGTGGCCAGAATTTTGTTATATTTTGGTCCAAAGTCTAGATTTGATCCCTCTTATTGAGGCCAATCTGGCCTATATAAGGCAGATTTGTGCTGTATTCCCTTCCTCTTCTCAATTTCTGTCTTTCCTTCCTCTGCCTTCCTTTTTTTTACTGCAATTTTTAAAATTTTACATATATTTTATGCTATTCAAATTTTTTGAACCCAAGACTTAACTCAATTGCTAGATGAATCTGGAACTTAAATTCTTTTTTGTGCCATTTTTGTGTGTTGTGGGGCAAAAAATTTTTCAAGATAGCATGGCATGTCAGGGTCAAATTGACCAAATCAACAAGTTAAGGCCTTTCCTTAATAGTGTTAAGGATTTAACTGTAATCAACATTTTATTTAAGTAAAGGATACTTGCAATTGAAACAGAGGACTAAATTTAACAAAAATAAAGGAATCATAATGGGGATGTTAATAGTGATGTTTTGTTTGCTATGATGGCAATTGGCGTTTCTGGATTGATACAATTTTTTTCTATAGTTTTAATTATGTACAGGTGGTTATATCTAATTACAACTCTAAAAAATAAATTATAGCAGAATTCTCTGATTTTATGAACAATCCTTGTAGTGACGAGCATGATTATAATTTAAAGTTATCCTCAAGGATATCTTAACCTTCAACAACCATAATTTGAAGTGTATGTAATTTGATTTTATTAATTTGAGTTAAATCTTATTTGTCAGCCTTGATTTTGCATTATCATTACACTTAATTTGTTCTAATTGCAGGCACCAAAACAAGCATTGAGCTTTTTTTCATCAGAGAAGAGCAAGAGGCTAGAAGATGGTTACTTTGATCAGGCTTCAGATATTTGTGAAGTAGACATTGATGAAGATGAACCTAAGGCCAAAAGAAGGTTAGTTAAGCATTTTTATTGATGTAATCTGTGAAGTAGACATTGCTGTTCTCTAGTGTTACTTATACCTGTCACTATTTAAGCATTTTTATCCAACAGTGGTGCCCTTCACTTCCTTAAACCAGAAGGGTTACTTTGCTCTGTTTGCAGTCCCCGTTCCTCCAATGTAAAACACCTTTAAATGTCTTTCAGTCCTCACACCAAGGGTGAAATTGAACTTATGGAAGTCAATTATGCAAGTGGTTTGGTAAAATATAATTAAGCTTGTGGGTAAGGTTTTATGAAGGAGAACTTTAATGCAGTGGTTTAACATTTTGCAGCAACTGTACTGAGAATGAAAACAAGGGTGTCATAGGTTCTGTGAGCAAAACCAGGAGAGGGCATAGAGTTGCATTTCGAACCAGAAGCAACAGTGAGTTAATTGATGATGGTTATAGATGGAGGAAATATGGAAAGAAATCTGTCAAGGGAAATCCCCATCCAAGGTGATTACTTCACCTAATATTGTTAAGGAAGTTCTGAAGTTGCTAAACAGTTTTGTTGATTTAATTATTACCTTTTCCGTGCCTTTATCCACTCTGTATAGGTGCTACTACAAATGCTCGACAATGGGTTGTCCAGTGAAGAAAAGGGTTGAGCGAGACTGCCAAGATACAAGCTTTTTGATCACCACCTATGAAGGGGTACATAACCATGACTGTTATAACATGGGATTGTATAATTTGCACACTGGACTTTGTAATGATCATAGGGCCAATTACGTGGAAGATGCTGCTGATTCAGCTAAGACTATCAGCCCTACAAAAGGTGGGGAGGCAGTATCCTTCCTTGATCATCATATGATCAATTTTGATGCAAATTAAAGAGCAATGATGTTCATTGAATCTCGAATCCTGCATTAATAGGAATGATTTTATCCTCTGTGTTTTGTAATTATAAGTTGATGGTTAATACCTAAATCAGAAATTTTCACGGGCATATCCTAAATCCTGTTGGAGTTTACAACAATTTTTGCAACCTGATACATCATTTCTCGCGAGTGTGTGTATATAAATGCTTAGGGAGAAATTAAATGTAAATCTGAAAAAAGAATAAAATGAGTTATCTTATAAATTGTATCATAAAGAGGGTAGTAGTGGAGGAATGTGCTCAACTGTTCTGTTTCTCTCATTTGGTTGCACCAGAAATTATGTCAGAAACATTACATATTCAATGCCTAAAAAAACGATTGTTTGAGAAAAACTGTTAGTAATGTCTGGTGCATTTGAAATTGACAGGATATGAAGATGTATTTGAAGCATCAATACAAGAAATAGGTGTACAACCAGGTAATTAATTCTTCTGAACTTTAAGGTTTCTATTTTTTTTTTCCTGTCAACTAAGTCTAGATGCAGATAGAGAAACACAGCTATAACTGAATGATGAACATTTCATGGAAAACTGTTAGTAATGTCTGGTGCATTTGAAATTGACAGGATATGAAGATGTATTTGAAGCATCAATACAAGATATAGGTGTACAACCAGGTAATTAATTCTTCTGAACTTTAAGGTTTCTATTTTTTTTTTTCCTGTCAACTAAAGTCTAGATGCAGATAGAGAAACACAGCAATATCTGAATGATGAACATTTCATGAAATATGAATCTCCCTTGTCATATTACAAGTTGAGGGTTAATATTAAATAAAAAACCAAAAGGATTGCATGCACTTGAATTTGTGTAGGGCCTGGATAATCCAATCCATGTATTGACACTTGCTAGATTTATTTATCTTTATTTTGCTTGTTTATTTGGAAAGCCAGTGTGCTTCTATTGATGCATTTGAAATTGGCAGAATATGAAGGTATTCCTGAAGCTTTGATTCATGATGAATCCCAACAATCGGGTAATTATTCAATTCGAGTCTTTGAGAGGATGTTTTATTAGCATTTCCTAGTTTAATCCAAAGGTACTGTCATTTTGTCAAGAGCAAAAAATCAGCTGATGGATATTCTGCCATTAAAGAAAGTTTATGCTACACATTTTAGGAGTATTGCTGACTAAATTATAAAACAACATGCTATGCATGCTTGTATGCCTGACAAACATTTTTAAGTATTCATAAAACTTGTTCCCATGAAACTTATGAATTCTCAGTCCACCCAATATTCAATAGGTCCAGACTTATTGGGCTTCGAAAGGTGCCCCTATACTTACATATGCATCCCGGACATTGGCTTGAGCTGAAATTACGAACACTATATGTATATATATAACAAAAGGAAAGTTTTAAAAAAAAAATTATAGATTTTAAAATTTGAATTTTAAATTTATTAGATATTATCTTTTAAAATAATTTGTATGATTGTATAAATAAAGTTATTAAGCTTGAGATTCTAATATCCTTATATTGTTGATTCATCAAAAGTAAAGAATGGAATTTTTATCCATAATTTTGAATAGAAATAAATGATTGAAGAGCATCCAACCCTGGGGCGAAGCTGGTTTAATTGTCCAAGGCTTTTTTTTTTTTTTCTCACAACTATCAATATCATTTTCATTTTAATTTTTAACTAAAATTGAGTAAAGCTTTAGTCAATATATAAAATTAATATAACCCATAGCTACATTACTAATTTAAATAAAATATTGAAATTTGTTAAGAAATCTTTTGAATTTTAACACATGATTTATTAATTGAATCTAATAATTAATCTGTATATGGAATTTTATTTTAATTTTCTATTTTCATTTAATCACTTCTAATTGAGAACATCATAAAATCACTCTTGTTCTTCCTACTAATTATTCAACCCATAATGGATGTTATGAATTTGGAAATACTAGAAGTTACGTTGAAATGTGAATGTGAACAAAATTCTTTGCGTGTGATGTACATGTTAAATTGGTCAGTCAACTAGCATAAAATTCAAACATTTTTACGTGATAAATGTGTAGACATAATCATTACACAAATACAATTGGCCAAAACTTCAAATCCACTTAAAGGCGTTGATATTTCTGTTGAAATTGCCCATAGATGAAGAAAATGCTTTGGTTGGTCATTGTCTCGGGACCAAATAAATATATAGCAGCATTTGAAATCCTTTTAATCTTGGGTCAAGTGATAAAAAAATTTATTTTTTAAGTTGTTTTAATTTTAAATTTATTAACAATTTGGAAAAAAATATTTATTAATTTATTAAATTTCATCTAAATAAACTTATTTGAGCCAATAAAAAAAAAAATACTGAATGATATCTAAAAGCACATGTCATTGATGTCAAACTCACAAACGACCAATGACGCCTTGGGGGGGAAATTACGTTCTTGGGATGGTATTAGAAAGAAAATCAACTTCTTCACTTCATCCCACATTCCTTTCGGAATGGGTGTTTTGCTATCCCATCTAATATTTTTGTGAAGATATTTTCTTCTCTTTTTTCTTATAAAGAAAACAGAATTATGCAAATGGGTTATTCTTTCATACCCCAACTGCTTGCTTTATAAAAGGAAGTTTAATTCAAAGGTAAGTGCATGAGTGGCAAAATGAATTCAATGTTGGTAATATTGACTCAAATTTCATAAGAGATTTGTTTGAGATTTGTTAGAGATTTGTTTGAGATTTGTTAGATATTGCTTGATGGACAAGAAGACTTGCAAAAGAAGAATTCTAAGAGAAAGAAGATTCTTAATAGGTAAATTTGACTTGCAAGAGAAGAATTTTAAAAGGAAATGGATTCTTAATAGGTAAGTTTTACTCACAGGAAAAGAATTATAAGAGGAGAGGGATTCTTAATGGGTAAGTTTGTATGGTTATAAATAGGTGAAGTCTCTACAGGGTTAGATATGAGAAAAATATGTAAGAGAGTTGTAGGGTTTTGTGGGATAGACACCCATAAGAGTATTAAGGCTCTACGTCTTATGGGTGTGTATGTTTGTTTATGAGTGGACTAGAAGAGACTGAGAGGGTCCACATAAATATAATGTATGGGAGCATATGGGTATGTGTTTGGTTATGTTAAAAAGGTGCACAAGGGTTTGTGTTTGTGTTTGTGTTTGTTTGGGTTGAGAATACTCCATAGGACTAGAGGAGATTGAGAGTGTCTTATGAGTATTGATCGTTGAGTGAGGTTGATGATTTGATGTAAGTTTGTAATTCTCTACAACTAGTGGATCTTGTTTCTCATTCGTGGATGTAAATCAGTTGGACCGAACCACGTTAAATTATTGTCTTTTGTGTGTTTGATTTATTATTTGATTTCACTTGATTGGATTGGAGGCTTTTAGCCCAACAAATAGTATCAAAACTGTGGTGTTCCCAACATTCAATTGGATCAAAATTAATTTCAAAGGTAAATCCCTCCTGCCGGTTATCTTTAAAATAGCCTGGAATGCGTTTATCTATGGTGTGTGAAAGGAATGAAACAAGAGAGTTTTCTGTCAGCGTAATGACTGCAGTAGCTCCATTTTGCAGTTTGTGAAGGATGCAGTACGATACAGGCTACATGGTACTCACCCTACATCTGCCACTTCTATCAACATACTTCTTTATCGTAATTGGGGTCTTGATGATACATTATTCGGTTCATTCGTTTTGATGCTTTTCTTATTCATTGTGATCTTTAAATTTCTTGTAGTAGACTCGCTATTTTTTTTTGGATGAATAAAATTTAACTTATCCAAAAATAGAAAATTGAATTTCCGCATTTGGACATTTAATTCAGTAGTTCAAAAAGAATAACAGTTTTAATCAAATTTAACCGTTTGGTAAATTGAGGTGTTATCAATTTTTTTAATTGCACAATCCATGAATCCATAATAATTATAATAATTAAATTAATAAAATTATTTGGAAGAGACTACAGTGAATATTTAACCATAGTATAGGAATTATTTGTCATTTATTTATTTACATTTTCAATTACAAAGTTATATATTAAATTTTAATCCTTTAATTCTTATATATTTAATGCACAAAAAAAATATTATGTGTTTAAATTCTTTCAAATCTGCAGTTTCTAAAAATTTATTCAATATTTGTGCTATCTAAACTAATATTCGATACATTTAATAGGTCATTTTAAAACTTGAAATTTGAACTCTTGCTAAAAAAAACTTGAAACTTGAACTCTCTTCTAGATATGATCATACGAACTAAACAACTCTGCTTGGGACCCAAAATTTGGGATGAATATAATACATAAAACAAAGCAAGCTTCGATAAAGGATCGGAAAGGAGCTTGGGAACATACCTTGGCTTACATCCCCATCTTCATGAATTATATTGAAGATCTCCATGATCTTCACCTTGGCCCAGATAAGATTGAAGGTAAAGCTGTTGAAGCAAAAGTCTCCACAGCTTCAGGTACTGTCAATTCATTTAGAAATTTGTCGTTCAAGGTACAAACAAAATCAACTGAACCTTCAAAAATCTTCGCCACTGTGGACATGGAAGGCCTCCTGGCATATTCATTTTGTAAACACCATGTAGCAACCTTCATCATCTCCATGACTTCGGCTGCATTTGCCTGCATATCTTCGCTGCACTTATCGATTAGATCCACAAGTTGCCCTTCATCTTGCTTTCTCCTGAAAAGACTCAGTAAATGCCTATCTTCCTCCTGTTGAGATACATCCACATTTTTTCGCCCACACAGAATCTCTAGGACCACAATACCGAAGCTATAGACATCTGCTTTCTCAGTGATGACTGAGCTTAACCATTCAGGAGCCATATAACCAGGCGTTCCCCTCATGGTTGTTATGACTTGACTTTGGTCTCTTCCAATTAGCTTAGATAATCCAAAATCGGAAACTTTGGCATTGAAATTCTCATCTAGAAGGATGTTTTGTGGTTTGATGTCTAAGTGAATTATCTTTTGGTTGCATTCTTCATGAAGATAAGCTAGTCCCTTGGCTATATCTAAAATGATTTTCTTTCTAATTTTCCAACCAAGAGCGAGCTCTTGATTGTTGTGAAAGATCCATTGATCCAGTGACCCTTTACACATGTACTCGTAGACTAAAAGCCAGGTAAATTTTTCAGCACAAAATCCAACCAAACTTACCAAATTGAAATGGTGGATGCTTCCTATAGTCTGAACTTCTGCTATGAAAGATTTCTTGGCTGGACCAAAGCCATCAAGATGCTTCACTGCAACTTCAGAACCCGAAGTTAGTGTTCCTTGAAAAACAGACCCAAATCCTCCTTCACCGAGCTTGTTGCTAAAATTCTTCGTCACATTCTTCAACTCTTCAAAAGAAAATCTAGTTGGCATTCCCGATATGTTGTCCAGATAATCCTCCTCAACCTCTTTGAACCCTTTTTTAATTCTTAGAAAACAGAAAGTGCATATAAGAAGCACACCAGAGATACCTCCAAGAGTTGAGCCTAGAATAACTGCCATATCCTGCCTTTTCCTTTGAGGGAACTCCAGTGATGAAAGATTGTTGTTAGGATTCTGTGCACTTGGAAAATTCTGCACCTTTATAAAAACAGAGGTGTTGTAAGAATCATAATCACTAGAATTATACTTCTTGAGGGACAATACTTCAGATAGAAAATAGCAGTAACCATCTATATGTATCAAAGCTTTGCAAGAACAGTTCTTTAAACAGACTTCCTTACAATCTTCTATACTCTTGTTGTTATCATTACTCGTGAAAAGAAATGCGTCATACTCATAGATGCCCTGGAGTTCGAGAAGACGCTGATGAACAGAAAGCTCACAAGAAATTGGTAAAATTGCAGAACACCCAAGATCCCGTCTATTATAATTTATTGGCTTAAAATAAGTTATTTGGCTTTGATTTGCAGCTTCAGGGCAATCGCATCCCACTTCTAAACAAACGCCATATTTTCCACATGCCAATGGATAACTACATCGACTAATTCCAAATAGATCAATCCCTACCCATTTCGATTCTCTCCATTCATATGCCCTCAAGTAACCGTCACTTCCCAACTGTATAAAATTAGCCGAGTCTGGCACGGAGAGAATCCCATCCCCACTATCCAGGTAGTAATCAACATTAGGTTGCCATGTATTGCTTAATCCCATCCAACGTGATCTGTAATAGTTTTGGGAAGGATATGCATCCATGTAAGCAGTGAATAGACCATCAATGATTGCAAATGCATACAAACCTTCGCTTGAATTGAATTCCGATACATTTGCCCTCAACTTCTGCCCGGATACTAGCCTTTGACCAAGAACTAAAGAGTCTGTTGGGTAGTCAAATGACTGCCAAACCATCTTGTTGGTTTTGTCAAACAGCATGAGGTTTCCCTCTGCACTTAAGTTTAACCTTGAAACAGACTTACCTAATGTGTTGGGGGACCAAACCACAACACCATCTCCATCTTTCAAGATAAGACCACCTTCTGGAGTGAGCTGCAATAGTGCCTGATACTTAACTGGATTGTTTCGATTAGCGGACCACACCGCTTTCGGAGAAAAGATGGAGTTACTATCACCAAAACTGTTGTTGAAGATGGAAACAGCAAATAGGCAACTCTCACCCACCAAGCTGCAGTGAAAGCCACAGACAAACATCCCATTGACAAGGATCGGCTTCACACCGGTTACCTCCCAGAAATTGAAGTCATATGAGAGGTTGTTTCTCCAGGAATTCGGGGCATTGACATATGATGGGTAGTCTATGATTTCAGCGTTGATCAAAAGTGATGATGGAATGGTCAGTAGAATCCAGAATGTGTTCAGAAAGTAGCTACAGGTATTCATATTCATGATCATTGCTCTGCGACGGCAAATGGCTTTCCAGGGAAGAGTAAATTAGCTGCAAGAATGGCATCAAGCTTGACTAAACTAAACAAAACAATACAATTCATGCTATCATATTTCTTAAGAAAGCACCTAGAAAGAGAAAAAAGTTTGACTAACTACCTACTAGTTTCGTTTGGAAAATTCATAGAAATGAGAAGAATGCTATTACCATCTTCATTAATTTTCGACAGAGGACAATTGGAAAGAGAGGAAAATGACATTGGTCTGCAAAACGTGTCCGTTGTGTTGAAAGAAAAAACCCCTTTTATTGGCCAAAAGGAGCTAAGGAAGAGCTAGAATTGCCACTTCAAGAACGCTTGGACAAATCCTTTTGACTACCCATGGATGTTTTACTATCCACCGGAAGAAATGATATATGTAACTAAACATACACCTATGAATAAAATT
The DNA here is from genome assembly GCF_047325235.1 of Durio zibethinus. NCBI lineage: Eukaryota > Viridiplantae > Streptophyta > Magnoliopsida > Malvales > Malvaceae > Durio > Durio zibethinus. The sequence continues at coordinate 26,674,677 of NC_143170.1, forward strand.
TAAATTAACTAAAATTTTATGAAAGAAGACTAAACAAGTTTTTTTTAACGATAATTATGAGGAAAAAAAAGTTAGAATGTTAGATCTCACAATTCAGGTATTTACATTGTTTTTATAATTTGTGTATTTGTATTTTTAAAACACGAAAATTATCATTTCAAATTTTCATTAACAAACTAAATGTAATTTTTTTATTTTTGTTGAAATTTATATGCGATTGTTATTAAAATTATAAATCATAACTCTTGTGTGACTATTTCTAATATTTGAAATCCTTTTAATCTTGGGTCAAGTGATAAAAAAAAATTATTTTTTAAATTATTTTAAATTTAAATTTATTAACAATTTGTAAAAAATAAAAAAATAATTAATTTATTAAATTTCATATAAATAAATTTATTTGAGCCAATAAAAAAAAAATACTGAATGACATCTAAAAGCACATGTCATTGATGTCAAAATCACAAACAACCAATGAGGCCTTGGGGGGGGGGGGGGGGGGTGGGAATTACGTTCTTGGAATGGTATTAGAAAGAAAATCAACTTCTTCACTTCATCCCACCTTCCCTTCGGAATTGGTGTTTTGCTATCCCATCTAATATTTTTGTGAAGATAGTTTCTTTCTTTTTTCTTATAAAGAAAACAGAATTATGCAAATGGGGTATTCTTTCATACCCCAACAGCTTGCTTTATAAAAGGAAGTTTAATTCAAAGGTCAGTGCATGAGTGGCAAAATGAATTCAGTTGGATCAAAATTAATTTCAAAGGTAAATCCCTCCTGCCGGTTATCTTTAAAATAGCCTGGAATGCGTTTATCTATGGTGTGTGAAAGGAATGAAACAAGAGAGTTTTCTGTCTGCGTAATGACTGCAGTAGCTCCATTTTGCAGTTTGTGAAGGATGCAGTGCGATACAGGCTACATGGTACTCACCCTACATCTGCCACTTCTATCAATATACTTCTTCATCGTAATTGGGGTCTTGATGATACATTATTCGGTTGATTCGTTTTTATGCTTTTCTTATTCATTGTGATCTTTAAATTTCTTGTAGTAGACTCGCTATTTTTTTTGGATGAATAAAATTTAACTTATCCAAAAATAGAAAATTGGATTTCTGCATTTGGACATTTAATTCAATAGTTTAAAACAATAACAATTTTAATCAAATTTAACTGTTTGGAAAATTGAGGTGTCATCAATTTTTTTTAATTGCACAATCCATGAATCCATAATAATTAAATTAATAAAATTATTTGAGAGGGACCACAGTGAATATTTAACCATAGTATTGGAATTATTAGTAATTTTTTTTATTTACATTTTCACTTACAAAGTTAAGTTATATGTATTTTAAAATTTAATCATTTAATTCTTATATACTTAATGCATGAGAAGGATATAATTTTGTTATCTAAACTAATACTCAATACATTTAATAGGTCATTTTAAAACTTGAAAGTTGAACTGTTCAAAAAACAAACTTGAAACTTGAACTTTCTTCTTGATACAATCATACGAACTAAACAACTCTGATTGGGACCCAAAATTTGGGATGAATATAATGCATGAAACAAAACAAGCTTCGATAGAGGAATAATTCTACACTTAAACAGCAAATAGGATAGGATAGGAACTTGGGAACATACCTTGACTTACATCCCCATCTTCATGAATTATATCGAAGATCTCCATGATCTTCACCTTGGCCCAGATAAGATAGAGGGTAAAGCTGTTGAAGCAACAGTCTCCACAGCTGCAGGTACTGTCGATTCATTTAGAAATTTGTCGGTCAAGGTAGCAACAAAATCAACTGAACCCTCAAAAATCTTCACTACTGTGGACATGGAAGGCCTCCTGGCGTGTTCATTTTGTAAACACCATGTAGCAACCTTCATCATCTCCATGACTTCAGCTGCATTTGCCTGCATATCTTCGCTGCACTTATCGATTAGATCCACAAGTTGCCCTTCTTCTTGCTTTCTCCTGAAAAGACTCAGTAAATGCCTATCTTCCTCCTGTTGAGATAAATCCACATTTTTTCGCCCACACAGAATCTCTAGGACCACAATACCGAAGCTATAGACATCTGCTTTCTCAGTGATGACCGAGCTTAACCATTCAGGAGCCATATAACCAGGCGTTCCCCTCATGGTTGTTATGACTTGACTTTGGTCTCTTCTGTTGCGCCTGAAGCAATAATCACAACAATACAGAAGCAATAGACAACAATCAATAATCAAATGCGCAGGAAAAATAAAGCACACCAAGATTTACGTGGAAAACCCTCCAGTGTAGAGGGAAAAACCACGGGCCACCAGAAAAATCTTCACTATCAAATAATAGTTATACAAAGTTCTTCTCTAGCTAAAACTAGAGCTAATCAACAACTAGAGAAACAATTGGAGAAATCTCACCAAATAAGTGACTCAACAAATACACCCTGGATTTGTTCCTAGAGAGCTTCAAACCCGATCTTCACCGTTCAGAATGTATAACTCTGAATCATAAACCTCCTGACAAGGTTCCAACTCAATCGGACCACGGATCGACTTCCGTTTAATCAACTCTCCCTTCTCCTTTTTCTCTCTCTGCTTTTCCTGGCTTTTCTTCTTTCTCTGCTTGGTTGTCGACACACACACAAAACAACCCCACCTCTTTTTTTTTATTAAGTAGCTAGGGCTCTGTGTAAAATAAAAGATCAAGGCCCATGGCCTTTACTTGGTCCAAAACCACTTACATGGGACTGGACCCCATTTTCCTAACAATCTCCCCCTCCAGCCCCATTAGGAGGAGATTCATCACCATAGCAGTTTCATTTGGAACTTACCTTGGCCAGGGAACTCATTCCGGCCAAGTTACTACAAAGCTCAAGCTTTTCCCTGGGAAGTATCTTAGTCAACATATCTGCCACATTTTTATCAGTATGGACTTTCTTCAATAGCATCTGCTGTTCTTCAATCACTGAACGTAACCAATGATATCTAACATCAATGTGCTTTGTTCTAGCATGGTACATGGTATTCTTACTCAAATCTAAAGCACTCTGGCTATCACAAAATACCACATACTCTTTCTGATTCAACCCTAATTCAAGAAGAAAACGTTTCATCCAAAGCATTTCTTTACATGCTTCAGTTGCTGCAATATACTCAGCCTCTGTAGTTGACAAAGCAACACACTTCTGCAACTTAGACTGCCAAGATACAGCTCCTCCTGCAAAAGTAAACAAATACCCTGAAGTAGATTTCCTACCATCAAGATCGCCTGCCATGTCAGCATCAGTAAACCCTTCTAGAACTGGTTGTGAAACTCCATAAGTCAAGCACATTTTTGAGGTACCCCTCAAATATCTAAAAATCCATTTCACTGCTTCCCAGTGAACCTTCCCTGGATTAGAAAGAAATCTGCTCACTACACCAACTGCATGAGCAATGTCAGGCCTTGTACAAACCATAAGATACATTAAAGAACCGACTGCAGAAGAATAAGGAATACTAGACATAGCTAGTTGCTCTTCCTTAGACACTGGACAAGATTTCTTACTTAGGTGAAAATGGTTGGCAAGTGAACTGCTAACTGATTTAGCATGTTGCATGTTGAATCTACCAAGCACTCGTTCAACATACTTTTCCTGTGACAACCACAGCTTTCCAGCTCTCCTATCCCGGATAATGTCCATACCAAGAATCTGCTTTGCTGGACCTAAATCTTTCATATCAAAAGACTTAGACAATTGTTCTTTCAACCTGCAAACCATACTAGCATCTTGTCCTACAATCAACATATCATCAACATATAATAATAGGATAATGAAGTTACCATTAGAGAATTGTTTAACATACACACAAGAATCCGCTGCTGTTCTTTTATAGCTATGACTCACCATAAAAGAATCAAACTTCTTGTACCACTGTCGTGGAGCTTGTTTCAAGCCATACAAGCTTTTCTTCAATTTGCAAACTAAGTGCTCTTTCCCTTTCACTTCAAAACCCTCAGGCTGATTCATATAAATGTTCTCCTGCAAATCACCATGCAAAAATGCAGTTTTAACATCAAGTTGCTCAAGTTCAAGATTCAAACTAGCTGTCAATCTCAGTACCACTCGAATAGAACTCATTTTTACAACTGGAGCAAAAATCTCATCAAAATCGATGCCTGGTTTTTGAGAAAAACCTTTTACTACCAATCGAGCTTTGTACCTCACTAGTTTGTCACCATCCTTTTTCAACTTGAACACCCATTTATTCTTTAATGGCCTCTTTCCTGTTGGAAGTTTAACAAGATCATAAGTACCATTCTTTCGCAATGACTCCATCTCTTCTTTCATTGCTTTTAACCAGTGCTCTCTATCCGGAGTAGCCTGCACATCTTGAAAGCTTTCTGGCTCCCCTTCACTGGTAACTAAAATAAAATCTGAACTTGAATACCTGGTAGATGGCCTGCGCTCTCTAGTAGATCTTCTGGGCTGAGACTCTACATCACTTGATGCTGAAGGTAGCTCCCTCTGCTCAACACTCTCAGGTAGAGAGGATTGCTCCCCCTGCTCAAAACTAATAGCATCTGGCTCATCACCAACTATGGCTGGCTCATTCATATCCCCAAGTTCTGTTTCTGGCTCATTTTCACCATCTGTGGCTCTTTCCTGTGAAATCCCTGTCGGTGTTGAAATATCACACTCAACAGTAACTCGTGTAGTCTTCTCATTTTTCTCAAGGTCTGCTATGGTTTCTTTTTCATGAAAGACCACATCTCTGCTTCTGACTGTCTTTCTCTTTACTGGATCCCATACCCTGTAGCCAAATTCCTCATCACCATATCCTACAAACACACTGTGTAGCTTTACTATCAAGCTTTGACCTCTGCTCTTTTGGTACATGCATGAATGCTTTACACCCAAAAACTTTTAAGTGAGAGTATGAAGCATCTTTTCCTGTCCACACTCTTTCTGGAATGTCAAAGCCCAAAGGAACTGATGGTGACCTGTTAAGTAAATAACAAGCTGTGTTGACTGCTTCACCCCAGAATGGCTTTGGTAATTTTGCCATCCTCAACATACATCTGACTTTTTCCACAATGGTGCGATTCATTCTTTCAGCTATACCATTATGCTGCGGTGTTCCAGGTTCTGTCCTCTCATGCCTGATCCCATGCTTTGAGCAATACTCTTCAAAGCTTTTAGATGTGTATTCCCCACCATTATCAGTTCGAATACACTTTAAGGGTAACCCTGTCATCCTTTCAACCATGGCATGAAATTTTTGAAAATACTGCAGTACCTGACTTTTATATTTCAACATATACACCCAAGTTTTACGTGAAGCATCATCAATAAAAGTAACAAAATATCTGCTACCACCTAATGACTCAACCTCAATGGGACCACATACATCAGAATAAATTAATTCCAATCTATTTTCTTTTCTCTGAGAACTTTTACGAAAAGAAACTCTATGATGCTTACCAAACAAACAATAATCACATGAATCGAGAGACATACCTTTGGTCAAGGGAATGAGAGAGTGCCTTGCCAAAACCTGTAACCCTTTTTCACTCATGTGTGCCAGCCTCCTGTGCCACAAGTTTGCTGAAACATCATTTTCAACGGTATTTACCTGGTTACCGTTCAATTGCATCCATGTCTTATACATTGTGCAGCATAATTTTCCCCTTGCAACTACCATAGATCCTTTGAGAAGCTTCCACTGTCCATTCTTTTTTCGGCTTTCATATCCCTCCTTATCAAGGACATTAATAGCAAGCAAGTTCATTCTCATATCTGGAATGTGTCTGACATCTCTCAAAGTCAACATGCAGCCTGTACTAGTTTGTACAACAATATCACCAATCCCAACAATCTGCGACACACTCTTGTTTCCCATCTTGGTACAACCAAAGTCTCCTGCTTTGTAAGTTGTAAACAACTCTCTCTTAGGAACACAATGATATGCCGCTCCTGTGTCAACTATCCACTCAATGTCGGGATCACTAACATGATTACAATCACCATGTGTACAAATCAAAGTAACTGAATCACTATCTGAATTCACTGCTGCAACATTGCCATCATCTGAACTCTTGCCTTTCTCATCTTTTCGCTCTTGCTTTAAGATTCTACAGTTTCGTTTTATATGACCCGCCTTACCACAATGGAAACACTTCACTTTACCTCTAGACTTGGATCTATGTTTAGACTTACCACGGCCTTTTGAGTCCTGACTTCTGTCGATGTTTCTACCCCTGTTCTCTGTGACCAGAGCTTGATTCCCAGGGTCTACATCTTTTCGCCTCGCTTCTTCATTAAGCATACTGTCCTTTACCATCTCTAATGTCACCTTATAATCAGGAGCTGAATTAAGAACAGTCACAACTAGAGTATTCCAGCTATTTGGCAATGAACCCAAAAGAAATAATGCCTTCATTTCATCATCCATCTTAAGTTCCATAGTAGTCATCCGATTAAATATATCTTGAAAATCACTCAAGTGCTCTGTAACAGATCGTCCATCCCTGTACTGTAAAGTTGCAATTTTTTTAACAAGCATAACTTTATTCATACCTGTTTTTCTCTCATACAATGCTGCCAATTTTTCTCAAACAATGTGAGCATCTGACTCCTGCGCTACATGATGGAACACGCTGATATCAACCCATTTTCTGATTGTAGCCAGCGTCTTTCTACCTAGCTTCTTCCAGCTTTCATCTTTCATATCTGCTGGTTTAGCCGAATCACCCAATACTGGCTCATACAAATCTTTGCAGTATAGATGATCCTCCATCATAGGCTTCCAAATTGAATAATTTGATGCTGTCAATTTTATCATGGAACCTGTATCACCCTCCATGATCTCAAACAGAATTTACTTCTATCCTGGGATGCTTCTGTATCGATGTCTCAAAATAACCCTCGCTCTGATACCACTTGTTGCGCCTGAAGCAATAATCACAACAATACAGAAGCAATAGACAACAATCAATAATCAAATGCGCAGGAAAAATAAAGCACACCAAGATTTACGTGGAAAACCCTCCAGTGTAGAGGGAAAAACCACGGGCCACCAGAAAAATCTTCACTATCAAATAATAGTTATACAAAGTTCTTCTCTAGCTAAAACTAGAGCTAATCAACAACTAGAGAAACAATTGGAGAAATCTCACCAAATAAGTGACTCAACAAATACACCCTGGATTTGTTCCTAGAGAGCTTCAAACCCGATCTTCACCGTTCAGAATGTATAACTCTGAATCATAAACCTCCTGACAAGGTTCCAACTCAATCGGACCACGGATCGACTTCCGTTTAATCAACTCTCCCTTCTCCTTTTTCTCTCTCTGCTTTTCCTGGCTTTTCTTCTTTCTCTGCTTGGTTGTCGACACACACACAAAACAACCCCACCTCTTTTTTTTTATTAAGTAGCTAGGGCTCTGTGTAAAATAAAAGATCAAGGCCCATGGCCTTTACTTGGTCCAAAACCACTTACATGGGACTGGACCCCATTTTCCTAACATCTTCCAATTAGCTTAGATAATCCAAAATCGGAAACTTTGGCATTGAAATTCTCATCTAGAAGGATGTTTTGTGGTTTGATGTCTAAGTGAATTATCTTTTGGTTGCATTCTTCATGAAGATAAGCTAGTCCCTTGGCTATATCTAAAATGATTTTCTTTCTAATTTTCCAACCAAGAGCGAGCTCTTGATTTTTGTGGAAGATCCATTGATCCAGTGACCCTTTGCACATGTACTCGTAGACTAAAAGCCAGGTAAATTTTTCAGCACAAAATCCAACCAAACTTACCAAATTGAAATGGTGGATGCTTCCTATAGTCTGAACTTCTGCTATGAAAGATTTCTTGGCTGGACCAAAGCCATCAAGATGCTTCACTGCAACTTCAGAACCCGAAGGTAATGTTCCTTGAAAAACAGACCCAAATCCTCCTTCACCGAGCTTGTTGCTAAAATTCTTCGTCACATTCTTCAACTCTTCAAAAGAAAATCTAGTTGGCATTCCCGATATGTTGTCCAGATAATCCTCCTCAACCTCTTTGAACCCTTTTTTAATTCTTAGAAAACAGAAAGTGCATATAAGAAACACACCAGAGATACCTCCAAGAGTTGAGCCTAGAATAACTGCCATATCCTGCCTTTTCCTTTGAGGGAACTCCAGTGATGAAAGATTGTTGTTAGGATTCTGTGCACTTGGAAAATTCTGCACCTTTATAAAAACAGAGGTGTTGTAAGAATCATAATCACTAGAATTATACTTCTTGAGGGACAATACTTCAGATAGAAAATAGCAGTAACCTTCTATATGTATCACAGCTTTGCAAGAACAGTTCTTTAAACAGACTTCCTTACAGTCTTCTATACTCTTGTTGTTATCATTACTCGTGAAAAGAAATGCGTCATACTCATAGATGCCCTGGAGTTCGAGAAGACTCTGATGAACAGAAAGCTCACAAGAAATTGGTAAAATTGCGGAACACCCAAGATCCCGTCTATTATAATTTATTGGCTTAAAATAAGTTATTTGGCTTTGATTTGCAGCTTCAGGGCAATCGCATCCCACTTCTAAACAAACGCCATATTTTCCACATGCCAATGGATAACTACATCGACTAATTCCAAATAGATCAATCCCTACCCATTTCGATTCTCTCCATTCATATGCCCTCAAGTAACTGTCACTTCCCAACTGTATAAAATTAGCCCAGTCTGGCACGGAGAGAATCCCATCCCCACTATCCAGGTAGTATTCAACATTAGGTTGCCCTGTATTGCTTGCTTTCATCCAACGTGATCTGTAATAGTTTTGGGAAGGATATGCATCCATGTAAGCAGTGAATAGACCATCAATGATTGCAAATGCATACAAACCTTCGCTTGAATTGAATTCCGATGCATTTGCCCTCAACTTCTGCCCAGATGCTAGCCTTTGACCAAGAACTAAAGAGTCTGTTGGGTAGTCAAATGACTGCCAAACCATCTTGTTGGTTTTGTCAAACAGCATGAGGTTTCCCTCAGCACTTAAGTTTAACCTTGAAACAGACTTACCTAATGTGTTGGGGGACCAAACCACAACACCATCTCCATCTTTCAAGATAAGACCACCTTCTGGAGTGAGCTGCAATAGTGCCTGATACTTAACTGGATTGTTTCGATTAGCGGACCAAACCACTTTCGGAGAAAAGCTGGAGTTATTATCACCAAAACTGTTGTTGAAGATGGAAACAGCAAATAGGCAACTCTCACCCACCAAGCTGCAGTGAAAGCCACAGACAAACATCCCATTGACAAGGATCGGCTTCATACCGGTTACCTCCCAGAAATTGAAGTCATATGAGAGGTTGTTTCTCCAGGAATTCGGGGCATTGACATATGATGGGTAGTCTATAATTTCAGCGTTGATCAAAAGTGATGATGGAATGGTCAGTAGAATCCAGAATATGTTCAGAAAATAGCTACAGGTATTCATATTCGTGATCATTGCTCTGGGACGGGAAATGGCTTTCCAGGGAAGAGTAAATTAGCTGCAAGAATGGCATCAAGCTTGACTACACTAAACAAAACAATACAATTCATGCTATCATATTTCTTAAGAAAGCACCTAGAAAGAGAACAAAAGTTTGACTAACTACCTACTAATTTCGTTTGGAAAATTCATAGAAATGAGAAGAATGCTATTACCATCTTCATTAATTTCCGACCGAGGACAATTGGAAAGAAAGGAAAATGACATTGGTCTGCAAAACGTGTCCATTGTGTTGAAAGAAAAAATCCCTTTTATTGGCCAAAAGGAGCTAAGGAAGAGCTAGAATTGCCACTTCAAGAACGCTTGGACAAATCCTTTTGACTACCCATGGATGTTTTACTATCCACCGGAAGAAATGATATATGTAACTAAACATACACCTATGAATAAAATTTAAATTAACTAAAATTTTATGAAAGAAGACTAAACAAGTTTTTTTTAACGATAATTATGAGGAAAAAAAAGTTAGAATGTTAGATCTCACAATTCAGGTATTTACATTGTTTTTATAATTTGTGTATTTGTATTTTTAAAACACGAAAATTATCATTTCAAATTTTCATTAACAAACTAAATGTAATTTTTTTATTTTTGTTGAAATTTATATGCGATTGTTATTAAAATTATAAATCATAACTCTTGTGTGACTATTTCTAATATTTTAATAATTTTTTGTAACATTTTCGTGTTTATTACATTGTGCTTAAAAATATAGGTCATAACATTCGAATATTTCAATCCTGCAGCGAGTCAAGTTCTTCCAGTATTTTCAATACAACTGCGTATGCATCAAGCTAAGAGACATCAGGATGAAGCATGAAAGGTACTAAAGACTTCGGTCAAATCAACCATTGTAAGCTTTAATATTCAGACGGGATAAAAGTGGACTCAGTCCGTGCATAAATTTGAGGCAGTCGTTACCTACTTTTTCATAAAAATGAGAAACAATTTCACCAGAAAAAGGAAACTTTATGGTTGATCTTTCTATAACTTGAATGTTAAACATAGTTCTCCATAGCTGTAAGGAACTGAAAATGGTTAACAAAAGAGCAACCTCCTCCTATGAAGAACTAAATTACCATGTCTATCACCAGACGCCTAAAAGAATCCATCTAAACCATAGACTCAAAACAGTCTCTTGAAAATTACTATAAAAAGGGACCAAAAATGGGGGAAAAAAAGACGAGGCAAATTGTTTAAGATCAAAGTGAACTGAGGTAATCTTTTATCAAACTGAAGAGTGGGGTAGCATTAGAAAATCCCTCCAATCTTTGGAACATGATTCCATCCATCCGGGCCTGAATGAGCCTGGTAAGGCATTGGTGCAATATTGTTCATTGCAGAGTAGTAAACAGGATGATAAAGTGATGGATATGAAGCATAACTTTTGAATTGTTACCCCTCAAAACTCACCGCTTGGGCTTCAACTAGTTTCTTCTTAGACATCCCACCTTTTTTGGCATTGCTAGCCTCTCCTTCTTCAAACTTGCTATTTTTGATGGTATTTTCAATAATCTCTCATGAGATCACTATATCAGTAAAATTTTTTGTTGCATTATGTAATACCCCAGCCCAAATAATAATTGGACTAAACTAATTCCAAAGCCCATCAGTTTATTAAGAGATTCATTAGTAAAAGAAAAAGGGGTTGTAGTATTATATGAAAGAAAACCTAGCTATCGTGAAACTGAAAGGAAATAGAGTTCTTCTTCCTCATCTTCCTTAAAGTTAGAGAATATGAAAAATTAAGTTAGAGATTCACAATCAGAGGCTACAATCAAGTTAATCCATTAAAGGTGAGTATATGCCCTCTTTTTATTTAAGAAGAAATATCAAGTTGATTGCTATTATTTAGAGTTGAAGTTTTGAGAGCAAAACCAAGAAAAATTATGAAATCTTTCATTAATCTTGATGATCTATTTAGGTAAATTACTGGGTTTTGTTTATTTCATGTTCTTAAGATTTATTGATGATTATTGAATGGAGTTTAAAGGCTAAAAGTAGGGATTTGAGTTTTCTAAAGATTGAAGAAGAAATTCTGTTTTTGAATGAGATGTTGTGATTTGTAATAATGAATTAAAATAAAATTTTGTATTAATGGATAAATTATTGCTATGATTATTATATATTGTTGGAAAGCATGTTGAATCTACTTTCTAATAAAATAAACAAAAGTTGAATTCGAGTTCTCTATGAAGAGTTGTCTAATTTCTACTTAAGGATATGCAAGCTGTAAGGTAGGAGCATCAGGGTTGAATTACGAAAATTGTCTTAACTTTTATATAAGGAATTACAGATTAAGCATATATGTATGAAAATCTTATTGAGTCTGCTTTCCAACAGAACAAGCGAAATTGAATTTGGAGTTTCCTGTGAATAAATACATAGTTTTTATTGGAAGGTATATAGGCTGTCTGGCAGCAGCATATGACGTGGATTGCAAAAATTGTTATAATTAATCTATAAGGAACCACAAGCTGATCATATATGGTTAGAAAGCTTATCAAGTCTAGTTTCTAATGCATTAAAGAGATTTTAATTCTGATTTGGATATATTGAGTTATGACTGTTTTAGTGAAAAGAGGTCAGGTTGCCAATATTAGTTAGTTAAGTTAACCCTTGTGTAACTTAGTTGATTTTTGTATAAATGGTCTAAAAAAGGGTTGATTAAATTCTGATATGTTGAAATGATCTTGGATAGGCCATTAATTATTTTGGGGAAAAAATTAAATGGTAGAATCGAATGGAGGTAAGTAGAATCTCACACACTTTGCTTGTTTTCAAAACTATGTATATATATATATGTTTCTAAATGAATGAATATTTTATTTCATTATTTTTGGTGTATGAAAATAGGTTCAAGCGTATGATTATTTTGTGTTTCTCTATATAAATGATGGATCATGCTTATGAATGAAATGAGAAAATGATTTATGCTTAAAGAATGATTTTGTGATGGCTACGTTTTTACATCCCTGGGAAGTGAGATCATCAACACCAGAACTAGTTCTACGACCCTGGGTAATGGGTTATAGTAGTTAACATAGACATGATCATACAGCCTTACTAACAGGTTGTAGTAGTTATTGTAAGGCCTTAGCTAGCGGGTTATAATAGTTAGCAATGATCATAAGGATGAAATTGTCGATACGACCAATGTCACGGGTTATAACAGTGATCGTAGCTAATGATAATGATGATTTATGATGATTTTAAAGATTGATCTATGATTTGTATATAAAAATGATTTATAATGATTTTTAATGATTGATCTATGATTTGGTTTGATTACGATATTTGAATAGTAGCATATTTTGCAATGATTTATGAATTGACATGTTTTTATATTGATTTATGAATTTATGAAATGTTTGATAGAAAGATGACCTTTGAAATATTTTGACATTATGATTTAACGAATGTTTTGAATGATCTATATAACATATATGAAAATGATGCCTGATTTGGTAAGGTGTATGAGCCTATACTTACGGAGTTGTGGTTTGCCTATTCCCCTCTTACTTTTTCTTTACAGATGACTAAGTGATAAGTTTGGTTAGTCTTGTGGGAAGCTAGAAGATGAAATGAGTAAGATTACTTAATCATCAGAGAATATGTTAGCCAATGAGATTTTAAGAGACTGTTTTATATTTTATATGGTTTGTATTTGGATATATAAAGATGTATGATCGGTTGATTAAAGATATGGATTTTACTTGGTAGATTGTTTTATTGAAGAATTTTAGAATGATTAAGAAAGAAGGCTTTGTATTACTTTAGAGTTTTCTTCAAGGTAATACGACTGTGTTGCGTCTTGGTCTCGGGATGTGATACATTCTCTATCGTCTTCTCATAATAAGGTGTTTTTAAAGTGTTTACAAATAAGACTGTTGTTTCTTTCTTAGTCAAAAAAGGTTGAACTTGAATAACCATATCCCTCTACCATTGGGCATATTCTTTGAAGGACACTATTGCATTCTTCTTTATGCTTTGTAAAGAAAAACGATTAGGATCCATGTTTATAATATATCGGTATTGATTGATGAAAAAATGGGTCAAATCCTTTCATGATCGGATATGGGTCCTATCCAACTGAACATACCGCCTTGCAGTAAAACTAGTTAAACTGTCTTGGATTACATGCATGAGTAGCTTCTCATTACTGGCGTAGGCTACCATATTTTGACAATATATGGTGACATGAGTTATCAGATACTTACTACCATTGTACTTTTCAAACTCCAAAACTTTAAATTTCGAAGGAATCGTAACATTTAGGATAAAACAAAGATTGGCAGCATCCATAGAGCCATAAAAATCTATCCCTTCAACAGCTCGTAAGCTTTTTTAGAGCATGATCATCTTGTTATCAGCTTTTGAATCTTCCAAAGCCACAACCATTTTCAATTTCTCTTTAGGGATGTCCAAATTAGGAACTTGGACCAATTCAACTACCTTTTCAATAAAGCTAGTGTTGTTATAACTTTGGACATTCCCTTTTCTAACTGTGGATGGCATTTTTATGTAAGTATAGCCTGTCAAAAATGCAAATTGTTGTAATGGTAGGCTTGGAGTGGACTAGGCTTGAGGTGGGCCATAACTTAGAGGATACAGTGGATAAGAAAGTTCATGCTAAACATCTTCTTCTATCACCTTTCCCTTATTCAGCTTACCCAAAGCTTTAAGGATCTTACTAAGTTCTCCCTTGATTTTCTCCTAAGCTTTTTCCAATTTTTCAACATGGCATGCATTATCTTATTCCATTCTTCTAGCTTGAGCTCAAGTATTGTATTTGTGATAAGTTGGCCGAGCTATCTTTGAACATTAATTTTTCACAATTAGGGTGCAAATTTAAAGTGATGTTTATATGACCATCAAATTATGTGTGAGATTAAATACAAAAATGCATAAATGCAATAAAGAGGATTTAATGATGTCAATGCATGCATATAAAATTAAAGAAAAGGGTTAGTAAAAAAATGATATATACAAAGAATAATATATACAAAAAATAAAATGTTAGTATACAAATGCAAAGAAAAAATATAAAGTTACAGGCAGAATAAATGTCACATCATATGTCTTATTTGGGATTTTCTAACACAAGGAAAAGAATGGCTCTAACCTAAGTTCAGACCTTTAGGGTTTATTTACATGCTAGGTTCAAAGGTTTGACAATTTAAGGGTTCTTAAATTATTCCTTACATCATTGTCTATTATAGACTAATAAGACACCCCAATCTTCACTCATTATAGGCTACAAACGAAAAAGATTCAATTTGAGTAAGAGTTTTTGGCTAGCCCATGTGAAGACATAAAATCTCATGAAGGCATAAGTACTTTACTCTCTCATAAGGGACATAACTTAGGTGTAGAGCTTATGTTATGCATATGTAAATGAATAATAGAAATATAAAATGAAAAAATGAAAAAATAAATAAAATACAAGTAGGAGAAAAAAAATCTTAACTTTATTAGGTTAGGCTTGGAAAACAAGAAATTATTTACTGGTTTGACTCTCGAATAATCCCCGTGAAGTTTTCAAATTGTCATAATCCGTGGACTTATCACTACACATGGACTTTAGAAGTCGTCATTAATCTTTTTTGTTTAGGTGTGATTGGTCACTTGACTGAATCTGTTTCACTTTAAAGATGAGTCTCAAAATTGACTTAGGTATTTTTAAATAGTAGATTCTGATCAATAAAATTAGATTTAAAGTTCGAGGGTATAATTATGCATGAAAAATATTATAGCACCCTCATAGCTCTCATTCCAAGGAAGGTATCGATTTGATTTGAAATTATTCAAGCTTTAACCATATTTATGATTTACCAAAAATATTTGATATTAAAAATTGATCTTAAAATTACTCAAATAGTTTGATAGCAATTTAAGATAATTATCTTACCTCATGAGTATTTATGAAAACTAGTATCTTACTCTGAGGAGGCTCTGTCGTCGAATTCATTTAAATTTCATTTAAAGAAATAATTAGTAAAATCTTTCAATAGTTTGTAAGATTTACTTTGATATAGATCTCCCAATAGTTTGGTGGTATTTTATTGTAAAATTATTTTTAAAAAATGCATTAAATCTTCCAATAGTTTGATAAGATTTAATTTAAGATACAAATCCTCCAATAGTTTGGTAGAATCGAAAAATCATCATGCAATAATATAATATATTATTCAATTAAAGAATTATGTGATCACATAAACAAATACGCAAATAAATATATTAATCCTATACCAATGATGCAAATAAATATTAATAATTATGTAATTAACTTCATGTAAAAATAAATACCAAATAAAATTTTTAGATTTTTTATTTTTTTCAATTTTGAATTTAACCACTTAATTAGAATAATAAGCAAAAATAAAACATAAAAAATAAATAAAATAAAAAGATGAAAAAACAAAACAAAAGGAAAATAAAATAAAATAAAATAAAATAAAAAATAAAAAATAAAAAGAAAAATGAAATATGAAAAATGAAAACTTGCACTGTAGGTTGGGTCAAAAGTAAGTAGGCATGCAGGTCAGTCGAATTAACACCAAGTTAAAAGGTTGGCTAAAATGGCATCGTTTGGATCTATTATAAAAGTAAAAAAAAAAAAAATTAACTTCTACTAATGGCTCTGGTGCTCTCTCTCTCTCTCTAGCTAGAGTTTTCTTTGGCTTCTTTCTAGATATTCAACAAAAAATTCATCCGACCAAGAATATTGGCCAAATTTTTCGAATTTCGGCACCAAAAAATTCAATTGGCTGCTAGAATCTTCAAAGTTTTCCAGAAATAGTGATGAACCTAGAATTTGGCCACCTTAGTCATCCTTTGGTTGTCGTGATGTTGGTCGAAAAATTCAATTTTAAACATAAAATCCCAAAAAAAGCCTAATAAACCCTAGAAATATCAAAAACTACAAACAGAGGAAATAAAGCCCATAAGAACATCCAGACAACCCAGAAATCAACTTATACTTAAGCTTGAACCTCCGTCCAAAAATTCTTAAAGAGCCAAACCCTAGAAAAAAAACATAATAAAAAATGAAAACCTAGAAACCAAATTGAATTCCCAAAAAACAAAATGTAAAGAATCCTTTATTCTTTTTGCATGTTTCTTCCCTATATTCTCTCCATTTTAAAAAATCCTAAAAAAATCAATCTTGATTCCAAAAACCCTAAAGAACGAATCCAACCCAAAAATCACCCAACCAGAACCTCGGTTACCTAAGCAACTTTTATTTTTTTTGTAAAACCTTTCCTCCAAAGTTTCTATCCCCCCCTTGGTTGCATGTGTCTTGAAATGTGATTTATAGAACTTTTGACAGTAATTTTAGAGATTTGCATTGAATGGTTGACATTTGATCTGTCACTAACAGATTTGATCTGTCACTAACAGATTCGATCTTAACTTTCTTTGATTTAGGGATTTTGATTTCATTTGATTAAGGCTAATTTTGTTTCCAATTCCACGCATACATGATTTCTAGAAATGTTTTCTGATTTCGTTTCCATTTTTTTTATTTTTTTTTACTTTTGACTTTTTTTTAACTTTCTAAAACAGAAATAATAATAATAATAATAATAATAATAATAATAATAATAATAATAATAATAATTAAATAAAATTAAAATTTTTTATTGGGCCCAAAGCTTCTCAATCGGGCCTAATATTTGACCGAAGCTTGTTTTCGTCTCGAAAAAATCTTAGACAAAATAATGTGTCTACAAATATAAATATATAAATTATCAATTTTAATTTTAATTTTTTAAGAAAAAGCTTCTTTTAGCTATGGATGCTAATGGATTGGATTGATCCATATTAAATTCAGCTAGTTTGATTAATGCATAATATTATAAATTTTTAAAACCTGATCCAAATCCAAGCCGATCTCTCTAAAAAATTGAATTGATACGAATCGATAACTTTTGTTATTATTTTCATACTAATTTAAATATATTGAAATAAATATAATTATAAAATAAATATTTTATTTTATAAAAAATTTAAAATATATGACAATTAATAAAAATATTAATTTGATAATTTTTTTTTTTACTTTTTATTTAAACATGAATTGAATTGAATTAAAACATTCAATATTTAAACTTAAACCAAACTGAATAAAAAAAATTCAAATCTATTTTCAATTTTCTCGAATTTTTTTTCTTACCTCTACATTTTAGGTACCTAACCTTAGGGATTCCAAGGAAGGAAGATGGAAAATGAGTGAATTAACACTTTCTTAAAGTCAAATTATTATTGGGACGGAAGGGTCCCCTTCAATTATTGGAATATATTCACATAACCCAGTTTTAGAGTTTGTAGGTAAGAATCGGATGCGTTTACTCTTATTAGGACTAGATTACAGTTCAAAAACATTCAGCTAGCAATCGCTTTATATGCAAGCATTTAATCGATTTATGGGCTTCTATTCTTGTCAAACAATTTACTTGCCGCTGAGTCTACTAATTCTTCTTTAATTTCTTCGTCTCTTTGCTTATCGATTGGTTTATAACTTTATATGCGAGCATTTAAATGTTTGATAAGCTCTCCTTTTGATTTGTGTTAGGCTTTATATGTATCGGATTTATATCGTATTAAATATATGTTAAAATATAAAAATTATCATGTTAAATTAATATCGATCTATCAAATATAAAATATATTTTTTGATTTTATTAAATTCATACAGTTTTAATTTTTATTAAAATTTTAAAACGTATTACTTCCGTTTTTTTCATATTATTTTTATATTATATTATTATATCGTATTTAAAATTATTAAATTTATTCATTTATGTCCATGCTTTAAGTGGGAAAAAATGCTCCCATGACAAGCGCCCTGTTAAAGAAGATGATAATAGATTATAAATCCAATTCCACAACTACTGCATGACAATGATCTTCTCTATTAGGTTAATCATGCTAATCAACTTATATTTTTCAAGGGTTGGAATTTTTCTCTTGTTTACATTTATAAAGACAACAATTTTTATGAAGATTTTTTTAACAAATTATGCTCACGATAGTGAATTTAATGTTGGTAAGTTATTTTATCCTCCTCTACCTTAGATAGACTGTTTAAAAGAATACTTCAAGATGTTGCATGGATAGGGCCCATGTAGTATCTGCAACGAAAAAATTATATATCTAACTAATATAATAATAATAATAATATTATGGGTCAAAATAGAAAGTTTAACAAGCTTAATTAATTAAATGACTGATGATGTAATTTATTTTATACATTACCATATAAACATAAACATAGAACTTGAATATTATAATTTTAAAGATTTGAATTTCAAAATAACTTTTTAAATTCTAAACTTAATAGATTTGGAATAACACTGTTAATTTAATAGTTGGAATGGTATTTAAATGAGTAAATAATAATTATTAGAGCTTTCTCAACATGGGATTTGTTGATTGTTGGTTTTTGTTTGTTTTGTGGTAAAAGCAAGAGTTTAAATGGTTTAGGCTATAGAAAAAAATGCAAGAAATGTTCTTTAATTTCTCAAGTCATACCCATAGTAGTTTTGGAGTTTATTCCAAAATCTGGTTTATAGTGCAAATGCATATGTTTATACTTAGCTTGTTGTAATTCCGATGAGAAATGATGGTTATAGGAGTAGAAGAGAGAACAATATACCATACCTTTTTATAGCTCTGAGGTCAATTTATTTGTTTGAAATATTAAACTGCAAAAATATTTTTCTATGAATATCACAGAAAAAAAAAAAACATGGAGATTATATATCTTTTTATAGGAGTAGTGATAATTAAATTTAACTTTTATTTCTCAAATGCACAAAGATTATTTGGTCTATATACATGATGAAGGAGATTATATTCTACTCTTCAAATTGTAATTGATGCTTTACGAACAGAGTATTTTGTAAGGCAAGATCCTTTGGAATTGACTGAGAGCATACATAATTCTTCAGCCAAAATGCAGCAGTCTGTTCCTAAGGCAAGTGGGTCAGGATTGCCCAAGCTGCGAAAGGAAGAAGAATGGGCAGCCACAGAGATCCATTTAACGGATGATAAACATAAAGTCTCTGAGCTACCAAAATCTCCAAGCTGCGCTTCATTGATTGCATTTGTATTTGAAAGGGAATTATGAGCTGACAGCTATTCCTCCCCTATTCTTTCAGCGCATGGCCCTTCTCCAAGTATTAGATTTGTCCCATACTAGCATCAAATCTTTGCCAAAATCTCTTCCCAAGTTGGTTTCGTTAAAAAAGCTCTTGCTAAGAGGTTGTGAACTCTTCATGGAACTATCACCTCAGGTTGGGAAACCCAAAAATCTCGAGGAGCTTGATCTTGATGAAACTCAGATCATACTTCTGCCAAGTGAAATTGGAAAGCTAGTCAAGTTAAGTCATTTGAGAGTATCATTTTATCATATCTGTGGCAAAAAGAATTCGAAATCAAACTTTGTGATTCACCCTGAGACAATATCAATTCCCACGCAACTTGCTGAATTAAGCATTGATGTGAATCAGGCAGACAAGAGTTGGGATGATTCTGTGGAAGCCGTTGTGAAGGAAGTATGCAACTCAAAAACATTGAAGACTCTTAGCTTGTACCTGCCTAAATTCCAACTTTTAGATAATTTATCATTGATATGTCCTTCATTGTCACACTTTAGTTTTACAGTTGGCCATCATAAAAGGAGAATCATATCTCGTGTACCTCATGAAGTTGAAGCAAAATTCAGAAATTGGGATAAATGCTTGAAGT
This sequence comes from Durio zibethinus, assembly GCF_047325235.1. Lineage (NCBI taxonomy): Eukaryota > Viridiplantae > Streptophyta > Magnoliopsida > Malvales > Malvaceae > Durio > Durio zibethinus. The sequence continues at coordinate 26,694,960 of NC_143170.1, forward strand.
TTGTGAATGGTGGAAACATTCCAATCGAAATAGAAGCGGTACTCAAATATTCTTCTTCATTTTTCTTGGACAACCATGCAACCGCTATGAATCTATCTGAATTTGGGATCGAGAATATGAAAAGGCTAAAATTTTGCTTGTTGGCAGAGTGTAATAACATGGAAACCCTTATTGATGGAGAGATGCATGACGAAAGAAATGAAGATGATCAATCTGAATCTGACGCTGGTTCTGCAGAGCATGTGCTTGAATCTCTAGAATATTTGAGCATTTATTACATGAAGAATTTATGGAGTATTTGGAGAGGACCAAATCGTTGTGGATGTATGTCCAGGTTGAAATTCCTCGCGCTGCATGCATGCTCCCAACTGAGACATATTTTCTCTCATACTTTGATTGAAAATTTTGTCAACTTGGAGGAGATTATTGTTGAGGACTGCCCCCAAGTCACCGGTCTGGTAAGCCATGCATCTGTCAAGCCAAAGATGTCAAATAAATTTCTCCCTAGTTTGAAAAGATTGCTGCTTCTTTACCTTCCTGGACTGGTCAGCATTTCTAATGGTCTATTAATAGCTCCAAAATTAGAAAGCATAGGCTTTTATAATTGCCCGAAGCTTAAAAGGTTATCAAAAATGGAATTGTCAAGCAAAACTTTGAAGATAATCAAAGGAGAATGTCAGTGGTGGGAAGATTTGAATTGGAATGAAACAGAGTGGGGAAATCGGCTAGATTATCTGATGCATATCTTTTCCCCTATCAGCAATGAGAAAGATGTTATGACCCAATTGACAGAAGACAGGGATCTGCTTGAAGCTACCATAGATAATGAAGGCCAACAAAAAGGTAATATATCTTTTGAACTTTTTTTTTTAATTTTTTATTAATCATCTAATTTATTAGCTTATGTGAACCTTTTTTTTTTTTTTCTTGTCTGGATAAAATGAGTCCTGAACATTTTTTTTTTTCTTGATAACATGAGTAAAATTTTATTATCCTAAAAAAATCTAATTGGAAGAGACCAAAGCCAAGTCACAACGTAAAAAAAATGTTTGCTAACATCTGATGAGAAGCGAAGATTTTAACATTGCTTATTTTGAATATTGGTAGATGATGAAAAGTAGCTCGAAGTTTCAACACAAGATCATAAAGGCCAGTGCTCAGGTAATTCTTCTTTACAACCCTTATGAGACGACTCTTCTAGTTTTTCGTGTCTAACTCTTTTATGTAATTACGGTTCATTACTGTTAGATTATAAGGAGGAGAAAATAACGGGGACAGATGTGACAGAGTTTCCTTCGTCATGCATGCTTCTACTCAATCCATTGATGGGGATAGACGTGACGTCGGCACGCATATTTCCATCCGATCCTTTGAGGACGTTGGATGTAAGTATATATCAATATACTGAGCAGCCAAAGACAACATTCATAGTTTTATCTTACAATCTTTTGTTTTGTTTGGGTTTTTAGTTTTACTATCTTGACGGTCCGTTATTCTGACCGGAAATGCTGGGTCTCCTTATACCACGAAATTAGAAGCCTTAACTTGACAATTTGCTTGGCCGGTTAAGAAATGAAACCCTAAATATTGTTTGTGTACAACTTATTCAAAATATTCAACTTAATTTAGCAATTGAACTATTTTGATTGTTTTTGTTTGTCCCATTGTAAATTTTTTGAATACTTTGGTCTTAATGACTTTCTTTTTTTTAAATGTAGATTACCTCTTTCTTTTAAACAGAAAAACTGTGTAAATGTTGGATATACATACCCATACAAGTATCATAGCCAAGCGGCCAGAATTTTGTTATATTTTGGTCCAAAGTCTAGATTTGATCTCTCATATTGAGGCCAATCTGGCCTACAAAAGGCGGATTGGCGCCGCATTCCCTTCCCCTTCTCAATTTCTCTCTTTCCTTCCTCTGTCTTTCTTTTTTTATTGCATTTTTTTAAATTTTACATATATTTTATGCTATTAAAAATTTTTGAACCCAAGACTTAATTCAATTGCTTCATGACTCTGGAACTTAAATTCTTTTTTGTGCCATTTTTTGTGTGTTGTGGGGCAAAAAATTTTTCAAGATAGCATGGCATGTCAGCGTCAAATCGACCAAATCAACAAGTTAAGGCCTTTCCTTAATAGTGTTAAGGATTTAACTGTAATCAACATTTTATATAAGTAAATACTTGCAATTGAAGCAGAGGACTAAATTTAACAAAAATAGAGGAATCAGAATGGGGATGTTAATAGTGATGTTTTGTTTGCTATGATGGCAATTGGAGTTTCTGGATTGATACAATTTTTTATCCATGGTTTTAATTACGCACAGGTAGTTATATCTAATTACAACTCTAAAAAATAAATTATAGCAAAATTCTCTGATTTTATAAACAATCCTTATAGTGACGAGCTTGATTATAATTTATAGTTATCCTCAAGGATATCTTAACCTTCAACAACCATAATTTGAAGTGTATGTAATTTGATTTTATTAATTTGAGTTAAATCTTATTTGTCAGCCTTGATTTTCCATTATCATTACACTTAATTTGTTCTAATTGCAGGCACCAAAACAAGCATTGAACTTTTTTTCATCAGAGAAGAACAAGAGGCTAGAAGATGGTTACTTTGATCAGGCTTCAGAAATTTGTGAAGTAGACGTTGATGAAGATGAACTTAAGGCCAAAAGAAGGTCAGTTAAGCATTTCTATTGATGTACTCTGTGAAGTAGACATTGCTGTTCTCTAGTGTTACTTATACCTATTACTATTTAAACATTTTTATCCAACAGTAGTGCCCTTCACTTCCTTAACCAGAAGGGTTACTTTGCTCTGTTTGTAGTCCACGTTCCTCCAATGTAAAACGCCTTTAAATGTCTTTCAGTCCTCACACCTAGGATGAAATTGAACTTATGGAAGTCTATTATGCAAGTGGTTGGTCAAATATAATTAAGCTTATGGGCAAGGTTTTATGAAGGAGAATTTTAATGGAGTGGTTTAACATGTTGCAGCAACTGTACTGAGAATGAAAACAAGGGTGTCATAGGTTCTGTGAGCAAAACCACGAGAGGGCATAGAGTTGCAGTTCGAACCAAAGAGGTACTTGATAATGGTTATAGATCGAGGAAATATGGAATGGCATTTGGGAAGGGAAGTCCCCATCCAAGGTGATTACTTCACCTAATATTGTTAAGGAAGTTCTGAAGTTGCTAAACAGTTTTGTTGATTTAATTATTACTTTTTCCGTGCCTTTATCCACTCTGTATAGGTTCTACTACAAATGTTTGACAAAGGGTTGTTCAGGGAAGAAATGGGTTCAGCGAGACTACCAAGATACAAGATTTTTGATCACCACCTATGAAGGGGTACATGTCCATGGCTGTTATAACATGGGAGTGTATAATTTGCACACTCCACTTTGTAATGATCATATGCCCAATTACGTGGAAGACGCTGCTGATTTAGCTAAGACTATCAGCCCTACAAAAGGTGGGGAGGCAGTATCCTTCCTTGATCATCATATAATCAATTTTGATGCATATTAGAGATCAATGATGTTCATTGAACCTCGAATCCTACATTACTAGGGATGATTTTATCCTTTCTGTTTTGTAATTATAAGTTGATGGTTAATACCTAAATCGGAAAATTTCACAGGCATATCCTAAATCATGGAGTTTACAATTTTTGCGACCTGATACATCATTTCTTGCTAGTGTGTGCATATAAATGCTTAGGGAGAAATTAAATGTAAATCTGAAAAAAGAATAAAATATCGTAAATTGTATCATAAAGAAGATAGTGGTGGAGGAATGTGCTCAACTGTTCTGTTTCTCTCATCTGGTTGCGCTCGAAATTATATCAGAAACATTACATATTCAATGCCTAAAAAAACGGTTGTTTGAGAAAAACTGTTAGTAATGTCCGGCGCATTTGAAATTGGCAGGATATGAAGATGTATTTGAAGCATCAATACAAGATATGGTTGCACAACCAGGTAACTAATTCCTCTGAACTTTAAGGTTTCTAATTTTTTGTTTTTTGCTGTCAAATAAGTCTAGATGCAGATAGAGAAACACAGCTATATCTGAATGATGAACATTTCTTGAAATATGAATCTCGCATGTCATATTACAAGTTGAGGGTTAATATTAAATAACAAACCAAAAGGATTGCATGCACTTGAATTTGTGTAGGGCCTCGATAATCCAATCCACATATTGACACTTGCTAGATTTATTTATCCTTATTTTGTTGTTTATTTGGAAAGCCAGTGTGCTTCTACTGATGCATTTGAAATTGGTAGAATATGAAGGTATTCCCGAAGCTTCGATTCGAGATGAATCCCAACAATCAGGTAATCGTTCAATTCAAGCCTTTGAGAGGATGTTTTATTAGCATTTCCTAGTTTTATCCAAAGGTACTCTCATTTAGTCAAAAGCAGAAAATCAGCCGATGCATATTCCGCCATTTTAGAAAGTTTATGCTACACATTTTAGGAAGTATTGCTGACTAAATTATAAAACAACATCCTATGCATGTATGTATGCCTGCCGTTAGCACCAGTGGAGTCTGTACACTACAATTGTCTCGCTAAATAGTTGGTACCTTTGCTTTTTCTTGTTTCTTGATTGCTAATCTTAGTGTTGTGCCTTCGTCTTTTCTTTCTCTCCGGTGATTTTCCTTCTTTCTCAACATTGATTCAGATATGTTTTCTCTCTACTTACTTTTTGGAGATTGAAGTTTGTTTATAGCACTTTCGTAAGTAGTGTAATGCCTAAAATAAATGATTGTTTCCAAGGTCCAAAACGTAGCACTACAACTCCATCTCCATCGACCACTCCAAGCGACTATGAGAGCCAGAAAAGAAGAGATTGGAACACTTTTTGCCAATACCTGAGAAACCATAGGCCTCCACTGTCTCTTTCAATGTGTGGTGGTGATCATGTCCTTGAGTTTCTTAGGTACCTCGATCAATTTGGCGAGACCAAAGTTCATATCAGGATTTGCCCTTTCTTTGGCCTCCCTAACCCTCCCGCTCCTTGCTATTGCCCTCTTGGACAATTCTGGGGTAGCCTTAATGCACTCATTGATCGACTCCAGGCTGCTTACAAGGAACATGGAGGTAGGCCAGAAGTGAATCCTTTTGCAGCTCCAGCTGTCAGGATTTACTTAAGGGAAGTTAGGGATTCACAGGCCAAAGCTAGAGGGGTTAGCTATGAGAAGAAAAGAAAGAAGTCTAAGCAGAAGGTAGCACCATCAGCAAAATCACTGGCTCCACCACCAGCTACACTTGCCGTGATGCCACTATTGCAAGTGAGTGACAAAGAAGTTTAATTATCTTGATTGAAAAATGAATCAAATATATGGTGAAAATGATCAGTATAAACATGTTATATTATTCTCTTTTTTCTTGTTGGTAACTTTATTTGTATAGGAATGGTAATTACTTACTAGTACTGATTAATTTTATGTTGTTTTTTGTACTTTGGGCTGTACCCTCTCTGTATTTTTGCTTTGGTTTGAAAACAAGGTAAGTGGGTACTCTTCAAATTGCTCTTTTAGGGGACAGTTTGGAATGGTAGTGACTGGATGATCAGTTACTAGGAAGCAGAGGTAATTGGGAAGGAATATTAGTACCAAAAAGAAAATGATGGTAGCAAAAGTGATGCTATTATATGTAATATATACCCAACCAGTAATCAACTTGTTATGTACTTTGAATTATGTGTGTAACTAAGTTAGTGCTTTAGGATTTCTGATTCATATTTCTTATCTATTCATCTTTCTGATTAATATATATGCTTCTTTCTATTTTTGCTACCTGCTTTTTCTTTGGACATTTTTTATCACAATTTTTCTTTTTTGGCTTGATGCTAATGTATACATTTTTTTCTTTTACAGAAAGTACTATAGAACTGGATGAAGGATAGGGTCCTTTTGCAATCAACAAATTGTCTGCATGATGTGGTATTATGGTTTTTGTTTTTGTAAAGTATTACCACTTTGATATTTCAATGGCTTAGTTGATAATTATATATATATATATATATATATATATATGTGATGGTATAAGCCAATGCCTATACTAGTAGTTTTTGTAATGTAATGATCTCTATGTTGTTTCATATATAAATATGAAATCTATTAAAATCATTTTTCTCTTTCTCTCTTTTCTATCATGAAGCAAGCATTTCCCTATGCTTAAATAATATCTAGATAATTCATTCTAATTAAAAAAAAGTGTTTTTATTGAAAGACAAGGCATTGGGGAGGTTAGCTATATTAGTTTATATATATATATATATATATATATGTATATATGATCGTTATAGCCCATGGAAGAAGGGGAGGGGGTTTTGGTTCGAAACCAAGGCCCGTGTCCTCTTTAAGAACTCCTTATATAAGGAACTGAGAACACCTATTATAAGGCAAAAAGGCAACCTAGATTCATCTTCTCTAATATTAGTGACAGCTAAAACAAAACACCCACGTCATATAAAGTACTATTAGATATACAAAAAATTAGACTAATAAAACAGATGGAATATTGAGGGTTGAAGCCTAATTGAAGGGCACTATTTGCTAGTCCACTTGGCAGACAAACTTTTTGAATATTATTAAGGATAATACTTCTTTGCCACTTGGCTGATGTTTGATTTGTCCTTTTGATTATCTGATTTGGTGTCATCCTTTTGAAGGATTATGAAATTACTATTTTCAAAGCCTGAAGAAGGAAGCCTCCCTAAAATCTAAGTTAATTTAATCATTCAATATTGTGTGTATTTTTGGACTGCTGACATAAGCTAGAGTATAGTGCTACAGCTCTTGTTTCTCTAGACTGAATCTTGTGGATTATTACAGTCTGCAAAGAAAATATAACAAATATTGGTTCAAGCTACACTAATTAAGTGGGAAATGATTGAAGATTGGATGGATATCAAATTTAATCTGATTTATTTGCTTACATCTTTTACATTTTGTATCCATATACTTAAGTAGGCTAGCTGTTGCCATAATCATCACCAGCAAACTTTATAGGCGAAGTCTTCCGTCATGACTTTCCAACTTTCCTCAAACTCCTTACCTCATGACCTGTGGCTAAATATTATGCCATGAATATCTTCAAATCCCTTTCTTCGCAAGCCTTTCTTCTCAGCTTCATATTTTGGGAGAATGACAAATAGAGGGGTCTACTACAAATTTTTGTTAATTGGTACTAGGTGAAGAAATTATTACTTGGAAGGAAATGACAAGTTTTAAATTACTTGGAAGGAATTACAATGTTGGCTTTGTTGTCTTAATGTTCCAGGCTTCCCTTTTTAACTTTGATTATTATTGCATCTTTTCAAAAAAACTAACTTCTTGATCATGGGTGCTTGCAGATTGCAGGTGGACTTACTTAACAAGTGTAAGGATTAAGTGCAAGTGGATCTCACTTTAATAAGTTAAACCTTACAAGGTTTACTGGCCACTATAGTTTTATATAAGGTATTTAAAGGTTGAGTTTGTTTTTATAAGTACTAATAGGGTACTCGTGCTTTCGCTGCGAGTTTAATATGTTTTTTTGTAATTGACAGTTGAATAATAAGATATTTGATAATAAATTTATAGTTGAGTAAATTTAGGATTCTGACTAGAAAAAAGTAATAATCCTATCCACATATTCTTAAAACATATGAGCATTTTTTATCATTGACAGAATTGTTTATTTTTCCACAAGTAGAAATAAACTGAAACATAGAGTTATAAACTCAATTCATTAAGATTGATTCTAAAGAGTAATAATAAAAAACATTTAAGCTCAATAACCCACATATTTACAACCCATAAAGCCCCCAAAAAAAAAAAATAGCTGTCAACATATAACACATTATGGGATACTTTTTATATAGTGTTGTATATGTTGGGAATATTGACCCAAATCCCATAAGAGATTTGTTTGAGATTTGTTAGAGATTTGTTTGAGATTTGTTTGAGATTTGTCAGATATTGCTTGATGGACAAGAAGACTTGCAAAAGAAGAATTCCAAGAGAAAGAGAATTCTTAATAGGTAAGTTTGACTTGTAAGAGAAGAATTCTAAAAGGAAAGGGATTCTTAATAGGTAAGTTTGACTTACAAGAGAAGAATTCTAAGAGGAAAGAAATTCTTAATGGACAAGTTTGTATGGTTATAAATAGGTGAAGTCTCTACAGGGTTAGATATGAGAAAAAAATGTAAGAGAGTTGTAGGGTTTTATAGGATAGACACCCCATAGGAGTATTGGGGCTCTACGTCTTATGGGTGTGTATGTTTGTTTGTGAGTGGACTAGAGGAAATTGAGAGGGTTCACATATAGGTATGATGTATGAGAGTATATGGGTATGTGTTTGGTTGTGTTGAAAAGGTGCACAAGAGTTTGTGTTTGTGTTTGTTTGGGTAGAGAATACTTCATAGGACTAGAGGAGATTGAGAGTGTCTTATGAGTATTGATTGTTGAGTGAGGTTGATGATTTGATGTATGTTTGTAATTCTCTACAACTAGTGGATCTTGTTTCTCATCCGTGGATGTAGGTCAGTTGGACTGAACCACGTTAAATTGTTGTCTCTTATGTGTTTGATTTATTGTTTGATTTTGCTTTCGCTTGTGCAATTGGATTGGAGGCTTCTAGCCCAACAAATAGTATCAGAGCTGTGGTGTTCCCCAACAAGTGGTATCAGAGCTGAAGGTTCGAAACGTGAGAAGAGTTGAAGATTCAAGATGTGGGAAGAGCCGATGGTTCGAGACATGGGAAGAGTTGACAGTTCGAGATATGGGAAGAGCTTAGTTTGAGACATGGGAAGAAGTAAGCTTAAAAGAGCTCAATTCAAGAGAAGAGTTCGAGTTCAAGTTTTGAAGATTGAGGATTGGTTTGTATGAAGCGTGAAGACACAAGAGAAAAGAAGATGATTGTAAGACTTCCATTGCAAGTGGAGCCAAGCATGTCTAGCATGGAGACAGATGATTGATGAAATTTGAGTCAAGGTGGAGATTGTTAGGAATATTGACCCAAATCCCATAAGAGATTTGTTTGAGATTTGTTAGAGATTTGTTTGAGATTTGTCAGATATTGTTTGATGGACAAGAAGACTTGCAAAAGAAGAATTTCAAGAGAAAGAGCATTCTTAATAGGTAAGTTTGACTTGCAAGAGAAGAAGAATTTTAAAAGGAAAGGGATTCTTAATAGGCAAGTTTGACTTACAAGAGAAGAATTCTAAGAGGAAAGAGATTCTTAATGGACAAGTTTGTATGATTATAAATAGGTGAAGTCTCTACAGGGTTAGATATAAGAAAAAGATGTAAGAGAGTTGTAGGGTTTTATGGGATAGACACCCCATAGGAGTATTGGGGCTCTACGTCTTATGGGTGTGTATGTTTATTTGTGAGTGGACTAGAGGAAACTGAGAGGGTTCACATATAGGTATGATGTATGAGAGTAAATGGGTATGTGTTTGGTTGTGTTGAAAAGGTGCACAAGAGTTTGGGTTTGTGTTTGTTTGGGTAGAGAATACTTCATAGGACTAGAGGAGATTGAGAGTGTCTTATGAGTATTGATTGTTGAGCGAGGTTGATGATTTGATGTATGTTTGTAATTCTCTACAACTAGTGGATCTTGTTTCTCATCCGTGGATGTAGGTCAGTTGGATCGAACCACGTTAAATTGTTGTCTCTTATGTGTTTGATTTATTGTTTGATTTCGCTTTCGCTTGTGCAATTGGATTGGAGGCTTTTAGCCCAACAATATAGATGTATAAAAAATAAAAATACATGTAAACTAGTTTATGATTCATACGGTACACTAATTAATTTTATTTATTTACATTATCTAAAAAATAAATCATTTAACTTATTGGAACCATATATATTTTTCTATAGTTTGTGACTTTTTCCTTTATCCTTTGTTTCGATAATTAAAATTAATAAAGGAAAGGAAAGAAAAAGATCTCTAACAACCATTATTTGGATAAATAGTGAAAAAGAAAGAAAATTATTTATTATAATAATTTTTTTCAATTATACCATTTCATTGTCTGTGATTTTAGAGCATTTTTAGACTATAATATGTTTGCTATCTTATCTCGTCTCACAATTACTTTTATATTAATGGTTTTTAATCAAGTGAAATAAGAATATGTTTTACAAACATGCATTGATGAGTTTTTTTGCTATTGCCAAAATTTTAGCACACTATCACTTTAATGATGGATTCATGTAAAAGCAATTATATATAAAAAAAATGCAATCACAAAAAAATATTACATACTAGCGAATTATTTGTCCTTTTTGCAAAACAAAAAGTAATAACATATCACTATATAGTTGTCCAACATAAATTTATTTACCAAAATAAAAAGAAAATATTTCTATCCTAACAAAATTAAACCTTTTTCAACGAATTAAAAACTTATGTAGTAAAAACATTTTTGACATCTTTAATGATTAGATGAACCAAACACCAACCTTTCAACGAACTCCTTTCTTTTATCCCATGGGCATCCAAGTATTACTCTTTTATTTTCTTAGGATTATCAATAAAATATAAGTAAGCAGTAGTGATTCATTGTAAGTCAATTCCTATCTCCTCCAATAGCTTCCATATTTTATTTTCTAAAATTCGATCAACACGAGTGTTGAGCTTTTCATAAATAGCATTTCTGACAGTAAGTGCATTAGCAACCATTTCAAACCCCTTTCGAATAAATTCATCATCTTTGCAACAAGTAGACAACTGTCCTTCACCAATTTTTTCTCTAAAACACTCAATCATTGTCTCATTTCTTTGTTTATCTATCGATACAACAAAATATTATCAATAATTATTATTATCATAAAAATAAATACACTAACACTTGTATGAAAGAAAATAATATTAAAACAAAATTACATTAGAAAATTTTGAGACATGAGGTATTTGACAATAAATCATACATACTACTAATAATAACACTAATATTTATCAATTACTCACATATATTAATTATTATAATACTAATATTACCAATTAAGTTTGTGTGGAAAACGTATTAATATGTTTATAATCATAGCCAAGTTAATTGTATTTTAATGAAACATCTCCCTTTTCCCACTTTTCTTTGTATAATGTCCTAGAATTTCCATATTATTCTTTTGATGCCCTCGTAGAGAAATCCAAATTTACTTATTATTATATTTTAACTTATCACCCACATTTCAGTTGCTATATTTGGTTCTTAGGCTCAGTAAATTGTTGGACTCTGTTAAAGATATATAATAGTTTTTGCAATTGATGATTAATGCAATGTAGTTGTAATTAACTGTTCTGTACACTTATTTATAGATGACCCAAGAAATCAGTATAATGCCACCACTTTTTGACCAAAGAAATCAATATGATGGAGTTGTCTTGTGCATAATAAGAACTCTAGTCAAAATAGTACTTTTTGACAAGAAAGTATGTATATCTTTTGACTGAAAAGCATGTATATTTTTTGTATCATCTTATGGACTAATCAAACTCAAATTATAATATACTATGTAGACACCCTAATTGGTCTAGGCCTAAGTTCATTGGGCGTGGTTCAATAGGATCTAGGTTTCCAAGTCTAGTTATTATTTTACATCTTATTTATTTATTTATTATTTATCTATTTACTTATTTATTTATGGGTTTATCTTTTTGGTTGATTATTATTATTATTATTATTATTATTATCTCTGATTTTTTGTTGATTTTTCTTACCTGATTTATCTTCAATTTTTCTAGTGTTAAGATAATAGGATAGTAGAAAAAATAAAAATAAAAATAATGAGGATTTTGGCCTTGAATTGGGGTTGATAGAGTTTTAGGTGGATTCAATATGTATGGGATAAAGTTTATGTTTATGATAATATTGAAACCCTATCAACAGTGGATTTATAGTTAATCAAAAACTCTTATGACTACACTTTATAAATACGAGGTTGAATCCAATAGAGGGGATATACCAAAAATACAAAGAAAAATATAGCAATATAGATACAAAAAAGCAGAAAGCAAAACACTAACAAAAGCAGTAAAAAATTTGTTAGGGAATTTTTGGAGAGAAAAAAGTTTTTTTCTAGGAATTTTTTAGAAAATTTTCAGATTCCGACGAAATTTTTTAGCACAATTTGAATTTTCTAGCAATTTTTTGGTGAGATCCCTAATTTTCGATAAGGTTCCCAGTTTTCAATGTTCCTTTTCCAGAAATCGATGAACTTTTGACCACATTCCGATGAACTAACCCAGATTTTGACAAAAATCTTAGAATTCGATGAAGATTCAACCGATGTTCTTAGGGAGTTTAAAAGGAAAGAGAGAGAGAGAGAGAGAGAGAGAGAGAGAGAGAGAGAAAAGGGGAAAAGAGAGAGGAAATAAAGGAAGTTTGGTGAAAAAAATTGAGTTCGGGCTTTTACCCCCTCACAAAAATGACGTTGTTTTGGCCTTAACAAACCCACAAGGATCCGTATGTTTGTATTTGGATGACTCGACCCGAGCGTAACCCACTTCTACCGACCCGCATTCTAGTTGATTTTTTAGGCTGAGCCAAGTTGATTCGAGCCTTCAAGCCGAGTCATTGAGCCACTTTTTATGCTTGGAGTCGAGCTATTCCAGCTGAACCTTTTTTTTAGTTTTTATTTTATTTAGTTATTTATTTATGTATTTGTTTATTTTTAGGGGTATTTTTGCATGATTAAGTTTAGGAAAAATAGAAAATATAAAAAAAGAATAAATTTTTTTTAGAATAAATAATAATTATCCAACGATGAAATTTTTAGAAATTTCAAATGGTAAGTTTCTAAAAAATTCCTAGGTGAAAAATTTTCTCTAAATTTATCCTAATAGTGAAATAATTTGGAGAAAGTTTCAATATCAATAATTAATATTTATTTTTAATTAAAAATAAAAAATTAATAAATTAATAAATTTTTTGGAATTAAATAGTAATTACCAAATGATAAGATTCTTAGTACTCGCAAATGGTAAATTTTTTAAGAAATCTTTAGGTAAGAAATTTATCTAAATTTGTCATAAATAGTAGAATAATTTAAATGAAACTTCAATAAAAGTAATTATATTTTGTCCCAAAAATAAAAAAAATAAAAAAAAAATTTCTAAATTCGTCCAAATGGTGGAAAATTTAGAAAATAATAAATAAAAATAAATTTTGAGGATGAAATTCTTAGTAATAGGAAATAGTTGATTATCTAATAAATTTTTAGATGGAAAGATATTTTTAATTTGCCTCAAATGGTAAAATAATTAGATATATTTTTAATAAAATTCTTAAATATAAAAATGATTGAACCTTTTTTCGACGATGGAGCCTCTTTAAGAAAACAAATAGGATTCTTGAATACTCTTGAGGTGATGAAATATTTTTAAGAATTTTACTAGATTGATGGAAGAATCTTAAAAGTTATTTTTAATATTTAACATTAAATTTTAAGACCATTAGAATCGAGAACATATGATGAAATTAAAATAAAATGGTACCATTCTTTGGATGAGCATATGGGGGTGCTATAACTTTTCTCATACATAACCGAACTCTCGAACCTTGTTTTGATTAGTAGATCAAACATATTCTTTTAGAAACCTTTAGTCAAGCTTAGAAACTCCTTAAAATGATAGATTCTTTAAGTAGCCAATCACACCTAATTAAAAAAGATTTGTGGTGACTCCATTTGTTAAGTCTAGCTATAGATTTACATATTTATATGTTATGACAGTTTGGCTACTCTACTGAGGATATTATAGAAAGTTAGGCTATAATATTTTAAATATATCCTATCTTTTGATCTAATGGTTTTAAATTGTAATTATTAGTTTACTAACATTTTTCTTTTTTTGTCTCTCATGTGATTTATGAGGTTGTTGAAATTATATGTTCCTTCACACATACTATCACATACATTTACATCACTTGGGCTCTATACCCAGCCTTCATCCCTCTTAAGAGGGAGTAAAATACCTACGCTCTTGTAAGATGATAATCTCCATAATGGCTAACAAAATATTCCTATTCAAATTGAATCTTTTTTGCTAGTAGCCTATAATGGGTGAGGATTGGAATGCCTTACTAGTTTATGATAAACCATGATGTAAGGAATAATTTAAGAACCTTTAGTGGTCAAAGTCACTTAACCCAGCATATAATATACACTTAAGAGGCTAACCTTAAGATAGAGCTCTTCCTATTTATTGATAAATGTAACCCAAAGTTAGGACACAAGAAGAAATAGTTTATAATCTGATCATTTTGTTTGTTTGACTTTATGCATGCATCATTTTCATTGTTATGTGTAACATTGTGCATTTGCATCATTTTCATATAGAAAATATTTGTCACATAGTAGTTATTGATAACTTAGATCTCATACCTACATCCATGAAAATGTATGTTACATGCATTACACATAAAACATATCATTTTTTTTTATCATAATTGTGGTATTCAAGGTTTAAAGATAGCTTCACCAACTAAGAATCTCATACAATCAATTCACTAATACAATATAAGAGCTCAAACCAGATAAATGAAATAAGAAAATTTTAATCTTTTTGAGAGGATAAAGAAAGTTCAAAAGAAGCTGGAAAGGGAGTTGAGTGAGATTTTGGATGCTCTGAATAAGTTAAACAAAGAAAAAAGAATAGAAAGAAATACTAGCTAATAGGACCATTAATCACGAAAGGTGGATGGCCCTCTATACCCTATTAGTTTTGGGCTGCATCAAGCCCAATCCACACAAGACCCACCATCATAGCAGTTCACATATCTTAGAGGGTATACATACCCTAGAATGCCATCAACTTCAAACCCAAAGTAGTACTAGAGTTATGTAAATCATGTTTTTACTAAGAAAGAAGTAGAACCAGTACCAATCCCTAACTTGAATGATCTAGAAGAGAAAGAAAAATTAAGGCCTAAAGAGAAAGAGATTTTAGAAGGTTCAAAAGCTAAACAAAAGATGAACTTGTTAGAGGAAAAGTTACGAGCCATAGAGAGAATTGGTTTTTATAGTTATGTAAATGCTACCGGGCTTTATTTAGTCTTGGACATCATTATCCCTCTAAAGTTTAAAGTTTCAGAGTTTGAAAAGTATGATGGTACAAAGTGTCTAAAGACCCACATTACTATATGCTGTTAAAAAATAGATGAAAAACTATTAATGCACGCTTTTCAAGATAACCTTACGGGCTCTGCCGCTAGGTGGTATGTTCAACTGGACAATACCCACATTCAATCCTAAAGTGATATGGCCTATGTCTTTATTAGTTAGTATCAGCATATCATAAACTTAGCCTCTGATCATTTATCTTTGTAGAATATGAAAAAAAATTGAATCATTCAAAGAGTATGCCCAAAAATGGAGGTACATAGTTACTAAGGTACAGCCTCTTTTGACTAAGAAAGAAACCATATGTTATTTGTTAGCATTTTAAAATCTTTTTATTATGAAAAAATGATAGGAAATGCCACAAAAAATTTTGTTGACATAGTAATCTCTGATGAAATCATTGAGAATGTCATTAAAAATGACAAGTTGAAATGAAGAAAAACCAAGAAGGTGCCAAAAAAAAAAAGAGACTGAAGCTCAAGTTGTGAGCCTTGACAGACAGTTTAGGGGATATCAACCTTATCCATCACAAGGTTATTCCCCATACTATCCTGCTATGAACAATATCTCACTCTACCGATATTAACCTTTTCTACAGCTATTTTACCCATCAACATATCAGCCTACTCTCATATATAGCCTAAACATTCAACTTCTTGTAAAACCTCATATTCGTTTTGCTAAGCTAACGAGTGATTCATGAGAGTTACAAACTACCTAAGAAAAATTGATATTTGACCTAACCTCATGACTTATACGGAGTTATATTGAAAGCTCTATAACAATCACTTGATTGCCCCTAGTCATTTAGAGTTGCTCAAGCCACTCCCAAGTGATATGATCTTATAGCTCACTATGACTACTATTATGGAGTTGATCATTTTATTGAAAATTGCACTACTCTAAAGCACAGGGTGCCATGTTTGATCAAGGATAAAATAATAAATTTTGATACATGAAAGATAATAACACCTAATGTTAGTGGCAATTCATTGCCTAATCACAATGTCAGTGCTTCGAGTGAAGATCGATAATGAGTGTGATTTGAAAAGACTTGGAGAGCTATAATGAATCAAAGGGCTAGATTGTGTGAAGGCATAATTTTGGAAAGGAAAAGGTTGTTAAAGCTAGTTGGATGTTGCTTGTCATTCTAAGGTTTCTTTCAAAGTAATGTTAAAAATTCTTTTATGCAATAAGGTTTTATTTTTTTATCATTTCAATAAGAAGCAAGGATGATGTATTTCATTACATTTTCTCTTTCATCCCAACCGCTATTCCACGTTTACTTTTTTTTTTTCACATGTCTTTTTATTCCCATTCTTAATTATGAATGTTTAGACAATGATGACAATAATTCTGGAATTTAATTTTGAAAACTCATTCATATTGATCTAAAGAGATCGTTTGAGCAAAAGAAGCAAGCTGCTAGTAGATGTGAAATAGATATGTCTTGAAGATATATAGTCCTTTTATAAAGATTCATGAGTTTATTTTTGTTTAATAGATGATTTTCAAGAAAAGCATTCACATTTGAGATGAAAAATTGTCATTTTCCTTTTACCATTTGAAAAATCATTCATTACTACCCTTTTAAGCCTATTATAATTTTTTTCTAAAGAACCCCCAACCAATGATCACCTTTTATATTGGGAGACAAATTTGGAGAAAAACATACTTGAAAAAGGAAAGACGTAAAAGATTGCAAAAGGTCTCAAAGACAGAAAGTAAAAAAAAAGGAAAAAAAACCATTTTAAAAAAAATGAATGTCATAAATGAGTGGGGACAAAGTAATAAGACTCATTTTGTGAGGAATAAGATGAATGAAAAAAGAAAAGATAGGGAATGGGGGCAAACTACCAAGTATCAAATGATGGGAAGTGATCATTTGGTTTTGAACCTTTCAAACATATGTTTTTAGCCTATTTTATTTATTTCTTTCATGACCCCTCGCTATGGTCTACGTTACAACCTTTAAAAGTTTGTTTTGATTAAGTGTGAATGCTTGAATTGAATGATCATATATTAGGCTAAGGCATGCTTATGATGGAGTAATGAAATTGTGCTATGCTATGTGTTTTAGAGATTGATGTGTGAGAGATATCAATAATGAAAAAAAAATGAAAAAATAAAAAAAATGAAAAAAAAAATAAATGAAAAAAAAGAAGAGAAAAAGAAAAAATGAAAGAATGGAAAAATGTAAAAATGTAAAAAGAGATAAAAGAAAAACCCAAATTGAAAACCTGAAAGGGCGATTTGGATAGAAAAATCTCTAAACTAAAAGTTGGATGAATAGTTTAAATATATCAAAGATTAAAGACATTTAAAGATCCCTCAAAGTTGGGACAAAGTTCAATAAGCTCAAAATGATCTTAAAAGTTAAAGGAATGAGTTTTTCAAAAAGAAATCTAGATTAATGTTAAAAATTGTCTAAGTATTCATTGTTTGAACATTGTTGTACCATTCAATACCATCTCTAATGACATGCTTTGATTTTTTTCCTTTGCCCTTTTATTTTTGTATCAAACTCGTTCTTCATTGATTACCTTTCTCCTAATTCACTTTGTGCTCTCTTATTTTTGCATCCGTAGAATAAATCAAGGAAATATATGATTGCATTTTATTCGTCATGATTTTAACTGATAATGAATAAATGATAATGTGCATAAAAGATTCTTGTATTCCTTTTGAAAAGAAATCCAAGGTGATAAAGGGCAAAAAAAAAAAAAATGAAGAGATGGCAAAAACTTGAAAAGATGACACATGGTGTAACCAAATGAATATAGTGATAGAATGGTAGATATAACTTGTGAAATGTGATCAAATGATGGAAATAATATGGATCAGTGGATGAAATTCATGGTTAGTACTGAAAAGCCTATGAATGGTGATCAAATGATGGAAATAATGTGGATCAGTGGATGAAATTCATGGTTAATGTTGAGAAGCCTATGAATGGTGATCAAATGATGAATATAATGTGGATCATTAGATGAAACACATGACTTGTGAGGGGTGATCAAATATTAGGGATCAATTGATAGAATTTATTCTGAGATAGCTAATGCTAAACAGTTGAAAGGAAATATGGGATGGGAGAGTCTTAAGTACCATATTACCACAATTAATTAGAATTTCATGACATTTATCTACATTACATATATGTAACTTGGTTTGGACATGCATCAGCCAGAAACATTTGAATTATGACTTAGAGTATGACATCTACATTATTATAAAAATCTAAATTGTTGCATTTGCATCATTGATCATGACATTCATTACATACAAAATTTTAACTTTGATAAAAGTTTGAAAGTCATCTGAAAAATAAATTTTGAATCTTTTGATGAAGTCTCTTAAGATAAAATTATGAGTTTTCAAATAAGAATCTCTGAGATGTGACAACCTGAAATTTGTCGGATGTGAGTTTTCAAACTCGAATAAGAAACTTTGAACTCTTGGATGCAAATTTTTAAATTTTTGGATGAGAACCTTTAAACTTAGATGTGAAACTTTAAGATTTATTGAATCTATGAACTCAAATGAAGAGTTTTGAAATTTTGGATGAAATCTTGAAGTTTTTAAATGAGAAATTTTTGAATCAAAATCTTTGAAATTTGGGAAGTGAATCCATGAAGTTTTTCCAAAAAAAAAAAAAACTTAAACTTTTGGGTGTGAATCACTAGAATTCGAATATGAATCTCCAGAATTCAAATCTGTAAATGTTGGATGTGAGTTTTGCAATTTTCATGTGAATCCCTGAATTAAAATTTTGGATATGAATCTCACAAATGCGAATTTTAAAATCTTATGAATCTGAATTCTTGTGAAGTTGAAAAATCTTGCAGGTCTGAAGTTTTACAAATCTTTAATTTTTATAAAACTAAAATTTTGATAATCAAATTTTGGTGAATTCTTACGAAGCTAAGGAGTTCTTGTGAATTTGAAAATTCTTGTGAATATTTGAATTGCGAACATTTGAATTTCAAACTCAAATTGTGAATTTTTGAGTTTCCATTACAAATTTCATCAAACATGATCTATGACTCTTTTGGACATGATTATCGAAGAGCTTTATTTATTTTTTCAAAGTTGTTGAGCCTTCATTTAGAGAAACCTTTATTTTTCTAAAGTTTTTTAGACTCTGTTTATAGGAGCTTTGTTTATTTTTCAAAAGTTGTGAGCCTCTGCTTAGAGGAGTTTATATTATTCAACAAGTTTGAGTGTCCAACTTAAAACAAAAACAAAAAAGAAAATAGAAAAAAATGATGAATATGTTAGGATGATTATTCGAATATGAATGGCGTCTACATCGTTGCACAATTTTTGTTACACAGAAAATGTGCAAAGAGGGGCAGTTGTAGACACCCTAATTGGTCTAAGCCTAAACCCATTGTGTCTGGTTCAATAAGGTCTAGATTTTCAAGTATAGTAATTATTTTACATTTTATTTATTTATTTATCTATTTACTTATTTATTTATTTATTTTTGGGCTTATCTTTTTGGTTGATTATTATTATTATTATATCTAATTTTTAGTCGATTTTTCTTATCTGATTTATCTTTAATTTTTCTGGTGTTAAGATAATGGGATAATAGAAAAATTAAAAATAAAAATAAAAATAATGAGGATTTTGGCCGTGAATTGGGGTTGAAAGAGTTTTAGGTGGATTTAATCTATATGGGATAAATTTATATTTATGATAATCTTGAAACCCTATCAACAGTGGATTTATAGTTAATCAGAAACTCTTCTAATTACATTTTATAAATACAGGGTTGAATCCAATAAAGGAGATATACAAAAAACACAAAGAGAAATACAGCAACATAGATACAAAAAAATAGAAAGCAAAACACTTACAAAAGCAGTCAGAAATTTATTATGGAATTTTTGGGGAAAAAATAAAGTTTTTTTCAAAGAATTTTTTGGAAAATTTTCAGATTTTGAGAAAATTTTTTTGTGCCGTTTGATTTTTCGATGACTTTCCGACGAGATCCTTAGTTTCTGACAAGGTTCTTAGTTTTTAACATCCTTTTTCCAGAAACTGGTGAACTTTCAGCTAGATTTTGGAGAACCAACCCAGATTTTGACATAAATCTCAAAATCTGATGAAGATTCAACCGGTGTTCTTAAGAAGTTTAAAGATAGAGGGAGAGAAATGAGAGAGAAGAGAGAGAGAGAGTAAATGAAATATGGTTAAAAAAATTGAGTTTAGGCTTTTATACCCTTACCAAAACGTCATCGTTTTGGCTTTAACAAACCCACTAGGATCTGCGTGTTTGTACTCGGGTGACATGACCCAAGCATAACCCGTTTCTGTCGACCTGTATTCCAATTGATTCTTAGGCTGAGCCAAGTCGAGCCGAGTCACTAAGCCATTTTCTGTGCCTAGAGTCGAGTTGTGCCAAGCCATTCCAATCGAGCCCTTTTGTTTGGTATTTTTATTTTTTTAGTTACTTTATTTATGTGTTTGTTTATTTTTAGGGGTATTTTTTGCATGATTAAGTTTAGGAAAAATAGAAATATAAAATAAGAATAAAAATGTTTTTTGAGAATAAATAATAATTATCCAATGATGAAATTTTTAGAAATTTTAAATGACAAATTTCTAAGAAATTTTTAGGTGAGAAATTTTTTCTAAATTTATTTCAAATGGTAGAGTAATTTAGAGAAAGTTTCAATATCAATAATTAATACTTGTTTTCAATTTGAAAAAACAAAAATTAAAAAATTAAAAATTAAAATTTAATAAAAATTTTAAAATTAAATAGTAATTACCCAATGATGAGATTCTTAGTAATCGCAAATGATAAATTTTCTAAAAAAATTTTAGGTGAGAAATTTCTCTAAATTTATCTCAAATGGTGAAATAATTTAGATGAAACTTCAATAAAAATAATTGTATTTTATCCTAAAAATTAAAAAAATAAAAAAAAATTTTAAATTATCCCAAATGGTGAAAGATTTAGAAAATAATAAATAAAAATAACTTTTGATGATAAAATTCTTAATAATCGCAAATGATTGATTATTTAAAAAATTTTTAGGTGAAAAGATATTTCTAATTTGGCCAAAATGGTGAAATAATTAG
The DNA here is from genome assembly GCF_047325235.1 of Durio zibethinus. Classification (NCBI taxonomy): domain Eukaryota; kingdom Viridiplantae; phylum Streptophyta; class Magnoliopsida; order Malvales; family Malvaceae; genus Durio; species Durio zibethinus. Next base: position 26,716,196 of record NC_143170.1, read on the forward strand.
ATATATTTTTAATAAAATTCTTAAATATAAAAATGATTAAATCTTTTTTCGATGACAGAGCCTCTTCAAGAAAGCAAATAAATTTCTTGAATACTCTTGATGTGAGAAAATATTTTTAAGAATTCTACTAGATTGATGGAAGAATCTTAAAAGTTATTTTCAATATTTAACATTAAAATTTAAAACCATTAGAATCGAGATTTTAGGATAAATTTAAAATAAAATGATACAATCCTTTGGATGAGCATGTGGGGGTGATATAACATTTCTCATATGTAACCGAACTTTTGAACCATGTTTTGGCCCGAACTTTTTTTTTTTTTTGAGACCTTTACTTAAGTTTAGAAACTCCTTAAAATGATAAATGCTTTAGGTGACCAATCACACCTAATTAAGAAAGATTGGTGATGATTTTATTTGTTAAGTCTAACTATAGATTTACAGATTTATATATTATGACATATTACATATAAAAATAAAGAAATTTGAGTTAGTCCAATATCTCATAAACTCAAAAAATATGTTTATTCATATTCAATAATTCATCAAAATCAAATAATCAAAAAATTATAAAAAAATTTTTATATTAGAAAAGACATATGAAACTTGAAAAAAGAGATGACTTTGAAAAAATTACAGAAAATTGTGATATAGTTAGGTTTTTTTGTTTTTTTTTTTACTAGGTTTTAATATTAATAAAAAGATAAATATAATAGTCTTTTTATAAAAATAAAATTTTTTCAAACTTTCCTTTTTATAGTTTTCCCTCCAAATTGGGATATTAAAAAAGTGAGGATTACAAAAGAAATCAAAGGTTAATAAGTTTCCATTTCTTTTCTTTCTTTTAAATTAAAAATTTATCCAATAAAAAAAAAGGTTTTTCTATTTCTATTACTTTCTTTTATTTTCTTTTCCTTTTCTTCCCCTCCTCTCAATCCAAACATAGTGTTAGTATCTAGACTTATACTTTATGGATTTTCCATAGAAAGCAATATGCATTATGTGGTGAAAAAAAAAAAAAAAAACTGATGTCAGAATGCAGGCCTGATAAAACCAATCAAAATTAGCGAGATAAAATACAGGAACCAGATCAATCTTGGATATGTGCCATCTCACATCTCATTTAGTACTCGTCATGGTTCAGCCTATTATCTTCAGAATTGACATAATATGCTATAAATTTGGTATATGAAGCGAACTACAAAAACTTGTTGCATGAGAATAATTAAACTAAGCAGAATCATTTAAACTCTAAAACCCAACACCCTATATATTCAGAATATTCTTAATTTTCTTTTTGTAATTTCCCAGATTGTTGCATATAGATAAACAATTAGTAAAAGATGCAACAAACTAACATATTTCAATAGGCTTTACCTGCTTAAATGTAGCCGATTGGTAAACCGGTGTGCTTGTATTTATATAGACTTATATATGTGTTAAAGTATGGATGCAAAATTACATTCATTGAATTATAAATATTTGTTCAATATAAAAGTAAAATTATATGTTTAAAGTTGTGAAAGAAAATATATTTTTAAATTTTTTATTCTTTAAAAATATTATTTGCTTTTTATTTCTCAATGCTTATTTTGATTTTAATTTTAGAAAAAAAAAGTAAGTATAAAAGTAATTATCAAAGATCTTCAAAAAAAATAAAATTATCGATGAAATTCGCTAAGATTTTTATGTCTCTTAAGCTAAAAAATTGCTAGATTTCATGATTTATAAATTTGCATGATTATAATATGTTAATTAATACAAAATTAAAAAAAAAAAAAAAAACTTTCATCACACATTTGGCATTTTCCTAGCATGCTATAAGTTCGGTATATGAATAGAAATACAAAAGCTTGTTGCATGAGAATCATTAAACTAAGCAGAATCATTTAAACTCTAAAACCTAAAATCCTATATATTCAGAAAGTTCTTAAATTTTCTTTTCGTAATTTCCCAGAATGTTGCATATAGATAAACAATTAGTAAAAGATGCAACAAGCTAGCATATTTCAATTGGCTTTACCTGCTTAAATGTAGCTGATCGGTAAACCGGGGTACTCATTGCACCGTAGGGATCAAACTTACTATCAAAATTCATCAATAATGTCGAAATGCTAGGCTTCTCCTCAACATCCAGTATAAATAAATAAAATAACAATTATATGCACCAAGATAACCATAAATTTAGAAACCATAAAAGAATAGCACAAGCCGGTTGAACCCTTTGTTACATAATCAACGAAAACTAAAGCACTCATATTGACACAAACCCCGAGCTTAAATCTTTTTTTGTGCCATTTTAAGTGTGTTGCGGGCAAAAAAAATTTATGGCATGGCATGTCTGGTCAAATTGACCACATCGACAAGTTAAGGCCATTTCTTAACAATTTTAAGGATTTAACTGTAATTAACATTTTATGAAAGTAATGAATACTTGTAATTGAAAGTAGAGAGACTAAATCTAGCAAAAATTGAGGAATAAAAAATGGGATGTCAACCGTGATGTTTTGTTTACTATGATAGCAATTGGCGTTACTGGATTGATATAATTTTTTATACTTAATTGTTAGTTTTCCTCATGCCAGTAAGACTAATTTCTTTGAGTGAAGATTGTGATAAATAAAAATTAAAATTAAAAGTTAAAATTAGACATGAAAAAGTTTGGATGAAATTATTTTGAATTCAAATTATTTTATATTTAGATTTTTTTTTTAATAACAGTGTCTTTGAATTCAACTTAAAATAACTTTGTCAACTAATAAAAACGAAAATCCCTATGTTGATTTTGTCAATCTCCAATCAAATCAAATTGATAAATGAGAAAAACTTATTAAGTAAATCAATCATATGTAAGAATTAATTACACATAAAATTAATCAATAATTGATTAACAATAAAAATATAGCTACATCATTAATTTTTAAAAAAATATTAAAATTTGTTAAGAAATCTTTTGAATTTTAACATACGTGATTTATTAATTGAATCTTATAATTAATCCATATATGGGTTTTGATCTTGACTTTTTATTTTGATTTTACCACTTGTAATTGAGAAGTTCACAAATTCTTTGGTGCTCTTCCAACTAAAAATCAACGATGATGGACGTCATGCATGTGGAAACAGTGGAAGTCATGGTGAACTGTTGAATGTTAAGTTAATTTAAACGGTGGATATAGAAATTGTAATGTGAAATTGAATTAATGTGTGAACAAAATTAATTGTGTATGATATAGATGTTAGATTAATCAACTCACATAAAATTTCTACATTTTAACGTGATAAATGTGTTAACATCATCATCACACAATTACGATTGGACATAAATTCAAATCCACTTAATTCCATAAGGCGTTGATATTTGTGTCCAAAATTGTCCGTGAAGGAAGGAATGACCAAATAATAATAGCAATTGAAATCCCCTTAATGACAGGTGTTGGTTGGAAGGAGGTTTTTGGGCTGCAAGAACCACTGTCTTCTACTGCATCTTAAACCACTGTCTTCTACTGCATCTTAAACTCTAATGGCAGCTGTTTCACTGGCAAGGCTTTCTTCTTGCCTGCCGCTGGAGGTTGCAGCTCACCATCAGTCATGTGACCAATTAAACGTTTTGAGGGAGTGATGATCAATTGCTTTTAGTTGCAACCTGAAAAGTTCTCAAACATTTGTGTCCTGTGAAGCATAAAACCTAGACAAGAATGTTTACATTAAAACAAACTATCAAATGCCTCTAATTGTCCACGTAGTGTTTGACGAATAACCCTAGAGAAGATCAAGTTAAAAGTAAGAGTGAGTTACTTGGTGGTGACACAACGATGGGCAAGGATGTTGAGCAAGAAGAAACTAGAGAAGAAAAGAGACAGTGGTGGGATTAAAGAGGGGAGAGCCATTTCTGTGAACTCTCGTTTTGGATAAGCACTTACTCCAGAGCAAACAATCAGGTTTTGGATTCGAACATTCTCTCTCTTCTTTCTTTTTAGTTTTGCCATATCATGTTCGATGCCAACTTGGCGTGTGGGATGATATCACCGTACCTGGGACAAATGAAAGTCACCTCCATCAATTCGTAAGAGTTAATAAAAAATTAAATTTTATAAATTAAATAATGTTTTTTCACAATTGAACTAATCAAAATAAAAATCACAAAAATCGATATGTAGTTCTTAAATTTCTAATTTTTGACACTCTATTGTTTCTCTTAATTAAACTTTATAACATAAAGTCATTGAAACTGTCATATTTGCATCTTTTTCCCTACTAATTTGATGCTAACATACAAGAAAATAAAAAAAGTTAACCTTTGCAAATTAGAAAAGATGAAAGCAAAGAAAATCAGGAAAATTAATACAAAAATCATTTATAATTTCTTTAAGAGGGAAAAAATGCTTACATGACAGGTGCCCTGTTAGAGAAGATGGTAATAGATTATATATCTAATTCCACAACCACTGCATGATAATGATCTTCTCTATTAGGTTATTCATGCTTATTTATGTCTATTCTTCATGGGTTGGAATTTTTCTCTTGTTTACATTTATAAAGATAACAATTTTTATGAAGATTTTTTAGCAAGTTATGCTCAAGAAAGTGAATTTACTGTTGTTAAGTTATTTGATTCTCCCTCTACCTTAGATAAATTGTTTAAAAGCAGACTTCCCGGATGTTTCAAGGATAAGGCCTATGTAGCACATGCACCAAAAATTATATATCTAACATAATAATATTATCGGTAAAAATAGAAAGTTTAACAAACTTAATTAAACGACTAATGATGTAATTTACTTTATACATTACCATATATTTAAAAATTGATAGAACTTGAATATTATAACTACTAAGATTTGAATTCCAAAATAAGTCTTTAAATTTTGAACTTTAATAGATTTAGGATAACACCATTAATTTAATAGTTCGAGTCGTATTTAAACGGGTAAATAATAATGATTAAGGCCTTCTCAACCTGAGATTTGCTGATTGTGGGGTTTTGTTCGTTTGCTAGTAAAAGGAAATATTTAAATAGTTTAGGCTAAAAAATATGCAAGAACTGTTCTTTAATTTCTCAAGTCATACTCCATAGTAGTTTTGGAGTTTACTCCAATTTCTGGTTTATAGTGCAAATGCATATGTTTATACTTAGCTTGTTGTAATTACAATAAGAAATGATCGTGATAGGTGTGGAATAAAGAAAAATATACCATACCTTTTTATTTCTCTTAGGTCAATCTATTTGTTTGAAATATTGAACTGCAAAAATATTTTTCTATGATTATCACAGAAAAATATACATGGAGATTACATGTCTTTTTGTAGGAGTAATGGTATTTAACTAAACTTTTATTTCTCAATTGCTCAAAGATTATTTGGTCTATATACATAATGAAGGAGAACATATTCTATTTTTCAAATTGTAATTATTGCTTTACGAACAGGGTCTTTTGTGAGGCAAGATCCTTTGGAATTGACTGAGAGCATACATCATACTTCAGCCAAAATGCAGCAGTCTTTTCCTAAGGCAAGTGGGTCAAGATTGCCCGAACTGCGAAAGAAGGAAGAATGGGCAGCCAAAGAGATCCATTTAGCGGATGATAAGCATAAAGTGTCTGAGCTCCCAAAATCTCCAAATTACTCTTCATTGATTGCGTTGTATTTGCAAGGGAATTATGAGCGGACAGCTGTTCCTCCCCTATTCTTTCGGCGCATGGCCCTTCTCCAAGTATTAGATTTGTCCCATACTAGCATCAAATCTTTGCCAAAATCTCTCCCCAAGTTGGTTTCACTAAAAAAACTCTCGTTACGAGGTTGTGAACTCTTCATGGAACTATCACCTCAGGTTGGGAAACTCAAAAATCTCGAGGAGCTTGATCTTGATGAAACTCAGATCATTGATCTGCCAAGTGAGATTGGGAGGCTAGTCAAGTTAAGTCATTTGAGAGTATCATTTTATCATATCTGTGGCAAAAAGAAGTCGAAATCAAACTTTGTGATTCACCCTGAGGCAATATCAGTTCTCTCGCAACTTGCTGAATTAAGCATTGATGTGAATCCGGCAGACAAGAGGTGGGATGATTCGGTGGAAGCCGTTGTGAAGGAAGCATGCAACTCAAAAACATTGAAGACTCTTAGCTTGTACCTGCCAAAATTCCAACTTTTAGATAATATATCATTGATATATCCTTCATTGCCACACTTTAAATTTACAGTTGGCCATCATAAAAGGAGAATCATATCTCGTGTACCTCATGAAGTTGAGGCAGAATTCAGAAATTGGGATAAATGCTTGAAGTTTGTGAATGGTGAAAGCATCCCAATTGAAATAGAAGCGGTACTCAAATATTCTTCTTCATTTTTCTTGGACAACCATGCAACCGCTATGAATCTATCTGAATTTGGGATCGAGAATATGAAGAGGCTAAAATTTTGCTTGTTGGCAGAGTGTAATAAGATGGAAACCCTTATTGATGGACAGATGCATGACGAAAGAAATGAAGATGATCAATCTGAATCTGACACTGGTTCTGCAGAACATGTGCTTGAATCTCTAGAATATTTGAGCATTTATTACATGGAGAATTTATGGAGTCTTTGGAGAGGACCAAATCGTTGTGGATGTATGTCTAGGTTGAAATTCCTAGCGCTGCATACGTGCCCCCAGCTGAGACATATTTTCTCTCGTACTTTGTTTGAAAATTTTGTCAACTTGGAGGAGATTATTGTTGAGGACTGCCCCCAAGTCACCAGTCTGGTAAGCCGTGCATCTGTCAAGCCAATGATGTCAAATAAATTTTTTCCTAGTTTGAAAAGATTGCTGCTTCTTTACCTTCCTAGACTGGTCAGCATTTCTAATGGTCTATTAATAACACCAAAATTAGAAAGCATAGGCTTTTATAATTGCCCGAAGCTTAAAAGCATATCAAAAGTGGAATTGTCAAGCAAAACTTTGAAGATAATCAAAGGAGAACGTCAATGGTGGGAAGATTTGAATTGGAATGAAACAGAGTGGGGAAATCGGCCAGATTATCTGATGCATATGTTTTCCCCTATCAGTAATGAGAAAGATGTTATGACCCAATTGACAGAAGATAGGGATCTACTAGAAGCTACCATACAAAATGTAGGCCAACAACAAGGTAATATATCTTTTGACCTTAGTTTTTTTTTTTTTTAATTAAAGCAAGAACTGTTCTTTAATTTCTCAAGTCATACTCCGTAGTCAATGGTAGTTTTGGAGGTTATTGCAATTTCTGCTTTACAATGCAAATGCATAGGTTTATACTTAGCTTGTTGTAATTCCGATAGGAAATAATGGTGATAGGTGTGGAAGAAAGAAAAATGTACCATACCTTTTTATTTCTCTTAGGTCAATTTATTTGTTTGAAATATTGAACTGCAAAAATATTTTTCTATGAATATTACAGAAAAAAAATTTACATGGAGATTATACTCTTTATAGGGGTAGTGGTAATTAACTAAACTTTTATTTCTTAATCGCTCAAAAGATTATTTGGTCTATATGCATGATGAAGGAGATTATATTCTACTCTTCAAATTGTAATTGATGCTTTACAAACAGAGTATTTTGTGAGGCAAGATCTTTTGGATTTGACTGAGAGCGTGCATCATAATTCAGCCAAAATGCAGCAGTCTGTTCCTATGGCAAGTGGGTCAGGATTGCCCAAGCTGCGAAAGGAAGAAGAATGGGCTGCCAAAGAGATCCATTTAACGGATGATAAACATAATGTGTTTGAACTACCAAAATCTCCAAATTGCTCTTCATTGATTGCATTGTATTTGCAAGGGAATTATAAGCTGACAGCTATTCCTCCCCAATTCTTTCGGCGCATGGCCCTTCTCCAAGTATTAGATTTGTCCCATACTAGCATCAAATCTTTGCCAAAATCTCTTCCCAAGTTGGTTTCACTGAAAAAGCTCTGGTTACGAGGTTGTGAACTCTTCATGGAACTATCACCTCAGGTTGGGAAACTCAAAAATCTCGAGGAGCTTTATCTTGATGAAACTCAGATCATGGATCTGCCAAGTGAGATTGGAAAGCTAGTCAAGTTAAGTCATTTGAGAGTATCATTTTATCATAGCTGTGGCAAAAAGAAGTCGAAATCAAACTTTGTGATTCACCCTGAGACAATATCAGTTCTCTCGCAACTTGCTGAATTAAGCATTGAAGTGAATCCGGCAGACAAGAGGTGGGATGATTTGGTGGAAGCCGTTGTGAAGGAAGTATGCAACTCAAAAACATTGAAGACTCTTAGCTTGCACCTGCCAAAATTCCAACTTTTGGATAATTTATCATTGATATATCCTTCATTGTCCCACTTTAGTTTTACTGTTGGCCATCGTAAAAATAGAATCGTGTCTCGTGTACCTTATGAAGTTGAAGCAGAATTCAGAAATTGGGATAAATGCTTGAAGTTTGTGAATGGTGAAAACATCCCAATTGAAATAGAAGCGGTACTCAAATATTCTTCTTCATTTTTCTTGGACAACCATGCAACCGCTATGAATCTATCTGAATTTGGGATCAAGAATATGAAGGGGCTAAAATTTTGCTTGTTGGCAGAGTGTAATAAGATGGAAACCCTTATTGATGGAGAGATTAATGATGAAAGAAATGAAGATGATCAATCTAAATCTGACCTTGGTTCTGCAGAACATTTGCTTGAATCTCTAGAATATTTGAGGATTTATTACATGGAGAATTTATGGAGTATTTGGAGAGGACGAAATCGTTATGGATGTATGTCTAAGTTGAAATTCCTAGCCCTGCATACATGCCCCCAGCTGAGAAATATTTTCTCTCATACTTTGCTTGAAAATTTTGTCAACTTGGAGGAGATTATCGTAGAGGACTGCCCGCAAGTCACCAGCCTGGTAAGCCATGCATCTGTCAAGCCAATGATGTCAAATAAATTTCTCCCTAGTTTGAAAAGATTGCTGCTTCTCTACCTTCCTGGATTGATCAGCATTTCTAATGGTCTATTAATAGCACCAAAATTAGAAAGCATAGGATTTTATAATTGCCCGAAGCTTAAAAGCCTATCAAAAATGGAATTGTCAAGCAAAACTTTGAAGATAATCAAAGGAGAATGTCAGTGGTGGGAAGATTTGAATTGGAATGAAACAGAGCGGGGAACTCGGCCAGATTATCTGATGCGTATCTTTACCCCTATCAGTAATGAGAAAGATGTTATGACTCAATTGACTGAAGACAGGGATCTACTTGATGCTACCATACAAAATGAAGGCCAACAACAAGGTAATATATCTTTTAATCTCAGTTTTATTTTTTTTTATTTTATTAATCATTAGCTTATGTGTGAGAGCAATTTAATTAGTGCATGAACTTTTTATTTTCTGGATAACATGAGTCCCCAACTTTTTTTTTTTTTTCATGATAACATGAGTAAAATTTTATTATCATCCTAAAAAAACTAATTGGAAGAGACCAAAGCCGAGTCATAACGTAAAAGAAAAAGTTTGCTAACAACTGATGAGAAGCGAAGATTTTAACATTGCTCATTTTGAATATTGGTAGATGATGAAAAGTTGCTTGAAGTTTCAACAGAAGATCATAAACACCAGTGCTCAGGTAATTTTTCTTTGCAACCCTTATGAGACTGACTCTTCTTATTTTTGGTGTCCTTAACCGTTTTAGGTAATTGCGGTTCATTACTGTTAGATTATAAGGAGGAGAGAATACCGGGAACAGACGTGACAAAGTCCCCTTCGTCATGCATACTTCCATCCAATCCATTGACTGGAACAAACGTGACAAAGTGTCCTTCGGCATGCATACTTCCATCCAATTCATGGACGGGGACGGACTTGACAAATTCTTCTTCGTCATGTATACTTCCATTCAATCCTTTGAGGACGTTTGATGTAAGTATATATCAATATACAGAGCAACCAAACACAACATACATTGTTTTATCTTACAATCTTTTGTTTTATATGGGTTTTTAGTTTTACTATCTTGACGGTCCGTCATTCTGACTGGAAATGCTGGATCTTCTTAAACCATGAAATTAGAAGCTTTAACTTGACAATTTGCTTGGCCGGTTAAGAAATGAAACCCTAAATATTGTTGTGTACAACTTATTCAAAATATTAAACTTAATTTAGCAATTGAACTATCTTGATTGTTTTTGTTTGTCATTGTAATTTTTTTGAATACTTGTGTCTTAATGATTTTTTTTATTTATTTTTTATCTAGATTACCTTTTTCTTTTAAACAGAAAAACTGTGTAAATCTTGGATATGCATAACCATACAAGTATATATAGCCAAGTGGTCCGAATTTTGTTATATTTTGGTCCAAGTCTAGGTTTGATCCCTCATATTGAAGTCAGTCTGGGCGACATAAGTCAGATTTGTACCGCATCCCCTTCCCCTTCTGAATTTCTCTCTTTCCTTCTCCTCTCTTTGTTTGTTTGTTTTTATTGCAACTTTTTAAAATTTTACATATATTTTGTGCTATTAAATTCTTTTTGAACCCGAGACTTATCTCAATTGCTTCAAGAATTTGGAACTTAAATTCTTTTTTGTGCCATTTTTTGTGTGTTGTGGGGCAAAAAATTTTTCAAGATGGCATGGCATGTCAGAGTCAAATTGATCAACTTAACGAGTTAAGGCCTATCCTTAATAGTGTTAAGGATTTAACTGTAATCAACTTTTTATGAAAGTAAAAGGATATTTGCAATTGAAGCAGAGGGACTAAATTTAACAAAAATAGAGAAATCAGAACGTGGATGTTAATAGTGATGTTTTGTTTACAATGATGGCAATAGGCTTTACTGGATTGATTAAATTTTTTATCCATTGTTTTAATTACATACAGGTAGGTATATCTAATTACAATTTAAAAAAAAATTATAGCAGAATTCTCTGATTTTATAAACAATCCTCGTAGTGACAAGCATGATTATAATTTATAGTCATCCCCACAAGGATATCTTAACCTTCAACAACCATAATTTAAAGTGTATGTAATTTGATTTTGTTAATTTGAAACAAATCTTACTTTTCAGCCTTGATTCTCCATTATCATTACACTGAATTTGTTCAAATTTCAGGCACCAAAACAAGCATTGAGCTTTTTTTCATCAGAGAAGAACAAGAGGCTAGAAGATTGTTACTTTGATCAGGCTGCAGAAATTTGTGAAGTAGACGTTGATGAAGATGAACCTAAGGCCAAAAGAAGGTCAGTTAAGCATTTTTATTGATGTACTCTGTGAAGTAGACATTGCTGTTCTCTAGTGTTACTTATACGTATTACTATTTAACCATTTTTATCCAACAGTAGTGCCCTTCACTTCCTTAAACCAGAAGGGTTATTTTGCTCTGTTTGCAGTCCCTGTTCCTCCAATGTAAAACACCTTTAAATGTCTTTCAGTCCTCACACCAAGGATGAAATTGAACATATGGAAGTCAATTATGCAAGTGGTTTGGTTAAATATAATTAAGCTTGTGGGTAAGGTTTTATGAAGGAGAATTTTAATGGCGTGGTTTAACATTTTGCAGCAACTGTACTGAGAATGAAAACAAGGGTGTCATAGGTCCTGTGAGCAAAACTACAAGAGGGCATAGAGTTGCAGTTCGAACCAGAAGCAACAGTGTGGTACTTGATGATGGCTATAGATGGAGGAAATATGGAAAGAAAAAGAAATCTGTCCAGGGAAATCCCCATCCAAGGTGATTACTTCACCTAATATTGTTAAGGAAGTTCTGAAGTTGCTAAACAGTTTTGTTGATATAATTATTACTTTTTCCGTGCCTTTATTCACTCTGTATAGGTGCTACTACAAATGTTCGACAATGGGTTGTCCAGCGAAGAAAAGGTTTGAGCGAGACTACCAAGATACAAGCTTTTTGATCACCACCTATGAAGGGGTACATAACCATGGCTGTTATAACATGAGATTGTATAATTTGCACACTCGACTTTGTAATGATCATAGGGCGAATTACATGGAAGATGCTGCTGATTCAGCTAAGACTATCAGCCCTACAAAAGGTAGGGAGGCAGTATCCTTCCTTGATCATCATATGATCAATTTTGATGCAAATTAGAGAGCAATGATGTTCATTGAATCTCGAATCCTGCATTAATAGGAATGATTTTATCCTCTCTGTTTTGTAATTATAAGTTGATGGTTAATACCTAAATCAGAAATTTTCACTGGCATATCCTAAATCATGTTGGAGTTTGCAACATTTATGCAACCTGATACATCATTTCTCGCAAGTGTGTGTATATAAATGCTTAGGGAGAAATTAAATGTAAATCTGAAAAAAGAATAAAATGAGTTATCTCATAAATTGTACCATAAAGAGGGTAGCAGTGGAGGAATGTGCTCAACTGTTCTGTTTCTCTCATTTGGTTGCACTAGAAATTATGTCAGAAACATTACACATTCAATGCCTAAAAAAACGGTTGTTTGAGAAAAACTGTTAGTAATGTCTGGTGCATTTGAAATTGGCAGGTTATGAAGATGTATTTGAAGCACCAATACAAGATATAGGTGTACAACCAGGTAATTAATTCTTCTGAACTTTAAGGTTTCTAATTTTTTTTTCCTGTCAACTAAGTCTAGATGCAGATAGAGAAAGACAGCTATATCTAAATGATGAACATTTCTTGAAATATGAATCACCCTTGTCATATTACAAGTTGAGGGTTAATATTAAATAAAAAACCAAAAGGATTGCATGCACTTGAATTTGTGCAGGGCCTGGATAATCCAATCCATTTATTGACACTTGCCAGATTTATTTATCCCTATTTTGCTGTTTATTTGGAAAGCCAGTGTGCTTCTATTGATGCATTTGAAATTGGCAGAATATGAAGGTATTCCTGAAGCTTTGATTCGAGATGAATCTCAACAATCAGGTAATTATTCAATTCGAGTCTTTGGGAGGATATTTTATCAGCATTTCCTAGTTTAATCCAAAGGTACTCTCATTTAGTCAAGAGCAGAAAATCAGCTGATGCATATTCTGCCATTTTAGAAAGTTCATGCTAAACATTTTAGGAGTATTGCTGACTAAATTATAAAACAACATGCTATGCATGCATGTATGCCTGCCAAACATTTTAAAGTATTCATAAAACTTGTTCTCATGAAACTTATGAATTCTTAGTCCAATACCTCTTTGGCAGCAGACCCACAACCCTCAGAACTAGCAATCAGAATGTCAGAGTCACCACCTTCTCCTATTGGAAGTACTCCCTGGAGTGAGGTCTATGACTGTGATTTCAAGGAACAAGAGCTCAAAGATGATTCCGATAAAAGGTATAGATAAAACACAAGCACTTTATAATACAACTCAACTCAACTCGTTAATCAAGCGTTGTCCCAACTCCCAATTCATTTCATGCAATAGATTGTTATGTTGCAGAAGAAATCTGTCAAGATGGAAGGAGCTAATCCGAGTTCCGTCTACAGGCTTGGAGGTACCTCCAGACGATGGCTTCTCTTGGAGAAAATGTGGACAAAAAGAAATTCTTGGTTCAAAATATCCAAGGTTTGAGAATTTTCCCTTTGTAATGAATAAGAACAAAAGCATGATGCATATCTATGCTCTATATATGTATATAAATTAACTAATACTCCAGGAGAATAATAGCAATTGATATTTGGTCCATTTCAATTCTAAAGCATGCAGAGCCTTTTACCTGAGTCCTAAGTCATAAAGCCTGACCTTATCTGTTGTCAACATGTCACTGATTAAAGCTTTCCTGCCTGCAATATATAAATGTTCTGCATATTCGTGCCATTGAGCTTTGCCTGACGTCATATATACTAGAGCATGATGACATATTTAGCTGGATTTACATATTCTTTTCTTCTTCTATCATTGAACGGTTAGATGTATGACCATTATTATACATGTAAAATCCTAGGTTAACCAATAACCATCCTTTTTTTATTACAGAGCCTATTACAGGTGCACCCACCGAAATGTACAAGATTGTATGGCTACAAAGCAAGTACAGCGATCAGATGATGACCCAACAATATTTGAGATCACTTACCACGGAAGGCATACTTGTACTCTAGCCTCACATGTAGTGCCTTCCCCAGGACCATTGGAAAATCAAGACCATGGAACCTCTTCTGTACGGTCCACGTATTGGAAAGTATTTTCAATGCTGAACTGCAATACCTCTTTGGTGGCAGAGCCACAGCCCTCAGAACAAGCAATCAGAATGTCAGACTCACAACCTCCTCGTATTGGAAGTACTCCCCGGAGTGAGGTCCATGACTGTGATTTCGAGGAACAGGAGCTCAAAGGTGACTCCAAGAAAAGGTATAGATAAAACACAAGCACTTTACAATACAACTCAACTCAACTCAACTCAACTCAACTCGTTAATCAAGCCTTGTCCCAACTTCCAAGTCATTTCATGCAATAGATTGTTATGTTGCAGAAAAACTCCGTCAAGATGGACGGAACTAATCCGAGTTCCGTCTACAGGCTTGGAGGTACCTCCAGACGATGGCTTCTCTTGGAGAAAATGTGGACAAAAAGAAGTTCTCGGCACAAAATATCCAAGGTTTGAGAATTTTCCCTTTGTAATGAATAAGAACAAAAGCATAATGCATATCTATACTCTGTCTACATATATATATATATATATTAACTAATTCTCCAGGAGAATAATAGCAATTGATATTTGGTCCATTTCAATTCTAAAGCATGCAGAGCCTTTTACCAGAGTCCTAAGTCATAAAGCCTGACCTTATCTGTTGTCAACATGTCACTGATTAAAGCTTTCCTGCCCGCAACATATAAATGTTTCTGCATAGTAGTGCCATTGAGCTTTGCCTGACGTCATATACTAGAGCATGATGACAAATTTAGCTGGATTTACATATTCTTTTCTTCTTCTATCATTGAAGAGTTAGATGTGTGACCATTATTAAACATGTAAAATCCTAGCTTAACCAATAACCGTCCTTTTTTTATTACAGAGCCTACTACAGGTGCACCCACCGAAATGTACAAAATTGTTGGGCTACAAAGCAAGTAAAGCGATCAGATGATGACCCAACAATATTTGAGATCACTTACTGTGGAAGGCATACTTGTACTCTAGCCTCACATGTAGTGCCTTCCCCAGGACCATTGAAAAATCAAGACCAAGGAACCTGTTCTGTATTGTCCACGTATTGTAAAGCATTTTCAATGCTGAACTGCAATACCTCTTTGGTGGCAGAGGCACAGCCCTCAGAACAAGCAATCAGAATGTCAGAGTCACAACCTCCTCGTATTGGAAGTACTCCCCAGAGTGAGGTCCATGACTGTGATTTCGAGGAACAGGAGCTCGAAGATGACTCCAAGAAAAGGTATAGATAAAACACAAGCACTTTACAACACAACTCAACTCAACTCAACTCGTTAATCAAGCCTTGTCCCAACTTCCAAGTCATTTCATGCAATAGATTGCTATGTTGCAGAAAAACTCTGTCAAGATGGACGGAACTAATCCGAGTTCCATCTACGGGCTTGGAGGTACCTCCAGACGATGGCTTCTCTTGGAGGAAATATGAACAGAAAGAAATTCTCGGATCAAAATATACAAGGTTTGAGAATTTTCCTTTTGTAATGCATAAGAACAAAAGCATAATGCAAATCTATACTCTATATATGTATATATATTAAGTAATGCTCCACGAGAATAATTAGCAATTGACATTTGGTCCATTTCAATTCTAAAACATGCAGAGTCTTTTGGCAGTCCTAAAAGCCTGACCTTATCTGTTGTCAACATGTCACTGGTTAAAGCTTTCCTGCCTGTAATTCATAAATTTTTCCTCATATTCTTGCCATTGAGCTTTGCCTGAACTCATATATACTAGAGCATGATGACAAATTTAACTGGATTTAGCTGTTCTTTTCTTCTTCTATCATTGAACAGTTAGCTGTATAACCACTATTCTACATGTAAAATCATAGCTTAACCAATGACCATCCTTTTTTTTTCTTTATTACAGAAGCTATTAGTGGTGCATATCCGGAAATGTACAAGGTTGTCTGGCTCAAAAGCAAGTTCAGCGATCTGATGACGATCCAACAATCTTTGAGATCACTTACCACGGAAGGCACACTTGTACTCTAGGCTCACATTTAGTGCCTTTTCTAGGACCGTTGGAAAATCAAGACCAAGAAACCCTTTATGCTTCGCCCACGATATCTGGTATTACATATTGCTCCACGAGCCCAACTCCAAATCCGAGCTGGATGAGCCCTATCATGCAGGAAAACATTGACTTTTGAACCTCCGAGCCTAAGGTCATTTAGTGGCGTTTCACTTGCTAAAATATCTGTTTTAGATTTGGATATTTTTTAGTCGGATTGTCTTGAATTTGACTTAAATCAAATTTGGCAATTAATAAAAGTCGATAATTCTAATTTAGATCATTGCATGTTTTGGTCAAATCAATGTTATGGTGCAGATTGTTTTGAATTTGAGTTACATATAATTTTGAATATTTTAGATTTTTGAATCAAGTGAATTCAAGTTTTATTAGGTTCGAATTGTTTTGGTTGAGTTTTTTTTTTCTTGTATGTTCATTTTGGCATTTCTAACCAAAATTGATAGATTAGTAAAACTTATTAAGTAAATCAATCATATTTGAAAATTAATTAAACAAAAATTTAAAAAAAGTTAATCAATAATTGATTAACAATAAAAAAAATTTACCATAACTTATAGCTACATCACAAATTTAAATAAAAATATCAAAGTTTATTAAGAAATCTTTTGAACTTTAACACCTATGGTGAATTAATTGGATCTTATAATTAATTTATGTGGGTTTTTTTATTTTTTATTTTGATTTGACTTTACAAATTTTATCTTGCTGTTCCTGTTAATAACTAACCCATAATGAACGTTTTGCATGTAGAACAATGAAAGTCACGATGAGATGTGAATGTCATGTTTAAGTGTCAGATATAAAAATCATTATATAAATTAACATATATACAAATAAGATTAATTTTGTGTGATGTATATGTTAAATTGGTCAAACTCACATCAAATTCAAACATTTTTATGTGATAAATGTGTCGATATGATTATAACACAAATACAATTGGATCAAAATTCAAATATTCCACATGATTCGTATTTACGTTTCAAATTGCTCATTAAAAAAGGAAATATTTTGATTATTTATTGTATCAGGACGAAATTTATAAGTTAAATTTTATCGATTTTGATTAATTTTGAACATTTTTAAAGCCATTAAGTAAGCATTATCAGCTTCTTTCTTTCATTTGTTTTAACTTTCTTCATTAAAAAATATAAAAAATAAAGGAGTTTTTTTTATTAAAACTCCTTTTAAGGTGGTGGGATGCTCAGTCACAATGTACCTTTTCTTCCACTTTGGGTTTTTCCACGGTTTTCCAGAGCCATGCTACCCAGATCTATCTCAGAAACTTTCTCAACATTTTCCACATCTTCTTCTATCCAAGTCCCATTTTGGATTTCAGCCCAACACTCCTTGCTATTTTCTGATTTATGCTGGCCCGCATCATTCTCTTTGCCTAATTCAAGCCCAAAACTAGCATGTGACCCAGTTGTGGAATCTGGGTCATGAGCAGACCTATGATCATTACCTATTTAGACTTTAACAGGAGAATGTATGTTCTCATCAGAGCATAATCTTTCTTCACCAATTATTTACTTATCATTGGCATTGATAATCCACCCAACCACTTCAGCCTTGTCTTGGGCATATGACTTGTTTGAATTTGACTGCTTCTGACCGTCAACCACAGCTGTGTCATCCATTCCCAAGGTTTCATTATCTTTTCGTTTTCTCAGGCCAACGAGTTTCGAAGCAAGTTGATTCGAGAATGCATTCACGTTTTGTCTGTTCGGAGCCCCATGCTCCCAACCTGACCATTCTTCTTCTTCACGGAAACCTGTCACTGTGTTATTTTCAAAAGAACTGGAGCTTGATGATGATGATGCACTAGATTTTAGTTGAACAGTTTGTTTCACCCCCGAATTCCGTAGGAAATCGTAACATCCTTCCAACGTGACTTTAACTTTATAAGAGCTTCCTTTTAACAGAATTGTGAATAAGTTTGGGATGAAAACATCTTTCCTAACAAGGGTTAAAACTCTAGCAACATTAAAATGCCTTCTCCTCATGGTACTATCATCTACTGTGATGAAAGTGCCCCACTTATTCCTTACCTTCTTGAAGAATTCATAGCACCATGCATAGAACGGAATGTTTTCCAGCTTGAGCCAAATAAATTTATCATAGCTTATTAAGTCATGGCTCCAAGGCACTGTCCAAAAGAACCATTCTTCAAGCCATATTCTGCCACCCTCAAGCATGCTGAACATATCTTCTTTGGATTCAAACTGTAAAAGTACCATACTTCCTCCCGTCAATGTGATTGAAAAGGAGTTTTTTCCAACGGCAAGGTTTTTTAAAATCTTTATTCTTTAACAAGAGTACTTTTAACTTATTTCTTTAAGAAAGATATTTATGCCATGTCAATGACATGTCAGCTTCATATCATATTTTTTTAAATAACAATTTAAATAAAAAATATATTTTTTAAAATTGAAACATTGAACGTGTAAGGTTTTTTTTTTATTAAATTATAATCTCTTATAAACCCTAAATCTATTTTCTCCCTATATTTTACATTTTTATTAAACATAATTTTCTCTACAAAATTTTGGAGCACAAAGGTTTGCAAAGGGAATTATATTTGGCAGTATTGTTCTTGATCTCAAAAATTTTTTCGATCATGTAATAATCCTAAACCTTGCAGTTAAGGTGTTGAATTGTAATATAATCTCTATGTTAATTAGGCAAGCAAAATTAGTAGAATTCATACCAATAGACTTTGTTTTTACATGTATAGACGATAATTTATTGAGTTATTTTAATTTAAAATATTTTTGTTATCAATTTTTTTCTTGATAGAAAGAAATTTGTTTGTCATTATTGCATCATTGTCCCTTTTTTTTTTTTTTTGTTTTTGGTGAGAATTTCATACATTTTGATGAACTCAAAATTTGAACTTGAGCTAAGATAAACCATATAATTAAGGACATAATTGCTTATGTAGCTTTCTTCATGATCAGGCCATACAAGGCTTAAGACCAGAGTTTAATATTTCATAAAGTTTACAATGAGCATTAATCAACATGTGAATATTGCTTGTTTATGGACTTCTTTCATAAATGAATGAAAAATCATACTTTTAGCTTATATTTTTGTTTACAATTTCTAATTATAGGTAGAATCTCTAGTCAAAGATATATGCAATACAACTTTAATTGCATTGTTTGAATTAAAAGTAAGTTGATTTTAAATTTTTTATGTCGTAAATAGCTTGGCAAAGTGAATGGCTTTTCTACTTGAATTGTTTACTTTTGTATCCAAAGCAATTGCAAATGGCATATTTTATATATTATTGAATTCTTATTATTTATGATATTGAGCTAATAATTATTTTTTTATTATTTAATGCTAGATGGTAATGTCTGGAAGAGAAATTCTAAATTTTTGTTATTGGAATGGTAGCTTCATTGAAGGATCAGATGGCTTGTGTCATGATGGTCCTTTTTTAAGAGCAATTAAATTGAAGCAAAAAACAAAATTCAACACATTGATGGACAAGATGTATTGTATTACAAGATTTGATAGAGAGCGAGCACGACTAAATTTGGTTTTTCGGTATCCAATAATAGTGCAATCATCAATGATTAAATATATTCGTTTACCTATTATGGATGATGCCAACATAGATATCATGTTGGAAATTCCATTTATTCATCCTTCTATTAGCAATGTTGAATTGTATTTAGAAATGGAATCAATTTTTATTGGACCTGCCAAATATAAGGATCAATCCATAAGTTTTGTTCCATTTGCTCAATTGCCAACACAAGACAATGACACTTCATTAGATCATGCTAATGCCCACCATGCTAATCATCCAATTTTGCCAAGTTGTAGTGAACCTACCATGGAAAGGCAAGTATCAGTCATAAGTAATATTTTTGGATTTTTAAATTACAAATGTATTAGCCAATATGACAAAGATACAAGTGTAAATATAACTACAGTGGAACAATTGATTTATTCTAAATCTAACGATATATTCAAGGATATGAATGTGAATAATGAAGTACTTGAAGAAGAAAATGAGGAACGTGAAGAGTAAAAAGATTTTGAAGATGTCAACCTATAAGTTGATAGTACCACTATAGAGGTGCCATTTCATGAGCCAAACATGTCATTTTTCACCAATATTATCAAGCTGATGATGGTATTACTAGTAATTGGACACCACAAAGCCAAAGTTTTATTTGGAATCTTGATCTTGAGTTGAGGAAAGGTTTAATTTTCCAAGATAAGGCAGAATTGAAAAGAGCTGTACAATTGTACTCCATCAAGAGACACCAAAAGTATGAAGTGGTGGAAACAAAAAAAAAAAGATATGGTCATTGAGGTGTAAAAAACATCGGAACAATGGATGCAAATGGAAGATTCATGCGTATCAACATAAAAGTCATGGACTTTTTAAGATTACTCAATATGATGGCCCTCACACATGTGTCTACCTAAGGTTAAGTCGTGATCACCCATAACTAGACTCAAATTTGTTAGCACATGAGATTAAAAGTTAAGTGAAAGTTGAACTTTCGATTACAGTTGTAACTTTGAATGCGAAGGTAAGAGACAAATTTTGTTATGATGTTTCATACAAGAAGATGTGGCATGCAAAACAAAAAGCCTATACAAATGTTTTTGGTGATTGGGACACATATTATCGGGTATTACCTAAATTTATTGCTGCACTTGAAAAGTATAATGGAATGATTGTTATATGGCAATTTAAGCAGTTGCGTGATTCTACTGTTAGAGTATTTGAACTATTCCACCGTCTCTTTTGGGCTTTTTCACCTTTCATTGAAGGGTTCAAGTATTGTAGACCAATTATAAGTATTGATGCTACTCATTTGTATGGAAGATATAAAGGTAAAATGCTTATTGCAATTAGAGTTGATGCTAATAACTAGTTTTTGCCACTTGCATTTGTTATTGCTGAGAAAGAATCTTTTGATAGTTAGATATGATTTTTTACTTGCATTAGAGAGAAGGTGACTCAACAGAAAGAGATCTATTTGATATCTTATCATCATTGCGATATCCGTGCAGCAGTGAATGAGCCTGGCTCTAGATGGCAAGAACTATGGGCTTATCATCGATTTTGCTTATGACATATATGTAGTAATTTCAATGATAAGTTTCATAATAAAAACTTGAAAATACTTATGTATAAAGCTGGAAATGCACGTCAATTATGAAAGTTTGATACCATAATGAAAGAGATAGAAAAAGATTAATCTTAAAGCTTGAAAATGGTTAGATGAGATACCGGTGCAACAATGGGCATTGGCACATGATGGTGGTCGACGTTATGAAATAATGACAACTAATTTATTTGAGGTGTTCAATAGCGTGCTAAAAGGGGCTCGAAATTAATCTATCACAGCACGTGTACAATTAACCTTTTATCGATTAGTTAATTTTTTTAGCACCAAGCGGGGCTTTGCACTGGAGGCATTGACAAAAAGAGACTTGTACACTCCTCATGTTATAGCTAAACTTCAAGGTTATCTGGCAAAGGCCAACACACATGATCTTGTTCCATTTGATATACAAAAAAGAGTATTCGAAATAATAATTGCATCTTACGGTGAGAGAATGCAACGAGGTCATAACAAACAAGTTGTTTAACTTGATAAAAGAACATGTACATGGGGAAAATGTCAAATTTATAAGTTTTCCTATTTACATGTGATGGCTGTATGTGAAAGGTTCCCTATTCAACAGTAATGTTAATCATGAAGCAACACTATCCTACCTACCAAGCATAAAACAATGGAGTTTTTTCCTACACTAAGATAGAATAGAATCTTTATTCCCTAATAAAAGCATTTTAAGCTTATTTTCTTAATAAAGGTATTTTATGACACATCACCATTTTGATTTTTTTCTTTTTCATTATCATTGTTGCTCATATCTCTCTATAACAAAAATGAAAATCTTTTATAAAAAATGGAAATTAAAAAAAAAACTTTAAAACTCATATCTTTTTTAACAATGTTAATCCATTTATTGAGAATAAACTCAATTTCTATTTAGAAAACAAACTTAAAAGAAGCTCTGCAAATTTTAGGTTATATTTTGGAGTTGAACTGTAGAGCAAAGAAGGGTACAAAATATTAAAAAAGTATTTGATACAATAATACAATAAAAAATGTTGAAACTAAATTTTATTTATAACGAACAACATGAATGTAATCTATCCATATATAAGCAAAACTTGAAAACAAGGGTTTAAACGTGAGAATAATAAAGCAAAACGTCTACCTGACAATCTTCTCAAGAATTGCATAGTTATCTAATTGATAGCCATCTGTTGACTCAACAATAGCATGATAAAGTCTTTGAAGTTCTATTGAACTGCCTACCTGCAACAATACTATCACTCTGTCAAAATAACTTCACAGCCCTAGACCTAAAAATTGCCTAACACAATGCTGGTAGAACCCACTTAATCACAAAATTTTCATATAGTTACAAAGCAAATCAAATGAAATTCCCTTTCAACTTTTAGCATGTGTACATAATTTCATGAATATGAAGCTATATTCAAAGTTGTGCATTGCTTTCGATTAATGAAAGATCAGTTCACACAAACAACATTTAAAATAACATCAACTATAATACCCTTTTTTAATAAAAAGAAAGGTTACCCCGTCAAATCATCCCCTAAAGCAGATCTTTCTCAATCCCATGTTCTAATAATAGAGTCGAGCCTTAAACAACATATGCTTGAGTATGCATTGGAAATTCTTACAAATTAATTGATTTTTTTAAAATGGCACAATGGAAACAAAAGCAAATATACCAAAAAAAAAAAAAAAACAAGATATAGTAATGAGTCAGAGTCAAAGTAAGAGCAGTACCAATTATGGAGGATGATTCCCCATTCTGTAATCGGGATTTACCTTGCCCATTAAGACTATGCACTCTTGAATGCCACCCATCTTTCTTCTCAGAAATCAATTTCTCCGAACTTGACTATTATTGGCACTACTACCACTGCAATTTGAACCTCCAAACCTGGACAAGTCGCACTTTTCCTTCAAAAATTGAAAAAACTCTTTTGCAACAGAAGGCTGTAATGGGTTTTCATCTGAATCAACCCCAAGGAAAAGGCTAATAAGGAAACACAGAAGGTTCGTTCTGGGCATCAGCTTCTTGAGAGGTAGAAGAATAGAGCTGCAGGGGTTTAAGGTTTTGTTTTAATTTGTTTATTTTTTACATATTTTTCTTACTGACATGGAAATTTTTTTATTTTATAAAAAATGACATGGAAATGATGTGGCTTAGACAACCTTATTTAGAGAAATAAATTTAAAATAACTTTCATTAAAGAATAAAGAGTTTGAAGGACACCATCTTGAGAAAAAACTCGATTGAAAAGTGCATAACTCCTTCACTAAGAATGTACTGCTAAAGCCTGTTAATAGCGTGAGGGTTTTTGACTTCTGCCACTGCACACTTTTCCAACCATGCTGTATCTAGTTCTTTCTCTTCCACAACAATCTTGTTTTGTGTTTGAGTCTTGTCACCTAGTACCGGTTGTACAATCCCTTTTGGCTCGTTGCATTGGCATTGCCTACCATCAGTGTTTTCTGCTGGGTTGGAGAATGCCTTTTTGTTACTCTTGCATAGGTAGGTCTCGCATCCTCCTTTAACTTCATACGCGAGATAGGTCGAGTAAGGAATGTTTTTCGTTGCACATGTTTTGTTGCTGGGGTGCCATTGTAACCTTTCTCATATTTGGCCAGGCTCACCCTTAGCCTCCATCCATTCCACGCTGAACCATCCAAAGCCCTTATGACTAAGAGAGTCTCACGCAAATCTTTAAAGCGAAAAAAGCTAAATTTGCTACGCCTAAACATTTTCCTCGAGGAGAATGTAGAAGTCAAGGATTCTCCTGGGTTGCATGATCTTGCCCCACAGTTCTGTTTCCCTGCCATCAGGGTGGATATTATCAACAAAAACTGTTACCAACTTCCTTTTTCACTAATCTAACTCTGAACGTGATTGCCTGTTCTCCATTGATCGGTGCCATACCCATTCATTTTCTCTCTCTACCTTTCATCTCTCTAATTTTTTTTTTTTAGCTTCATTGTTGATTCAATTGTTATACATAAAGTTCAAATTGAAAAAGTTTCAAAGTTCATGGGAAAATGTTTATTTCATTATTCATCATAGATTCTTTTAAGAAATAATGATCTAATGCATAATTTTTTCGTATAATAATAATAATAATAATAATAATTATTATTATTATTATTATTATTATTATTATTATTATTATTATTATTATTATTATTGTTATTGTTATTATTATTATTATTACCAATTGGTTTATTTGAATTTGGTAGAATTTTTATTTAAGTTGTATGTATCAAATTTTATGTGATTAAATATTATATTGTTTTGCATTGCATTTTCTAACATTAATGATATGCAAATGATATATCAATTAAATCGTTAACCAAACATTTAGATCATGCATTTTTATTAAAAAAAAAAAAGCAACCTAAAAATATGGATGCATGAATTCCTTCCAGCATATGTCCCTCTTTCAAAACAACAATAGACGTCCACCATTTCTTATGTTTTTTTTTTTTGCTTTGGATATTATGACTTTATTATTTTTTTTGGATAAACTGAATTTTTATTCATCTAAAGTCAGCAAAAATCTGCTACAATATAACTATTCTACAACTCAACAAATAGAGGAAAAACAATTTCGCTAACAGCTTATTTTAAAAATTCTACATTCAGATTCCAATCTTCACTAAGTTTTTTGCTTATCATATCTCTTACAATATGTTTTATCCATGCAGCCTGTATTTTACAAATTCCTTGACTTTGTCCACCATTTGTGCAGTCGTCATCTCCCTTTGCTTGAATATTCTCTTATTCCTTTTCCCTTATATGAAATATATACATGCATTCCAAGCAATTCTCAATAGAATTGATATCAAAACTTTTCCTTTTAATCTGTTTTCTGTTGGGCTAAAAGCCTCCAATCCAATCACACCAGTGGAAGCGAAATCAAACACACAAGAGACAACAATTTGACGTGGTTCGGTCCAATTAACCTACATCCACGGACGAGAAACAAGATTCACTAGTTGTAGAGAATTACAAACATACATCAAATCATCAACCTCACTTAACAATTAATACTCATAAGACACTCTCAATCTCCTCTAGTCCTATGGAGTATTCTCAATCCAAACAAACACAAACCCAAACCCTTGTGCACCCTTTCAACATAACGAAACACATACCCCATATGCCCCAATACATCATATCTATGTGGACCCTCTCAATCTCCTCTAGTCCACTTACAAACAAACATACACACCCATAAGACGTAGAGCCCCAATACTCCTATAGGGTGTCTATCCCACAAAACCCTACAACTCTCAGTAGAGACTTCACCTATTTATAACCATATAAACTTGCCCATTAAGAATCTCTCTCATCTTAGAACTCTTTTCTTGTAAATTAAACTTGTCTATTAAAAATCTCTTTCTTTTTAGAATTCTTCTCTTGCAAGTCAAACTTATCTATTAAGAATCCTCTTTCTCTTAGAATTCTTTTTTTGCAAGTCTTCTTGTCCATCAAGCAATATTTGAAAAATCACAAACAAATCTCTAACAAATCCCAAACAAATCTTTTATGGGATTTAAGTCAATATTCTTAACATTTTCTGCCAGTTCAATTCTGTGTCCTAACTTCCTACTTTATTTTTATGTCTTAAAGACCTTTAATCAATGTAATATAGATGCATTTTTTTTTAATCAATGGTCAAATCAAATAGATTTGATATTATATTAACTTTTTTATCATCTTACTTATGCTTTTTCAGTTATAATTAAGTATGCTTGCAATCTTCATTAGATATTAAAATAATTGTGACATTATTCATTTAATAATGAATCAAATGGATTCTCGACCACAACAAAGTTAGCTGGAGACTTATTTCATTTTGTTTATTGGAGGTGTAATTGAGATTTCAAGGTATCAAGAGGATTTAGTTTGTCATTCTTTGTATGCATGTAGATTTTGTTGTTGGATTTTATTTTTTATTTTTCTTTATGCTTAATGTGAAGTTTATTGTACCTTTTGCTATGTTTCAATGACTTTGCTCCGATTTAGTTTTAGTTTGTTCTTTTTTCCTTACTTTTGTCATGCTTTTTGAATAACATTTTTAAGGTAGGGCATCGTATTGGATTATTGTGAGTTTGGAAAATATCTAAAATGGATTACGAAGAGCAAAGAAAAAAATGCCAAGAAAGTCGTGGAACAAATTTTTAGAGTTATGGTTTTAGATATTGGTGATTACTTTAAGCTTAAGTTGCTCTCAATTAAAGGTATTATTTTCTTGTCTCTATTAATTTTCGTAAATAGGAGTTAATTCAGTCATTCTTGATAAAAAATAATTTCATTTACGAAATTATTTCATGCACAACAATTTACATGTCTCTACTCCAAGCTAATATATTTTCGTAGTTGATTTAAACTTTATAATACTCTATTTTATTTTATTTTATTCATTAATGTTTTTAATTATTATATTATAATTTTAAATATTTTATTATTTTTAAATTAAATATCTCAAAATGAAAAACATGTACCCTCAGCAAAGCACAGGTATTTTTCTAGTATATATATATAATAGAGCTTTTTCTTTTTATTGAATTCAAATTTATCAAAAGATTGTTAAAAAAAAAAATTTGAGGAATGTAATTTTCCAACAAATTTTTACTATTGTCTCAGCAGTCTACGCTGGATATTAACAATCATAAATGATTGAATAGCATCCAACCCTGGGGCGAAGCCAAGGCCTTATTTTTCACAACTAGCAATATCATTTTCATTTTAATTTTTAATAAAAATTGAATCATGTTGCAGTCAATATATAAAATTACTATAACTCATAGCTACATTACTAATTTAAATAAAATATTGAAATTTGTTAAGAAATCTTTTGAATTTTAACATATATGATTTATTAATTGAATCTTATAATTAATCTATATATGGAATTTTATTTTAATTTTCTATTTTCATTTGACCACTTCTAAATAAGAATATCATAAATTCACTTTTGTTCTTCCTACTAATTATTTTTGTGAAGATATTTTCTTTTCTTTTTTCTTTTAAAGAAAACAGAATTATGCAAATGGGGTATTCTTTCATACCCCAACTGCGGCTTGCATTATAAACGGAAGTTGGATCTAGGGATCATCTATTCTTTACATGTATGTTCCCTAGACCAATTGGGCTGCAAGTACTTAAGTTCTGTGGGATTCAAAGGTCAGTGCATGAGTGGCAAAATAAATTCAATTGGATCAAAATTAATTTCAAAGCTAAATCCCTCCTGCCTGTTATCTTTAAAATAGCCTGGAATGCGTTTATCTATGGTGTGTGAAACGAAAGAAACAAGAGAGTTTTCTGTCGACATAAAGACTGCAGTAGCTTCATTTCGCAGTTTGTCAACATAATGACGTGTTTAAATTCTCTCAAATCTGCAATCTCCAAAAATTTGTTCAATCCTTTTGTTATCTAAACTAATACTCAATACATTTAATAGGTCATTTTAAAACTTGAAATTTGAACTCTTCATAAAACAAACTTGAAACTTGAACTTTCTTCTTGATACGATCATACGAACTAAACAACTCTGCTTGGGACCCAAAATTTGGGATGAATATAATGCATGAAACAAAACAAGCTTCGATAGAGGAATAATTCTACACTTCAACAACAAATAGGATAGGATAGGATCTTGGGAACATACCTTGGCTTACATCCCCATCTTCATGAATTATATCGAAGATCTCCATGATCTTCACCTTGGCCCTGATAAGATAGAGGGTAAAGTTGTTGAAGCAACAGACTCCACAGCTTCAGGTACTGTCAATTCATTTAGAAAATTTTCGTTCAAGGTACCAACAAAATCAACTGAACCCTCAAAAATCTTCACCACTGTGGACATGGAAGGCCTCCTGACATGTTCATTTTGTAAACACCATGTAGCAACCTTCATCATCTCCATGACTTCGGCTGCATTTGCCTGCATATCTTCGCTGCACTTATCGATTAGATCCACAAGTTGCCCTTCTTCTTGCTTTCTCCTAAAAAGCCTCAGTAAATGCCTATCTTCCTCCTGTAGAGATCCATCCACATTTTTTCGCCCACACAGAATCTCTAGGACCACAATACCAAAGCTATAAACATCTGCTTTCTCAGTGATGACAGAGCTTAACCATTCAGGAGCCATATAGCCAGGGGTTCCCCTCATGGTTGTTATGACTTGGCTTTGGTCTCTTCCAATTAGCTTAGATAATCCAAAATCGGAAACTTTGGCATTGAAATTCTCATCTAAAAGGATGTTTTGTGGTTTGATGTCTAAGTGGATTATCTTTTGGTTGCAGTCTTCATGAAGATAAGCTAGTCCCTTGGCTATATCTAAAATGATTTTCTTTCTAGTTTCCCAACCAAGAGCAAGCTCTTGATTTTTGTGGAAGATCCATTGATCCAGTGACCCTTTACACATGTACTCGTAGACTAAAAGCCTGGTAAATTTTTCAGCACAAAATCCAACCAAACTTACCAAATTGAAATGGTGAATGTTTCCTATAGTCTGAACTTCTGCTATGAAAGATTTCTTGACTGGACCACAGCCATCAAGATACTTCACTGCAACTTCAGAACCCGAAGGTAATGTTCCTTGAAAAACAGACCCAAATCCTCCTTCACCGAGCTTGTTGCTAAAATTCTTCGTGACACTCTTCAACTCTTCAAAAGAAAATCTAGTTGGCATTCCCGATATGCCGTCCAGATAATCCTCCTCAACCTCTTTGAACCCTTTCTTAATTCGTAGAAAACAGAAAGTGCATATAAGCAACACACCAGAGATACCTCCAAGAGTTGAACCCAGAATAACTGCCATATCCTGCCTTTTCCTTTGAGAGAACTTCTGTGATAAAGGATTGTTAGGATTCTCTGCACTTGGAAAATTCTGCACCTTTATAAAAACAGAGGTGTTGTAAGAATCATAAAAACTAGACGTCTTGAGGGACAATACTTCAGATAGAAAATGGCAGTAACCATCTATCTGTATCACAGCTTTGCAAGAACAGTTCTTTAAACAGACTTCCTTACAATCTTCTATACTCTTGTTGTTATCATTACTCGTGAAAAGAAATGCGTCATACTCATAGATGCCCTGGAGTTCGAGAAGACTCTGATGAACAGAAAGCTCACAAGAAATTGGTAAAATTGCAGAACACCCAAGATCCCGTCTATTATAATTTATTGGCTTAAAATAAGTTATTTGGCTTTGATTTGAAGCTTCAGGGCAATCGCATCCCACTTCTAAACAAACGCCATATTTTCCACATGCCAATGGATAACTACATCGACTAATTCCAAATAGATCAATCCCTACCCATTTCGATCCTCTCCATTCATATGCCCTCAAGTAACCGTCACTTCCCAACTGTATAAAATTAGCCGAGTC
Source organism: Durio zibethinus (assembly GCF_047325235.1). Lineage (NCBI taxonomy): Eukaryota > Viridiplantae > Streptophyta > Magnoliopsida > Malvales > Malvaceae > Durio > Durio zibethinus. The sequence goes on from NC_143170.1 coordinate 26,745,887, forward strand.
TGGCACGGAAAGACTCCTAACCTTTAAAGTCTGGTTGTATTCAACAGAAGATGTTCCTGAATTGTTTTCTTCCAAGAAAAGTGTTCTGTAATAGATTTGGGAAGGATATACATCCATGTAAGCAGTGAATCGACCATCAATGATTGCAAATGCATACAAACCTTCACTTGAATTGAATGGCGATACACTTGCCCTCAATGTCTGCCCAGGCACTAGCCTTTGACCAAGAACTAAAGAGTCTGTTGGGTAGTCAAATGACTGCCAAACCATCTTGTTGGTTTTGTCAAACAGCATGAGGTTTCCCTCTGCACTTAAGTTTAACCTTGAAACAGACTTACCTGATGCGTTTGGGGACCAAACCACAGCACCATCTCCATCTTTCAAGATAAGACTACCTTCTGGAGTGAGCTGCAATAGTGCCTGATGCTCAAGTGGATTGTTTCGATTAGCGGACCACACCACTTGCACAGAAAAGCTGGAGGAACTATCACCACCATAACTGGTCTTGAAGATGGAAACAGCAAATAGGCAACTCTCACCCACCAAGCTGCAGTGAAAGCCACAGACAAACATCCCATTGACAAGGATCGGCTTCACACCGGCGAACTCCCAGGAACTGAAGTCAGATGAGAAATTGCTTCTCCAGGAATTCGGTTCATTGACATATGATGGGTAGTTTATGATTTCAGCGTTGATCAAAAGTGATGATGGAATGATCAGTAGAATCCGAAGTATGATCAGAAAGTAGCTACAGGTATTCCCATTCATGGTCATTGCTCGGAGGAGGCCAATGGCTTTCTAGGGAAGAGTAAATTAGCTTCAGAAATGGCGTCAACTCAAGCTTGACTAAACTAAACAAAACAATACAATTCATGCTATCAAATTTCTTAATAAAGCACCTAGAAAGAGAACGAAAGTTTGAATAACTACTAGTAATTTTGTTTGGAAAATTCATAGAAACGAGAAGAATGCTGTTACTATCTTCATGAATTGGAAAAGAAAGGAAAATGACATTGATCTGCAAAACGTGTACGTTGTGTTGAAAGAAAAAAATCCCTTCTTTTCTGGCCAAAAGGAGTTAAGGAAAAACTAGAATTGCCACTTCAAGAACGCTTGGATAAATCCTTTTGACTACGGATGGATGTTTTACTATGGACCAGAAGAAATGATATATGTAACTAAACATACACCTATGAATAAAATTTAAATTAACTAAAATTTTATGAAAGAAGACTAAACATGTTTTTTTTTTTAATGATAAATAAGAGGAAAAAAATATTAGAATGTTAGATCTCAAAATTCATGTATTTACATTGTTTTTATAATTTGTGTATTTGTATTTTTAAAACACCAAAATTATCATTTCAAAATTTCATTAACAAGCTAAATGTAATATTTTTTATTTTTATTAAAATTATAAATCATAATTCTGTTGTGACTATTTCTAATATTTTAATAAATTTTTTTGAAACATTTTCGTGTTTATTACATTGTGCTTAAAAATATTGGTCGATAATTCCAGGCCAGCTGCGTATGCATCAAGCAAAGAGATATTAGGATGATGAAGCATTAAAAGTACTAAAAACTTCGGTCGGGTCCACCATTGTGAGCATTAATATTCGGACGGGATAAATCTTTTTTTGTGCCATTTTATGTGTGTTGCCGGGAAAAAATTTGTATGGCATGGCATGTCTGGTCAAATTGACCACATCGACAAGTTAAGGCCATTTCTTAACAATTTTAAGGATTTAACTGTAATTAACATTTTATGAAAGTAATGAATACTTGTAATTGAAAGTAGAGAGACTAAATTTAGCAAAAATCGAGGAATAAAAAATGGGATGTCAACCGTGATGTTTTGTTTACTATGATAGCAATTGGCGTTACTGGATTGATATAATTTTTTATACTTAATTGTTAGTTTTCCTCATACCAGTAAGACTAATTTCTTTGAGTGAAGATTGTGATAAATAAAAATTAAAATTAAAAGTTAAAATTAGACATGAAAAAGTTTGGATGAAATTATTTTGAATTCAGATTATTTTATATTTAGATTTTTTTTAATAACAGTGTCTTTGAATTCAACTTAAAATAACTTTGTCAACTAATAAAAACGAAAATCCTTATGTTGATTTTGTCAATCTCTAATCAAATCAAAATTGATAGATGAGAAAAACTTATTACACATAAAATTAATAAAAAATTAATCAATAATTGATTAACAATAAAAATATAGCTACACCATTAATTTAAATAAAAATATTGAAATTTGTTAAGAAATCTTTTGAATTTTAACATACGTGATTTATTAATTGGATCTTATAATTAATCTATACATGGGTTTTGATCTTGACTTTTTATTTTGATTTGACCACTTGTAATTGAGAAGTTCACAAATTCTTTGGTGCTCTTCCAACTAAAAATCAACGACAATGGACGTCATGCATGTGGAACAGTGGAAGTGATGGTGAACTGTTGAATGTTGAGTTAATTTAAACGGTGGATATAGAAATTGTAATGTGAAATTGAATTGATATTTGAGCAAAATTAATTGTCTGATGTATATGTTAGATTAGATAATTCACGTAAAATTCCAATATTTTTGCGTGTTAAATGTGTTAACATCATCATCACACAATTACGATTGGACACAAATTCAAATCCACTTAATTCCATAAGGCGTTAATATTTGTCCGAAATTATCCGTGAAGGAAGGAAATGACCAAATAATAATAGCAATTGAAATCCCCTTAATGACGGATGTTGGTTGAATTAGCAAATGTGTTTTTGTTTTATTGTTTTGAGTTCGAATTTATTGAAAAATTATAAAAAAATAATATTTTATAGATTCATTAAACATGATTTAAATAAATTTATTTATATCAATTTAAAAAATACATTAAATAAAACTTAAAAATTGAAGGGGTTTTCAATTGTTATTGTTATTACTGGGTTACCCCACTCCGCCTGGATGCAGGGTATTTTTCAGAAGTGCCGTAATTGATCGGGTTCCTTGACCTATGAGAATGAAAGATTGACTCGGCATTGTTACGAGCAAGACGTGAGGAAATAGGTCTTGACAAAGCTAAACAGTTAATAAATGTTGTTTTCTTGTCTATTTTTTCTTCTTCTTTCTTCCCAATCTTATGTATTCCTTCCATTAAAAATTTTCTTCTTAAATTCCAGCTTATAAACGAATAATATATAGAGAAACAAAGGCGTGATTAAAGTTAATCCTACTATGGCTTTACAATGGGAAATTAGAGCTGCAACCATACTAAAATCTCTTTTAAGAAAGCATGGGAAGGAGAAGAAATGATTAAGGAGTAATTTTTGTTATGAAAAATGAGAAAGAATCCCATTTTTTATAAATAAAAAAATTATAAACGGTTATTTAAACCAAAATTTCACTTTTTAGCGCATGCCATTGAAGTTATCATTTCGATTATTTTTTGAATTACATACAGAAATCAGCATCAGGGTCATATCGTCATGCAATCACTTGGTGGTTGACACGGATGGTGAAATGGTGTGTGGGTATTGCTTGGTAGTTTCTGATATTTCATTTTTCGAACGTTGGCTAATAAGATGTTTCATGACAAGTACACGTGCATGTATAAATGTATTCATGTATTCATGTATGTATATTATTTTGTTGCTCATAATTCTGTACGAGCATATTAAACACATAATTAAGGTTGGAATTTGGAGTTGTCTGCTTGTCGTTGGTTCCTTCTTGGAGATATCAGAATCACACTCACTTTCCTGGATACATGGAGGATCCTAGAGAAGAAATTTCCTAACCATCTAACTGAAACGAAGTTATGGTTTTAACCAACGTGACAGAAACAAATTACTTAATTTTTTGTATATTTTATTTTCATCATTCAATTATAAAAAAATTATAATTTAATCATCAATATTTATAAAATTTTAATTTTTATTCAATTATTAAAAACTATAAAAACTAATTGAATGACTTTTCACATCTAATATATTTTACCAAAAAACATTCATATAATTTCACATGTCAAAGGACATGGACATGTGGCATTATCAAATTAAAACAAAAATTTTGAATTTTATCAAAGAAAAAAAAAGTTTAAAGGGAATATCCTCTTGCAATTTTTCCTCACTCCTCTCACTAGAGAAATTTGCCCAAATGACTATATCAAACATTTTAGCTACTTCATCATGGTTATTTAAGTTCTGCATTCTTGTTGTTTTCCCAACCCCCAACGTGCCCCAAATCCCAATTCCTTTCAATATGTCATTTCTCAACAGCTCCATTAATACTTGCTCCAATGGCCTCTGAAGGCTAGGAAATCCTTTGATCTCCGGCGCATTCACCTTCAAGAAGGGTTCTATAGGTTTATCAACCAAAAAATCTCCTGTAAATTCCCCCTTTTCCACAAGCTCTTGAATTTCTTCACGCATTTTCACCAGTTTTGCACTATAATTTGATCGTTGCTTCACATGTATGTATCTGGATGATAGCCTTCTATGATCTTCTTCAATTCGAACTTCTAATTCTTTTGCATTGTGAAGAATCTTGTTAACACTCCGTAGCCATACATCATAACAGCAAGTAGTTGTCTTCATTTTATGTTTCTTGACTTCCCTTTCATAATCATCCCTAAGAGCCTGCAGCCTTTCTACTTCATGTCTCAACATTTCGTAGTTGTTCTCCATAGTCTGTGATAAACTGACTTTGCTTTTAGCATAATCAGTTAAATCTGCCCCAGCTTGGCTGATAGCTCCCACGAGACAAGAAGATATTATGTTATCGGCCATGAGGAAATTAACTTGATCCTGTAAGAGCAACAAGGAATTCACATGGTAATAAAGTTAGATCAAGATGGACAAGTGTTACTTTCATAAGAAGTTTTGTTTGGTCCTGCACACCTATATTGATATTTGCTATTCCTTTAACTCCCTACCTCCAACCAGGTTTTCAGCCTATGTACGCATTACTCCAAATATATATAATTCAGGGATGGAAACTGATTCATGCACCTTTTTACTTCCTTCCATAGTTTTGCTGTTAGTTTTATTTCCTTTTAATTTCTCATTTTCATTTATTGATATGAAACTACTATGTTCAATATATTCCCTGTAAAATTTGCTAATAATATAATTAGATTAACCTATAGGACCAAACAAAAAGCAACACCTCATGGCTTAATTATTGCAGTAACTTTTAAAATTGCAAGCAGCATCTCCACAGAAAACAGATGCAACCTAGAACAGAGTTGAGATAGATTAAGGATGCAGCTAACCACCTAAGGCTGGAAGACTCAACAATTGGAAACTATATATACTTGCTTGCCATACTCTCTTCTTCCTTCCGCCTTGAAAAGCTGCAAAATATGAATCCAACAATTACAAGGGTTACAAATTTGAAGCCTTTTCCAGCTCTAAATATCTTCCATTCAAGAAGCCTAGAGAGACAAGATGCCACTAACTTGTTGAATTTTTGTTCTTGTTCAAAAACTGAGTTAACACTGAATCAGAATAACAGTGACTCAAAGAAAAAAACCTAGAGAAGAAAGAAGGTTGGTTTCACAGACATGCATAGAGAAAGAGATGAGTGAAGTAAAATCACCTGAAAATCGTCGTGGGAACTGTTGTAAGTTCTGCTCAGCGATCAAGTCACTGTTGTGAGAGATGAGAAGGTACTGTAATTGGTCCAGACTGCCAGAGTTGACTTGGAGGTTGGCACGGATGGTGGGATGGTGTGTGGATAGTGCTTGGTAGTTTCTGATATTTCATTTAAATGCATGTATTAATTTCTTCTAAGGATCCACCATGTCTGCTTGTCGACTCGTTGGTCCTTTTACGGAGATATCAAAATCACAATCAGTTCCCTGGAGACATGGTGGATCCTTAAAAGAAATTTCTTGACTATCTTACTAAAAGGAAATAGAAAGGAAGCGAAGGCTTTTTTATTAAAGAAAAAAAAAAAAAAACACTCCAAATCTAAAGAGGTTCTATTCGCATTTCCTTTTTTTTTTTTTTTTTGTCTCTATGTCTTTTTTTTCTTTTTAATTTTTTTTAGGTAAAATTATTTAATGATTTCTAGTATAATATTTTTTGAAAAAACCTTTTAAAAGTGTTTGAATCAAAATTTATGAAAAATTATAAAAAGATATTATTAAAATTTTTATGAATTAAAAAAGTTATTATTAAAAAAATTATATTTTTAAAATTAATAAAAAAAGTATTTTTATTATTTTGATTTTAGAGAAAAATAAAATATTATGAAATCCTAATTAAATATTTTATCTTTTGATATTATGAAAGGCAATGAAAAAATATCAAGTTTGATCAACACATAAAAGCTAAAACTCTTTAAAATTGTACAAATAATACAATTGAGTACTACATAATTTTGTTAAAATTTAATATGTTAATTGAAAAAATCTATCATGATATGTAAATGAAGAGACTTTTTCAATAAATTCAATTTAGTTAAAACTAGTATAAAACTTTAATTATCGATAAAAAATATTTATTAAAAAATAATAAATTTTAAATTTATAAAAAATTATATTTATTATTATTTATTTAATTTAATTAGAGTCTTATAAAATTTTATTTTTTAAAAAATAAAAATAATAAAAATAATTTTTATATTAATTTTAAAATTTATAATTTTTTAAATAATTTTTTCATTACATTAATTCATAAAAGAATTTAATAAAATTACTATAAAATTTAATAAAATTTCTTTTTTTTTTTATTTTTTTATAAAGGTTTAACTTTTCGATGATAAATTTTTGAAAACGTTTGAAAAAGACATTTAAATAATTTTATTTGTAAAAAATTTTGAAAAAAAAAAAAAAGAAATTTGAAGTGCATTTAAAACCCCTCCTAACCTAAACCAACCTAAGGGACCCCCAACTTGTTAAAAGTCAAATTAATTATTGTTACGACTAAAAGAACCCTTCAATTCTTGGGCTATATTTTTATATACCCCAGTTTCAGAGTTTGAGGATAGGAATTGGATTCTCTTCCATGAAGTTCAAAAACATTCAGCTAGCAGTCTCGACTTCAACTCCGCTCGCATCTTCTACTTATCTCTTCGACAACAACCAAGACCCAATTGCTTTATATGCGAGCATTTAATCGATTTATGGGCTTCTATTCTTGCAGGTGAGTTTACTAATTCTTCTTTAATTTCTTCATCTCTTTGCTTATCCATCGGTTTATAACTTTAAATGCGAGCATTTAAATGCTTGATAAGCTCTCCTTCTGATTTATGTGTTAGGCTTTATAATCTATTCATCTTTATCCTTGTTGAAGATAAAACAGTTCAAATTTACAAACAAAAAACAAAGTGCAAGACATAAAAAAGAAAAAAAGAAAGATGCATGCATATATGTATGTTATGCATTCAATTTTTAATCATCATAATTATTTTAAAAAATTATTAGATAGATTGAGAAGTTTTAATTCTACGAGAGAGATTTAAATTATGACATATATCTTTTTTTTAAAATTAATTTTTTATTTATTTTTTTAAATATATATTAAGGAATATGTGTTATTATCTTAATTTTATAGGTGAAATTAAAAAGCTTTACTATCAATGTATTTGATAAAATTTTAATTATTTAAATAAATATAATAATTCATTTATTTGTATCATATTTATTTCGTATTAAATATGTCTTAAAATATGAAAATTATAGGTTAAATTAATATCAACATGTTAAATATCAACCTTTTTTTTTTTAGATTTTGCTAAATCCATATATAATTTTAATTTTTATTAAAATTTTAAACTGTATCATTTTTTTATTTTTTTTCATATTATTTTTATATTTTATTTTTATATCATATTTAAAATTATTAAATCTATTCATTTATGTCCATGCTTTAAGTGGGAAAAAATGCTCACAAGACAGGTGCCCTGTTAGAGAAGATGATAATATATTTTATATCTAATTCCACAACTACTGCATGACAATGATCTTCTCTATTACGTTATTCATGCTTATCGACGTATATTTTTCAAGGGTTGGAATTTTTCTCTTGTTTACATTTATAAAGACAACAATTTTTATGAAGATTTTTTTAACAAATTATGCTTACGATAGTGAATTTAATGTTGGTAAGTTATTTTATCCTCCTCTACCTTAGATAGACTGTTTAAAAGAATACTTCAAGATGTTGCATGGATAGGGCCCATGTAGTATCTGCAACGAAAAAATTATATATCTAATATAATAATATTATTATTGGTCAAAACAGAAAGTTTAACAAGCCTAATTAAATGACTGATGATGTAATTTATTTTATACATTACTATATATTTACAAACTGATAGAACTTGAATATTATAATTTTAAAGATTTGAATTTCAAAATAACTTTTTAAATTCTAAACTTAATAAATTTAGAATAACACTATTAATTTAATATTTCGATGGGTATTTAAATGGGTAAATAATAATAATTAGAGCCTTCTCAACCTGTGATTTGTTGATTGTCGATTTTTATTTGTTTGCTGGTAAAAGGAAATGTTTCTCAAGTCATACCCATAGTAGTTTTGGAGTTTATTCCAATTTCTGGTTTATAGTGCAAATGCACATGTTTATGCTTAGCTTGTTGTAATTCTGATGAGAAATGATGGTGATAGGTGTGGAAGAAAGAAAAATATACCATACCTTTTTATTGCTCTGAGGTCAATTTATTTGTTTGAAATATTAAACTGCAAAAATATTTTTCTATGAATATCACAGAAAAAAAAAATACATGGAGATTATATATCTTTTTATAGGAGTAGTGGTAATTAAATTTAACTTTTATTTCTCAATTGCTCAAAGTTTATTTGGTCTATATACATGATGAAGGAGATTACATTCTACTCTTCAAATTGTAATTGATGCTTTATGAACAGAGTATTTTGTTAGGCAAGATCCTTTGGAATTGACTGAGAGCATACATAATACTTCAGTCAAAATGCAGCAGTCTGTTCCTAAGGCAAGTGGGTCAGGATTGCCTAAGCTGCGAAAGGAAGAAGAATGGGCTGCCAAAGAGATCCATTTAACGGATGATAAACATAAAGTGTCTGAGCTACCAAAATCTCCAAACTGCTCTTCATTGATTGCATTGTATTTGCAAGGGAATTATGAGCTGACAGCTATTCCTGCCCTATTCTTTCAGCGCATGGCCCTTCTCCAAGTATTAGATTTGTCCCATACTTGCATAAAATCTTTGCCAAAATCTCTTCCCAAGTTGGTTTCATTAAAAAAGCTTTTGCTACGAGGTTGTGAACTCTTCATGGAACTATCACCTCAGGTTGGGAAACTTAAAAATCTTGAGGAGCTTGATCTTGATGAAACTCAGATCATGCATCTGCCAAGTGAGATTGGAAAGCTAGTCAAGTCATTTGAGAGTATCATTTTATCATATCTGTGGCAAAAAGAAGTCGAAATCAAACTTTGTGATTCACCCTGAGATAATATCAATTCTCTCGCAACTTGCTGAATTAAGCATTGATGTGAATCCTGCAGATAAGAGGTGGGATGATTCGGTGGAAGCTGTTGTGAAGGAAGTATGCAACTCAAAAACATTGAAGACTCTTAGCTTGAACCTGCCTAAATTCCAACTTTTAGATTATTTATCATTGATATATCCTTCATTGTCACACTTTAGTTTTACGGTTGGCCATCATAAAAGGAGAATCATATCTCGTGTACCTCATGAAGTTGAAGCAGAATTCAGAAATTGGGATAAATGCTTGAAGTTTGTGAATGGTGGAAACATCCCAATCGAAATAGAAGCAGTACTCAAATATTCGTCTTCGTTTTTCTTGGACAACCATGCAACCGCTATGAATCTATCTGAATTTGGGATCGAGAATATGAAAAGGCTAAAATTTTGCTTGTTGGCAGAGTATAATAACATGGAAACCCTTATTGATGGAGAAATGCATGACGAAAGAAATGAAGATGATCAATCTGAATCTGACACTGGTTCTGCAGAACACGTGCTTGAATCTCTAGAATATTTGAGCATTTATTACATGAAGAATTTATGGAGTATTTGGAGAGGACCAAATTGTTGTGGATGTATGTCTAGGTTGAAATTCCTTGCGCTGCATACATGCCCGCAGCTGAGACATATTTTCTCTCGTACTTTGATTGAAAATTTTGTCAACTTGGAGGAGATTATTGTTGAGGACTGCCCCCAAGTCACCAGTCTGGTAAGCCGTGCGTCTGTCAAGCCAATGATGTCAAATAAATTTCTCCCCAGTTTGAAAAGATTGCTGCTTCTTTACCTTCCAGGACTGGTCAGCATTTCTAATGGTCTATTAATAGCACCAAAATTAGAAAGCATAGGCTTTTATAATTGCCCGAAGCTTAAAAGCTTATCAAAAATGGAATTGTCAAGCAAAACTTTGAAGATAATCAAAGGAGAATGTCAGTGGTGGGAAGATTTGAATTGGAATGAAACAGAGTGGGGAAATCGGCCAGATTATCTGATGCGTATCTTTTCCCCTATCAGTAATGAGAAAGATGTTATGACCCAATTGATAGAAGACAGGGATCTACTTGAAGCTACCATAGAAAATGAAGGCCAACAACAAGGTAATGTATCTTTTGAACTTAGTTTTATTTTTTTTATTAATCATCTAATTTATTAGCTTATTTGTGAGATCAATTAAATTAGTACATGAACTTTTTATTTTCTGGATAACATGAGTCCTGAACTTTTTTGTTTTCATGATAACAAGTAAAATTTTATTATCGTCCTAAAAATACTAATTGGAAGAGACCAAAGCCAAGTCATAACGTAAAAGAAAAGTTTGCTAACATCTGATGAGAAGCGAAGATTTTAACATTGCTTATTTTGAATATTGGTAGATGATGAAAAGTTGCTCGAAGTTTCAACACAAGATCAAAAAGGCCAGTGCTCAGGTAATTCTTCTTTGCAACCCTTATGAGACGACTCTTCTTGTTTTTGATGTCCTTTAACTCTTTTAGGTAATTACGGTTCATTACTGTTAGATTATAAGGAGAGAATAACGGGGACAGACGTGACAAAGTCTCCTTCGTCATGCATACTTCCATCCAATCCATTGACTGGACAGACGTGACAAACTCTCCTTCGGCATGCATACTTCCATCCAATTCATGGAGTGGAACAGACTTGACAAAGACTCCTTCGTCATGCATACTTCCATGCAATCCTTTGAGGACGTTTGATGTAAGTATCTATCAATATACAAAGCAATCAACACAACATACATTGTTTTATCTTACAATCTTTTGTTTAATTTGGGTTTTTAGTTTTACTGTCTTAACGGTCCATTATTCTGACTGGAAATGCTGGATCTCCTTAAACCACGAAATTAGAAGCCTTAACTTGACAATTTGTTTGGCCAGTTAAGAAGTGAAACCCTATTGTTTGTGTACAACTTATTCAAAATATTCAACTTAATTTAGCAATTGAACTATTTTGATTGTTTTTGCTTGTTTCATTGTAAAATTTTTCAATACTTGGGTCCTAATGACTTTATTATTTTATTTTATTTTATCTAGATTACCTTTTTCTTTTAAACGGAAAAACTGTGTAAATCTTGGATATACATACCCACACAAGTATCATAGCCAAGCGGCCAGAATTTTGTTACATTTTGGTCCAAAGTCTAGATTTGATCCTCATATTGAGGCCAATCTGGCCGAAATAAGGCGGATTGGTGCCGCATTCCCTTCCCGTTCTCAATTTCTCTCTTTCCTTCCTCTGTCTTTCTTTTTTTTATTGCATTTTTTAAAATTTTACATATATTTTATGCTACTAAAATTTTTTGAATCGGAGACTTAATTCAATTGCTTCATGAATCTGGAACTTAAATTCTTTTTTGTGTGTTGTGGGGCAAAAAAATTTTCAAGATAGCATGGCATGTCAAGGTCAAATTGACCAAATCAACAAGTTCAGGCCTTTCCTTAATAGTGTTAAGGATTTAACTGTAATCAACATTTTATGCAAGTAAAGGATACTTGCAATTGAAGCAGAGGACTAAATTTAACAAAAATAGAGGAAACAGAATGGGGATGTTAATAGTGATGTTTTGTTTGCTATGATGGCAATTGGCGTTTCTGGATTGATACAATTTTTTATCCATAGTTTTAATTACGCACAGGTAGTTATATCTAATTACAACTCTAAAAAATAAATTATAGCAGAATTCTCTGATTTTATAGACAATCCTTATAGTGACGAGCATGATTATAATTTATAGTTATCCTCAAGGATACCTTAACCTTGAACAACCGTAATTTGAAGTGTATGTAATTTGATTTTATTAATTTGAGTTAAATCTTATTTGTCAGCCTTGATTTTCCATTATCATTACACTTAATTGTTCTAATTGCAGGCACCAAAACAAGCATTGAGCTTTTTTCATCAGAGAAGAACAAGAGGCTAGAAGATGGTTACTTTGATCAGGCTTGAGAAATTTGTGAAATAGACGTTGATGAAGATGAACCTAAGGCCAAAAGAAGGTCAGTTAAGCTTTTGTATTGATGTACTCTGTGAAGTAGACATTGCTGTTCTCTAGTGTTACTTATACCTATTACCTTTTAAGCATTTTTATCCAATAGTAGTGCCCTTCACTTCCTTAAACCGGAAGGGTTACTTTGCTCTGTTTGCAGTCCACGTTCCTCCAATGTAAAACGCCTTTAAATGTCTTTCAGTCCTCACACCTAGGATGAAATTGAACTTATGGAAGTCAATTATGCAAGTGTTGGTTAAATACAATTAAGGTTATGGGTAAGGTTTTATGAAGGAAAATTTTAATGGAGTGGTTTAACATTTTGCAGCAACTGTACTGAGAATGAAAACAAGGGTGTCATAGGTTCTGTGAGCGAAACCACGAGAGGGCGTAGAGTTGAAGATCGAACCAGAACCAACAGTGAGGTATCTGATGATTGTTATGGATGGAGAAAATAAGGAAAGAAATTTATCGAAAGTCCCCATCCAAGGTGATTACTTCACCTAATATTGTTAAGGAAGTTCTGAAGTTGCTAAACAGTTTTGTTGATTTAATTATTACTTTTTCCGTGCCTTTATCTACTCTGTATAGGAACTACTTCAAATGTTCGATGATGGGTTGTCCAGTGAAAAAAAGGGTGAAGCGAGACTACCAAGATACGAGGTTTTTGATCACCTCCTATGGAGGGGTACGTAACCGTGGCTGTCATAACATGGAATTGTATAATTTGTACACTCGACTTTGTAATGATCATAGGGCCAATTACGTGGAAGACACTGCTGAATCAGCTAAGACGATCGGCCCTACAAAAGGTGGGGAGGCGGTATCCTTCCTTGATCATCATATGATCAATTTTGATGCAAATTAGAGAGCAATGATGTTCATTGAATCTCGAATCCTACATTAATAGGAATGATTTTATCCTCTCTGTTTTGTAATTATAAGTTGATGGTTAAGACCTAAATCAGAAAAGTTCACGGTCATATCCTAAATCATGTTGGAGTTTACAACTATTTTTGCAGCCTGATACATCATTTCTCGTGAGTGTGTGTATATAAATGCTTAGGGAGAAATAAAATGTGAATCTGAAAAAAGAATAAATGAGTTATATCATAAATTGTATCATAAAGAGCGTAGTGGTGGAGGAATGTCCTCAACTGTTCTGTTTCTCTCATTTGGTTGCACTGGAAATTATGTCAGAAACATTAAATATTCAATGCCTAAAAAAACGATTGTTTGAGAAAAACTGTTAGTAATGTCTGGTGCATTTGAAATTGACAGGACCCGAAGATGTATTTGAAGCATCAATACAAGATATAGGTGTACAACCAGGTAATTAATTCTTCTGAACTTTTAAGGTTTCTAATTTTTTTTTTCCTGTCAACTAAGTCTAGATGCAGATAGAGAAACACAGCTATATCTGAATGATGAATTTTTCTTGAAATATGAATCTCCCTAGTCATACTACAAGTTGAGGGTTAATATTAAATAACAAACCAAAAGGATTGCATGCACTTGAATTTGTGTGGGGCCTGGATAATCCAATCCATGTATTGACACTTGCTAGATTTATTTATCCTCATTTTGCTGTTTATTTGGAAAACCAGTGTGCTTCTATTGATGCATTTGAAATTGGCAGAATATGAAGGTATTCCTGAAGCTTTGATTCGAGATGAATCCCAACAATCAGGTAATTATTCAATTCGGGTCTTTGAGAGGATGTTTTATTAGCATTTCCTAGTTTAATCCAAAGTTACTGCCATTTAGTCAAGAGCAGAAAATCAGCTGATGTATATTCTGCCATTATAGAAAGTTTATGCTACACATTTTAGGAGTATTGGTGACTAAATTATAAAACAACATGCTATGCATGCATGTATGCCTGCCAAACATTTTTAAGTATTCATAAAACTTGTTCTCATGAAACTTACGAATTCTTAGTCCAATACCTCTTTGGCAGCAGAGCCACAACCCTCAGAACTAGCAATCAGAATGTCAGAGTCACCACCTCCTTGTATTGGAGGTACTCCCTTGAGTGAGATCCATGACTGTGATTTCAAGGAACAGGAGCTCAAAGATGACTCCAAGAAAAGGTATAGATAAAACACTAGCACTTTACAATACAAGTCAACTCAACTCGTTAATCAAGCCTTGTCCCAACTCCCAAGTCATTTCATGCAATAGATTGTTATGTTGCAGAAAAACTCTGTCAAGATTGAAGGAACTAATCCGAGTTAGGCATGGTACACGCGTGAAGGGACCTCCAGACGATCATGGCTTCTTTTGGAGGAAATATGGACTAAAAGAAATCCTCGGCTCAAAATATCCAAGGTTTGAGAATTTTCCTTTTGTAATGAATAAGAACAAAAGCATAATGCAAATCTATAATCTATATATGTATACATATTAAGTAATGCTCCACGAGAATAATTAGCAATTGATATTTGGTCCATTTCAATTCTAAAGCATGCAGTCTTTTGGAAGAGTCCTAAAGGCCTGACCTTATCTGTTGTCAACATGTCACTGGTTAAAGCTTTCCTGCCTGCAATTCATAAATTTTCCGCATATTCTTGCCATTGAGCTTTGCCTGACCTCATATATACTAGAGCATGATGACAAATTTAACTGGATTTAGCTGTTCTTTTCTTCTTCTATCATTGAACGGTTAGCTGTATGACCACTATTAAACATGTAAAATCCTAGCTTAACCAATAACCGTCCTTTTTTTCATTACAGAATCTATTACAGGTGCACCTACGGAGATGTGCAAGGTTGTCCGGCTAAAAAGCAAGTTCAGCGATCTAATGACGACCCAACAATCTTTGAGATCGCTTACCACGGAAGGCACACTTGTACTCTAGGCTCACATGTGGTGCCTTCTCTGGGACCCTTGAAAAATCAAGACCAAGGAACCTTTCCTGCTTCGTCAACGACATCCGGTATTACATACATATTGCCCCAGGAGCCCAACTCCAAGTCCAAGCAGGATGAACCCTATCGTGCGGTGAAACATTGACAATTGAACCTCCGTGCCTAAGGTCATTTAGTGGCGTTCAACTTGCTACAATATCTGTTTTAGATTTGGATTTTTTTTGCTCGGTTTGTCTTTTGAATCTCCGAACCCAAAGTCATTTAATTTGACTTAAATTAAATCTGGCAACTAATAAAAGTGGATAATTCTAAATTTTAGTATAAAATTTAGGTCATTACATGTTTTGATAAAATCAATGTTACGATGCGGATTATTTTGAATTTGAGTTATATATAATTTTGGATATTTTAGATTTTTGAATCAAGTCAATTTAGGTTTAGTTAGGTTCAAAATTTTTTTTTGTTGAGCTTTTTATTTTTATTATTATTTTTTGTAATGTTCATTTTGTCATCTCTAACCAAAATTGATAGATTAGTAAAACTTATTAAATAAATCAATCATATTTGAAAATTAATTGATAAAAATTTATAAAAAAGTTAATCAATAATTGATTAACAATAAAAAAAAAAAAAAGTTTACCATAACTTATAGCTACATCACAAATTTAAATAAAAATATCGAAATTTATTAAGAAATCTTTTGAACTTTAACATATATTTGATATATTAATTGAATCTTATAGTTAATTTATAAGTGGGTTTTTTTTTTTTTTTTACTTTTTATTTTGATTTCACCTCGCAAATTTTCTCTTACTCTTACTACTAATAAGTAACTCATAATGGACGTTTTGCATGTGAAACAGTGAAAGTCACGATGAAATATGAATGTTAAGTTTTAAGTGTCAAATATGGATATCCTTAAGAAAATCGACATATATATGAATAAAATTAATTGTGTGTGATATGTATGTTAAATTAGTCAAATTCACATAAAATTCAAACTTTTTTACGTGATAAATGTGTTGACATGATCATCACACAAATACAATTGAATCAAAATTCAAATATTTCACATCATTCGTATTTGTGTTCTAAATTGCCCATTGAAAAAGAAAATACTTGGTTGTTTATTGTGTCAGGACAAAATCCATTCATTCATAAGTTTTACTCATTTTGATCAGTTTTGACTATTTTTAAAACCATTAAAATGGCATTATCAACTTCTTTCTTTCCTTTGTTTTGACTTTCTTCATTAAAAAATATAAAAAATAAAGGAGTTTTTTTTATTATTAAAACTCCTTTTAAGGTGGTGGGATGCTCGGTCACAATGTATCTTTTCTTCCCACTTTGGGTTTTTCCACGGTTTTCCAGAGCCATGCTGCTCAGTTCTATCTCAGAAACTTCGTCAATATTTTCCGCATCTTTTTCTATCCAAGTCCCATTTTGGATTTCAGCCCAACACGCTTCACTATTTACTGATTTATCTAGGCCTGCTTTCAAGCCCAAAATTAAAATGTGAGCCAGTTGTGGAATCTGGGTCATGGGTAGACCTACAATCATTGCCAATTTGGACTTTAGCTGGAGAATACCTTAACCCCGAGCAACTGACCCCGCCCACCTGTATGTCCTCATCAGAGCATAATCTTTCTTCACCAATTATTTCCTTATCATTGGCATTGATAATCCACCCAACCACTTCAGCCTTGTCTAGGGCACGCGACTTGTTTGAATTTGGCTGCTCCTGAGCCTTAACCACAGCTGTGTCATCCATTCCCAAGGTTTCATTAACTTTTCGTCTTCTCAGGCCAACGAGTTTCGAAGCAAGCTGATTCGAGGCTGCATTCACACTTTGCCTGTTCGGATCCCCATGCTCCCAACCTGACCATTCTTCTTCTTCATCGAAACCTGTCACTGTGTTATTCTCAAAAGAACTGGAGCTTGATGATGATGCACTGGATTTTACTTGAACAGTTTGTTTCACCCCCGAATTCCATAGGAAATCGTAACATCCTTCCAACGTGACTTAACTTTATAAGAGCTTCCTTTTAACAGAATAGTGAATAAGTTTGGGATAAAAGCATCTTTCCTAAAAAGGGTTAAAACTCTAGCAACATCAAGACGCCTTCTCTTCATAGTACTATGATCTACTGTGATGAAAGTGCCCCACTTATTCCCTACCTTCTTGAAGAATTCATAGCACCACGCATGGAACAGATTGTTTTCCAGCTTAAGCCAGATAAATTTATCATAGCTTATTGAGTCATAACTGCAAGGCACTGTCCAAAAGAACCCTTCTTTAAGCCACGTTCTGCCACCCTCAAGCATGCTGAACATATCTTCTTTGGATTCAAAGTACTGTAAAAGTACCATACTTCCTCCCATCAATGAGATTGAAAAGTGCATAACTCCTTCACTAAGAATGCACCGCTAAAGTATGTTAATAGCCTGAGGGTTTTTGACTTCTGCAACTGCACACTTCTCCAACCATTCTGTCTCTAGTTCTTCCTCTTCCACAACAATCTTGTTTTGTGTTTGAGTCTTGTCATCTAGTACCGGTTGTACAATCCCCTTTGGCTCTGTTGCATTGGCATTGCCTACCATCAGTGTTTCCTGCCGCGTTGGAGCATGCCTTTTTGTTACTTTTGCATAGGTAGGTCTCGCATCCTCCTTAGGTGGAGTAAGGAATGCTTTTCGTTGCACATGTTTTGTTGCAGGGGTGCCATTGTAACCTTTCTCATATTTGGCCAAGCTCGCCCTTAATCTCCATCCATTCCACGCTGAACCATCCAAAGCCCTTATGACTGAGAGAGTCTCACGCAAATCTTTGAAGCAAAAAAAGCCAAATTTGCTACGCCTAGACAGTATCCTCCTGAGGGAAATGTAGAAGACAAGGATTCTCCCGGGTTGCATGATCTTGTCCCACAGTTCTGCTTCCCGGCCATCCGGGTGGATATTATCAACAAAAACTGTTACCAACTTCCTTTTTCACTAATCTAACTCTGAACGTGATTGCCTGTCCTCCATTGATCGGTTACGGCTGCTTCTCCTGCCATACCCATTCCACTTTCTCTCTCTACCTTTCATCTCTCTAATTTTTTTTTAGCTTCATTGTTGATTCAATTGTTATTCACAAGGTTCAAATTGAAAAAGTTTCAAAGTTCATGGGAAAATGTTTATTTCATTATTCATCATAGATTCTTTTATGAAATAATGATCTAATGTATAAGTTTTCAGAATAATAATAATAATTTATTATTATTATTATTATTATTATCATCAATTGGTCTATTTGAATTTGGTAGAATTTCTATTTAAGTTGTATGTATCAAATTTCATGTGATTAAATATTATATTGTTTTGCATTGCATTTTCTTACATTAATGATGTGCAAATGATATATCAATTAAATCGTTAACCAAACATTTAGATCATGCATGTTATATATATATAAGCAACCTAATAATATGGATGCATGAATTCCCTCCAGCATATGTCCCTCTTTCAAAACAACAATAGATGTCCAGCATTTCTTATGGTTTTTTTTTTTCTTTTTTTTTTTTTTTACTTTGGATATTATGACTTTATTTTTATGTCTTAAAGACTTTTAATCAATGTAATATAGATGCATTTACTTTTTTTAATCAATGGTCAAATCAAATAGATTTGGTATTATATTAACTTTTTGATCATCTTACTTGCGCTTTTCCAGTTATAATTAAGTATGCTTGCAATCCTCATTAGATATTGAAAAAATTGTGACATTATACATTTAACAATGAATCAAATGTATTCTCACAGCAAAGTTAGCTGGTGACTTATTTCATTTTGTTTATTGGAGGCATATTTGAGATTTCAAGGCATCAAGAGGATTTAGTTTGTCGTATTTTGTATGCATGTAGATTTTGTTGTTGGTTTTTATTTTTTGTTTTTCTTTATGCTTTATGTGAAGTTTATTGTTTGTTATGTTTCGGTTAGTGTGACGTTATCTCACGTCTAATAAATATATAATTTTTTATGATTTTATATTTAAATTGGATCTTTTTATTCATTAATTGACTTTAAGTTAAATGCTTAATAGTTTCATTGACTTTACTCTGATTTAATTTTAGTTTGTTCTTTTTTCCTTACTTTTGTCATGCTTTTTGAATAACATTTTTAAAGTAGGGCATCATATTGGATTATTGTGAGTTTGGGAAATATCTAAAATGGATTACGAAGAGCAAAGAAAAAAATGCCAAGAAAGTCGTGGAACAAGTTTTTAGAGTTATGGTTTTAGATGTTGGTCATTACTCTAAGCTTAAGTTGCCCTCAATTAAAGATATTATTTTCTTCTCTCTATTAATTTTCATAAATAGGAGTTAATTCAGTCCCTCTTGATAAAAAAGTAATTTTATTTATGAAATTATTTCATGCACAAAAATTTACATGTCTCTACTCCAAGCTAATGCATTTTCATAGATGATTTAAACTTTATAACACTCTAATTTTATTTTATTTTATTCATTAAATTTTTAAATTTATTATATTATATTTTTTAAATATTTTATTATTTTTAAATTAAATATATCAAAATGAAAAACATGTACCCGCAGCAAAGCATGGGTAGCTTTCTAGCATATAATTGCAATTGAAAAACCCTGTAATCGATTGATGTTGGCTTTATAGACATTTTTTTTTGTCTTGAGTTCAAATTTATTGAAAGATTGTAAAAAAAAAAAGAAAAAAAATTGAGGAATGTAATTGTCCAAAAACTTTCTACTATTGTCTTGGCAGTCTACATTGGATATTATACAAACATACGAACTAAATAACTCTGCTTGGGACCCACAATTAAGTTAATACATGAAACAAACCAAGCTTCGGCTTCAATAACAAATAGGATACGAAAGGAGCTCGGACATGAATAATTTCCTTCAAACAAAAAAAGCCATGAATAATTGAATAGGGCCATGGACAATGAAGAAAATCAACAGATTTTAATCGGAGGGCGTTCAACGCCTCAGTCCACCCAATATTCAATAGGTCCAGACGTATTGGGCTTCGAAAGGTGCCCCTATACTTACATATGCATCCCTGACATTGGCTTGAGCTGAAATTACGAACATTATATATATATATATATATACAAAAGGGCAGTTTTAAAAAAAAAAATTATAGATTTTAAATTTTGAATTTTAAATTTATTAGATATTATCTTTTAAAATAATTTTTATGATTGTATAAATAAAGTTATTAAGCTTGAGATTCTAATATCCTTATATTGTTGATTCATCAAAAGTAAAGAATGGAATTTTTTATCCTTAATTTTGAGTAGAAATAAATGATTAAAGAGCATCCAACCCTGGGGCATAGCTGATTTAATTGTCCAAGGCCTTATTTTTCACAACTATCAATATCATTTTCATTTTAATTTTTAATAAAAATTAAGTCATGTTGCAGTCAATATATAAAATTACTGTAACTCATAGCTACATTACTGATTTAAATAAAATATTGAAATTTGTTAAGAAATCTTTTGAATTTTCACATATATGATTTATTAATTGAATCTTATAATTAATCTATATATGGAATTTTATTTTAATTTTCTATTTTCATTTGACCACTTCTAATTAATAACATCATAAATTCACTCTTGCTCTTCTTACTAATTATTCAACCCATAATGGACGTTATGAATGTGCAAATAGTAGAAGTCACATTGAAATGTGAATGTGAACAAAATTCTGTGTGTGATGTACATGTTAAATTGGTCAATCAACTAGCATAAAATTCAAATATTTTTACGTGATAAATGTGTTAACATAGTTATCAAACAAATACAATTGGACAAATATTCAAATCCACTTAAAGGCGTTGCTATTTGTGTTCGAAATTGCCCATAGAAGAAGAAAATGCTTTGGTTGGTCATTGTGTCGGGACCAAATAAATATATTGCAACATTTGAAATCCTTTTAATCTTGGGTCAAGTGATAAAAAAAATTATTTTTTAAATTATTTTAAATTTAAATTTTTAACAATTTGTAAAAAATAAAAAATAATTAATTTATTAAATTTCATATAAATAAATTTATTTGAGCCAATAAAAAAAAAAATACTGAATGACATCTAAAAGCACATGTCATTGATGTCAAAATCACAAACAACCAATGAGGCCTTGGGGGGGGGGGGGGGGGGGGGGGTGGGAATTACGTTCTTGGAATGGTATTAGAAAGAAAATCAACTTCTTCACTTCATCCCACCTTCCCTTCGGAATTGGTGTTTTGCTATCCCATCTAATATTTTTGTGAAGATAGTTTCTTTCTTTTTTCTTATAAAGAAAACAGAATTATGCAAATGGGGTATTCTTTCATACCCCAACAGCTTGCTTTATAAAAGGAAGTTTAATTCAAAGGTCAGTGCATGAGTGGCAAAATGAATTCAATTGGATCAAAATTAATTTCAAAGGTAAATCCCTCCTGCCGGTTATCTTTAAAATAGCCTGGAATGCGTTTATCTATGGTGTGTGAAAGGAATGAAACAAGAGAGTTTTCTGTCAGCGTAATGACTGCAGTAGCTCCATTTTGCAGTTTGTGAAGGATGCAGTACGATACAGGCAACATGGTACTCACCCTACATCTGCCACTTCTATCAACATACTTCTTTATCGTAATTGGGGTCTTGATGATACATTATTCGGTTAATTCGTTTTGATGCTTTTCTTATTCATTGTGATCTTTAAATTTCTTGTAGTAGACTCGCTATTTTTTTTTGGATGAATAAAATTTAACTTATCCAAAAATAGAAAATTGAATTTCCGCATTTGGACATTTAATTCAGTAGTTCAAAAAGAATAACAGTTTTAATCAAATTTAACCGTTTGGTAAATTGAGGTGTTATCAATTTTTTTAATTGCACAATCCATGAATCCATAATAATTATAATAATTAAATTAATAAAATTATTTGGAAGAGACTACAGTGAATATTTAACCATAGTATAGGAATTATTTGTCATTTATTTATTTACATTTTCAATTACAAAGTTATATATATATATATTAAATTTTAATCCTTTAATTCTTATATATTTAATGCACAAAAAAAAATATTATGTGTTTAAATTCTTTCAAATCTGCAGTTTCTAAAAATTTATTCAATATTTGTGCTATCTAAACTAATATTCGATACATTTAATAGGTCATTTTAAAACTTGAAATTTGAACTCTTGCTAAAAAAAACTTGAAACTTGAACTCTCTTCTAGATATGATCATACGAACTAAACAACTCTGCTTGGGACCCAAAATTTGGGATGAATATAATACATAAAACAAAGCAAGCTTCGATAAAGGATCGGAAAGGAGCTTGGGAACATACCTTGGCTTACATCCCCATCTTCATGAATTATATTGAAGATCTCCATGATCTTCACCTTGGCCCAGATAAGATTGAAGGTAAAGCTGTTGAAGCAAAAGTCTCCACAGCTTCAGGTACTGTCAATTCATTTAGAAATTTGTCGTTCAAGGTACAAACAAAATCTACTGAACCCTCAAAAATCTTCACCACTGTGGACATGGAAGGCCTCCTGGCATATTCATTTTGTAAACACCATGTAGCAACCTTCATCATCTCCATGACTTCGGCTGCATTTGCCTGCATATCTTCGCTGCCCTTATCGATAAGATCCACAAGTTGCCCTTCTTCTTGCTTTCTCCTGAAAAGACTCAGTAAATGCCTATCTTCCTCCTGTTGAGATACATCCACATTTTTTCGCCCACACAGAATCTCGAGGACCACAATACCGAAGCTATAGACATCTGCTTTCTCAGTGATGACTGAGCTTAACCATTCAGGAGCCATATAACCAGGCGTTCACCTCATGGTTGTTATGACTTGACTTTGGTCTCTTCCAATTAGCTTAGATAATCCAAAATCGGAAACTTTGGCATTGAAATTCTCATCTAGAAGGATGTTTTGTGGTTTGATGTCTAAGTGAATTATCTTTTGGTTGCATTCTTCATGAAGATAAGCTAGTCCCTTGGCTATATCTAAAATGATTTTCTTTCTAATTTTCCAACCAAGAGCGAGCTCTTGATTTTTGTGGAAGATCCATTGATCCAGTGACCCTTTGCACATGTACTCGTAGACTAAAAGCCAGGTAAATTTTTCAGCACAAAATCCAACCAAACTTACCAAATTGAAATGGTGGATGCTTCCTATAGTCTGAACTTCTGCTATGAAAGATTTCTTGGCTGGACCAAAGCCATCAAGATGCTTCACTGCAACTTCAGAACCCGAAGGTAATGTTCCTTGAAAAACAGACCCAAATCCTCCTTCACCGAGCTTGTTGCTAAAATTCTTAGTCACATTCTTCAACTCTTCAAAAGAAAATCTAGTTGGCATTCCCGATGTGTTGTCCAGATAATCCTCCTCAACCTCTTTGAACCCTTTTTTAATTCTTATAAAACAGAAAGTGCATATAAGAAACACACCAGAGATACCTCCAAGAGTTGAGCCTAGAATAACTGCCATATCCTGACTTTTCCTTTGAGGGAACTCCAGTGATGAAAGATTGTTGTTAGGATTCTGTGCACTTGGAAAATTCTGCACCTTTATAAAAACAGAGGTGTTGTAAGAATCATAATCACTAGAATTATACTTCTTGAGGGACAATACTTCAGATAGAAAATAGCAGTAACCTTCTATATGTATCACAGCTTTGCAAGAACAGTTCTTTAAACAGACTTCCTTACAATCTTCTATACTCTTGTTGTTATCATTACTCGTGAAAAGAAATGCGTCATACTCATAGATGCCCTGGAGTTCGAGAAGACTCTGATGAACAGAAAGCTCACAAGAAATTGGTAAAATTGCGGAACACCCAAGATCCCGTCTATTATAATTTATTGGCTTAAAATAAGTTATTTGGCTTTGATTTGCAGCTTCAGGGCAATCGCATCCCACTTCTAAACAAACGCCATATTTTCCACATGCCAATGGATAACTACATCGACTAATTCCAAATAGATCAATCCCTACCCATTTCGATTCTCTCCATTCATATGCCCTCAAGTAACCGTCACTTCCCAACTGTATAAAATTAGCCGAGTCTGGCACGGAGAGAATCCCATCCCCACTATTCAGGTAGTATTCAACATTAGGTTGCCCTGTATTACTTGCTTCCATCCAACGTGATCTGTAATAGTTTTGGGAAGGATATGCATCCATGTAAGCAGTGAATAGACCATCAATGATTGCAAATGCATACAAACCTTCGCTTGAATTGAATTCCGATGCATTTGCCCTCAACTTCTGCCCAGATGCTAGCCTTTGACCACGAACTAAAGAGTCTGTTGGGTAGTCAAATGACTGCCAAACCATCTTGTTTGTTTTGTCAAACAGCATGAGGTTTCCCTCAGCATTTAAGTTTAACCTTGAAACAGACTTACCTAATGTGTTGGGGGACCAAACCACAACACCATCTCCATCTTTCAAGATAAGACCACCTTCTGGAGTGAGCTGCAATAGTGCCTGATACTTAACTGGATTGTTTCGATTAGCGGACCAAACCACTTTCGGAGAAAAGCTGGAGTTATTATCACCAAAACTGTTGTTGAAGATGGAAACAGCAAATAGGCAACTCTCACCCACCAAGCTGCAGTGAAAGCCACAGACAAACATCCCATTGACAAGGATCGGCTTCACACCGGCTACCTCCCAGAAATTGAAGTCATATGAGAGGTTGTTTCTCCAGGAATTCGGGGCATTGACATATGATGGGTAGTCTATGATTTCAGCGTTGATCAAAAGTGATGATGGAATGGTCAGTAGACTCCAGAATATGTTCAGAAAATAGCTACAGGTATTCATATTCGTGATCATTGCTCTGGGACGGGAAATGGCTTTCCAGGGAAGAGTAAATTAGCTGCAAGAATGGCATCAAGCTTGACTAAACTAAACAAAACAATACAATTCATGCTATCATATTTCTTAAGAAAGCACCTAGTAAGAGAAAAAAGTTTGACTAACTACCTACTAGTTTCGTTTGGAAAATTCATAGAAATGAGAAGAATGCTATTACCATCTTCATTAATTTTCGACAGAGGACAATTGGAAAGAGAGGAAAATGACATTGGTCTGCAAAACGTGTCCGTTGTGTTGAAAGAAAAAATCCCTTTTATTGGCCAAAAGGAGCTAAGGAAGAGCTAGAGTTGCCACTTCAAGAACGCTTGGACAAATCCTTTTGACTACCCATGGATATTTTACTATCCACCGGAAGAAATGATATATGTAACTAAACATACACCTATGAATAAAATTTAAATTAACTAAAATTTTATGAAAGAAGACTAAACATGTTTTTTTTAATGATAATTATGAGGAAAAAAAATGTTAGAATGTTAGATCTCACAATTCAGGTATTTACATTGTTTTTATAATTTGTGTATTTGTATTTTTAAAACACGAAAATTATCATTTCAAATTTTCATTAACAAACTAAATGTAATTTTTTTATTTTTGTTGAAATTTATATGCGATTTTTATTAAAATTATAAATGTGTGACTATTTCTAATATTTTAATAATTTTTTGTAACATTGTCGTGTTTTTTACATTGTGCTTAAAAATATAGGTCATAACATTCGAATATTTCAATCCTGCAGCAAGTCAAGTTCTTCCAGTATTTTCAATACAACTGCGTATGCATCAAGCAAAGAGACATCAGGATGAAGCATGAAAGGTACTAAAGACTTCGGTCAAATCAACCATTGTAAGCTTTAATATTCAGACGGAATAAAAGTGAACTCAGTCCGTGCATAAATTTGAGGCAGTCGTTACCTACTTTTTCAGAAAAATGTGAAACAATTTCACCAGAAAAAGGAAAGTTTATGGTTGATCTTTCTATAACTTGAATGTGAAACATAGTTCTCCATAGCTGTAAGGAACTGAAAATGGTTAACAAAAGAGCAACCTCCTCCTATGAAGAACTAAATTACCATGTCTATCACCAGACGCCTAAAAGAATCCATCTAAACATAGACTCAAAACAGTCTCTTGAAAATTACTATAAAAAGGGACCAAAAAAGGGGGAAAAAAAGACGAGGCAAATTGTTTAAGATCAAAGTGAACTGAGGTAATCTTTTATCAAAATGAAGAGTGGGGTAGCATTAGAAAATCCCTCCAATCTCTGGAACATGATTCCATCCATCCGGGCCTGAATGAGCCCGGTAAGGCATTGGTGCAATAGTGTTCATTGCAGAGTAGTAAACAAGATGATAAAGTGATGGATATGAAGCATAACTTTTGAATTGTTACCCCCCAAAACTCACCGCTTGCGCTTGAGCTATTTTCTTCTTAGACATCCCACCCTTTTTGGCATTGCTAGCCTCTCCTTCTTCAAACTTGCTATTTTTGATGGCATTTTCAATAATTTCCCCTGAGATCATTATATCAATAAAATTCTTTGTTGCATTCTGTAATACCCCAACCCAAATAATAATTGGGCTAGACTAATTCCAAAGCCCATCAGTTTATTAAGAGATTCATTAGTAAAAGAAAAAAGGGGTTGTAGTATTATATGAAAGAAAACCTAGCCATCGTGAAACAGAAAGGAAATAGAGTTTTTCTTCCTCATCTTCCTTAAGGTTAGAGAATATGAAAAATTAAGTTAGAGATTCACAATCAGAGGCTACAATCAAGTTAATCCCTTAAAGGTGAGTATATGATTTCTTTTTATTTAAGAAGAAATATCAAGTTGATTGCTATTATTTAGAATTGAAGTTTTGAGAGCAAAACCAAGAAAAATTATGAAATCTTTCATTAATCTTGATGATCTATTTGGGTAAATTACTGGGCTTTGTTTATTTCATGTTCTTAAGATTTATTGATGATTATTGAATGGAGTTTAAAGGTTGAAAGTAGGGATTTGAGTTTTCTAAAGATTGAAGGAGAAATTCTATTTTTGAATGAGATTTTGTGATCTGTAATAATGAATTAAAATAAAATTTTGTATTAATGGATAAATTATTGCTATGATTATTATATATTGTTGGAAAGCATGTTGAATCTACTTTCTAATGAAATAAACAGAAGTTGAACATAGTTCTCTATGAAGAGTTGTCTAATTTCTACTTAAGGATATGCAAGCTGTAATGCAGGAGCATCAGGGTGGAATTTCAAAAATTGTGTTAATTTTTATACAAGGAATTACGGATTAAGCCATATATGTATGAGAATCTTATTGAGTCTACTTTCCAACAGAACAAGCGGAATTGAATTTGGAGTTTCTTGTGAATAAATACATAATTTTTATTGGAAGGTATACGGGCTTTCTGGCAGCAGCATATGACGTGGATTGCAAAAATTGTTATAATTAATCTATAAGGAATCACAAAGTGGATCATATATGGTTAGAAAGCTTATCAAGTCTAGTTTCTAATGCATTAAAGAAATCTTAATTCTGATTTGGCTATATTGAGTTTTGACTATTTTAATGAAAAGAGGTCAGGTTGCCAGTATTAATTAGTTAAGTTAACCCCTGTGTAACTTAGTTGATTTTTGTATAAATGGTCTCAAAAAGGGTTGATTAAATTCTGATTTGTTGAAATGATCTTGGATAAGCCATTAATTATTTTGGGGAAAAATTAAGTGGTGGAATCGAATGGAGGTAAGTAGAATCTCACACACTTTGCTTGTTTTCGAAACTATGTATATATATATGTTTCTAAATGAATGAATATTTTATTTCATTATTTTCGGTGTATGAAAATAGGATTAAGCGTATGATTATTTTGTATTTTTCTATATAAATGATGGATCATGCTTATGAATGAAATGAGAAAATGATTTATGTTTAAAGAATGATTTTGTGATGGCTACATTTTTACATCCTTGGGAAGTGGGATCATTGACACCAGAACTAGTTCTACGACCTTGGCTAATAGGTTATAGTAGTTAGCATAGACATGATCATATAGCCCTACTAACGAGTTATAGTAGTTAGTGTAAGGCCCTAGCTAGCGGGTTATAATAGTTAGCAATGATCATGATGATGAAATTATCTATACGGCCAATGTCACGGGTTATAGCAGTGACCGTAGCTAATGATAAACTAATGATAATGATGATTTATGATGATTTTAAAGATTGATCTATGATTTATATATAAAAATGATTTATGATGATTTTTAGTGATTGATCCATGATTTGGTTTGATTACGATATTTGAATAGTAGCATATTTTGCAATGATTTATGAATTGACATGTTTTTAGATTGATTTATGAATTTACGAAATGTTTGATAGAAAGATGACCTTTGAAATATTTTGACATTATGATTTGACGAATGTTTTGAATGATCTATATAACATTTATGAAAACGATGCCTGATTTGGTAAGGTGTGTGAGCCTATACTTACGGAGTTGTGGTTTGCCTATTTCCCTTTTACTTTTTCTTTACAGATGACTAGGTGATAAGTTTGGTTAGTCTTATGGGAAGCTAGAAGATGAAATGAGTAAGATTACTTAATCGTCGGAGAATATGTTAGCCAATGAGATTTTAAGAGACAATTTTGTATTTTATATAGTTTGTATTTGGATATATAAAGATGTATCATCGGTTGGATTAAAGATATGGATTTTACTTGGTAGATTGTTTTATTGAAGAATTTTAGAATGATTAAGAAAAAAGGTTTCGTATTACTTTAGGGTTTTCTTCAAGGTAATACGATCATGTTGCGTCTTGGTCTCGGGGCGTGATACATTCTCTATCGTCTTCTCATAATAAGGTGCTTTTAAAGTGTTTACAAATAAGATTATTGTTTCTTTCTTAGTAAAAAAAAGTTGAACTTGAATAACCATATCCCTCTACCATTAGACATATTTTTTGAAGGACACTATTGCCTTCTTCTTTATGCTTTGTAAAGAAAAACAATTAGGATCCATGTTTATAATATATCGGTATTGATTGATGAAAGAATGGGTCAAATCCTTCCATGATCAAATATGGGTCCTGTCCAACTGAACATACCACATTGCAGTAGAACTAGTTAAACTGTCTTAGAATACATGCATGAGTAACTTCTCATTGCTGGCGTAAGCTACCATCTTTTGACAATATATGGTAACATGAGTTATCGGATACTTAGTACCGTTGTACTTTTCAAACTCCAAAACTTTAAATTTTGAAGGAATTGCAACATTTGGGATAAAACAAAGATTGGCAGCATCCATGGAGCCATAAAAATCTATTTCTTCAACAGCTCGTAACCTTTCCTAGAGCATAATCATCTTGTTTTTGAATCTTCCAAAGCCTCAACCATTTTCAATTTCTCTTTAAAGATGTCTAAATTAGGAACTTGGACCAATTCAACTACCTTTTCAATAAAGCTAGTGTTGTTATAACTTTGGACATTCCCTTTTTTGGTTGTGGATGGCATTTTTATGTAAGTATAGCCTGTCAAAAATGCAAATTATTGTAATGGTAGGCTTGGAGTGGACTAGGCTTGAGGTGGGCCATAACCTGGAGGATACAGTGGATAAAAAAGTTCATGCTAAACATCTTCTTCTATCACATTTCCCTTATTCAGCTTACCCAAAGCTTTAAGGATCTTACTAAGTTCTCCTTTGATTTTCTCCTAAGCTTTTTCCAATTTCTCAACATGGCCTGCATTATCTTATTCCATTCTTTTAGCTTGAGCTCAAGTATTGTATTTGTGATAAGTTGGTCGAGCTATCCATGAACATTAATTTTTCACAATTTGGGTACAGATTTAAAGTGATGTTTATATGACCATCAAATTATGTGTGAGATTAAATGCAGAATGCATAAATGCAATAAAGAAGATTTAATGATGTCAATGCCAGCATATACAATTAAAGAAAAGGGTTAGTTAAAAAATGATATATACAAAGAATAATATATACAAAAAATAAAGGTTAGTATACAAATGCAAAGAAAAATATAAATTTACATGCAGAATAACTGTCACAACATATGTCTTATTTGAGATTTTCTAAAACAAGGAAAAGAATGGCTCTAACCTAAGTCCAGACCTTTAGGGTTTATTTACATGCTAGGTTTAAAGGTTTGACAATTTAAGGGTTCTTAAATTGTTCCTTACATCATTGTCTATTATAGACTAATAAGACACCCCGATCCTCACTCATTATAGGTTACAAATGAAAAAGATTCAATTTGAGTAAGAGTTTTTGGCTAGCCCATGTGAAGACATAAAATCTCATCAAGGCATAGGTACTTTACTCCCTCATAAGGGACATAACTTAGGTGTAGAGCTTATGTTATGTATATGCAAATGAATAATAGAAATATAAAATGAATAAATGAAACAATAAATAAAATACAAGTAGGAGAAAAAAAATCTTAACTTTATTGGGTTAGGCTTGGATAATAAGAAATCATTTATTGGTTTGACTCTCGAATAATCCCCAGTGAAGTTTCCAAATTATCATAATCCGTGGACTTATCACTACACATGGACTTTAGGAGTTGCCATTAATCTTTTTCGTTTAGGTGTGATTGATCACTTGACTGAATCTGTTTCATTTTAAAGATGAGTCTCAAAATTGACTTAGGTATTTTTAAATAGTAGATTCTAATCAATAAAATCAGATTTAAAGTTCGAAGGTACAATTATGCATGAAAAAGGTTATAAAACTCTCATAGCTCCCATTCCAAGGAAGGTATCAATTTGATTTGAAATTATTCATGCTTTAACCACATTTATGATTTACCAAAAATATTTGATATTGAAAATTGATCTTAAAATTACTTCAATAGTTTGATAGCAATTTAAGATAATTCTCTTATCTCAGGAGTATTTATGGAAACTAGTATCTTACTCTGAGGAGGCTCTGTCGTCGGATTCATTTAAATTTCATTTAAAGAAATAATTAGTAAAATCTTTCAATAGTTTGGTAAGATTTACTTTGATATAGATCTCCCAATAGTTTGGTGATATTTTATTGTAAAATTATTTTTAAAAATGCATTAAATCTTTCAATAGTTGGGTAAGATTTAATTTAAGATATAAATCTTCCAATAGTTTGGTAGAATCGAAAAATCAATTAAAACAAATGAAAAATCATCATGCAATAATATAATATATCATGCAATTAAAGAATCATGTGATCACATAAACAAATACACAAATAAATATATTAATCCTATACCAATGATGGAAATAAATATTAATAATTATGTAATTAAATTCATGCAAAAATAAATACCAAATAAAATTTTTAGATTTTTTATTTTTTTCATTTTTGAATTTAACCACTTAATTAGAATAATAAGCAAAAATAAAACATAAAAAATAAATAAAATAAAAAGATGAAAAAACAAAACAAAAGTAAAATCAAATAAAATAAAAAATAAAAAATAAAAAGAAATATGAAATATGAAATATGAAAACTTGCACTGCAGGTTGGTTCAAAAGTAAGTAGGCACCCAGGTCAATCGAATTAACACCAAGTCAAAAGGTGGCAAAAATGGCATCGTTTGGATCATTATAAAAGTAAAAAAAAAAAAAATTTAACTTATACAAATGGCTCTAGTGCCTCTCTCTCTCTAGCTAGAGTTTTCTTTGGCTTCTCTCTAGATATTCAATAAAAAATTCATCCGACCAAGAATATTGGCCAAATTTTTCGGATTTCGGCACCAAAAAATTCAATTGGTTGCTAGAATCTTCAAAGTTTTTCAAAAATAGTGATGAACCCAGAATTTGGCCACCTTAGTCATCCTCTGGTTGTCGTGATATTGGTCGAGAAATTTAATTTTAAACATAAAATCCTAAAAAAAGCCTAATAAACTCTAGAAATATCAAAAACTACAAACAAAGGAAATAAAGCCCATAAGAGCACCCAGACAACCTAGAAATCAACTTATACTTAAGCTTGAACCTCCGTCCAAAAATTCTTAGAGAACCAAACCCTAGAAAAAAAATAATAAAAAATGAAAACCCAGAAACCGAATTGAATTCCCAAAAAACAAAATGTAAAGAATCTTTTATCCTTTTTGCATGTTTCTTCCCTGTATTCTCTCCATTTTAAAAAATCTTAAAAAATTCAATCTTGATTCCAGAAACCTTAAAGAATGAATCCAACCCAAAAATCACCCAACCAGAACCTCGGTTACCTAAGCAACTTTTATTTTTCTGTAAAACCTTTCCTCCAAAGTTTCTATCCCCCCCTCGGCTGCATGTGTCTTGGAATGTGATTTATAGAACTTTTGACAATAATTTTAGAGATTTGCATTGAATGGTTGAGATTTGATCTGTCACCAACAGATTCGATCTTAACTTTCTTTGATTTAGGGATTTTGATTTCATTTGATTAAGGCTAATTTTGTTTCCAATTCCACACATACATGATTTCTAGAAAAGTTTTTTGATTTCGTTTCCTTTTTTTTTATTCTTTTTTACTTTTGACTTTTTTTTTAACTTTCTAAAACAGAAATAATAATAATAATAATAATAATAATAATAATAATAATAATAATAATGAAATAAAATTAAAAATTTTTTATTTGGCCCAAAGCTTCTCAATCGAGCCTAATATTTGATCGAAGCCTGTTTTCGTCTCAAAAAAATCTTAGACAAAATAATGTGTCTACAAATATAAATATATAAATTATCAATTTTAATTTTAATTTTTTAAGAAAAAGCTTCTTTTAGGTATGGATGCTAATGGATTGGATTGATCCATATTAAATTCAACTATTTTGATTAATGCATAATATTATAAATTTTTAAAACCCGATCCAAATCCAAACCGATCTCTCTAAAAAATAGAATTGATATGAATCGATAACTTTTTGTTATTATTTTCATACTAATTTAAATATATTTAAATAAATGTAATTATAAAATAAATATTTTATTTTAAAAAATTAAAATATATGAAAATTAATAAAAATATTAATTTGATAATATTTTTGTTTTTTTTTTACTTTTTATTTAAACATGAATTGAATTGAATTAAAACATTCAATATTTAAACTTAAACCAAACTGAATAAAAAAAATTCAAATCTATTTTCAATTTTCTCAAATTTTTTTTCTTACCTCTACATTTTAGGTACCTAACCTTAGGGATTCCAAGGAAGGAAGATGGAAAATGAGTGAATTAACACTTTCTTAAAGTCAAATTATTATTGGGACGAAAGGGTCCCCTTCAATTATTGGAATATATTCACATAACCCAGTTTTAGAGTTTGAAGGTAAGAATCGGATGCGTTTACTTTTATTAGGACTAGATTACCGTTCAAAAACATTCAGCTAGCAATCGCTTTATATGCAAGCATTTAATCGATATATGGGCTTCTATTCTTGTCAAACAATTTACTTGCCGCTGAGTCTACTAATTCTTCTTTAATTTCTTCGTCTCTTTGCTTATCGATTGGTTTATAACTTTATATGCGAGCATTTAAATGTTTGATAAGCTCTCCTTTTGATTTGTGTTAGGCTTTATATGTATCGGATTTATATCGTATTAAATATATGTTAAAATATAAAAATTATCATGTTAAATTAATATCGATCTATCAAATATAAAATATATTTTTTGATTTTATTAAATTCATACAGTTTTAATTTTTATTAAAATTTTAAAACGTATTACTTCCGTTTTTTTTCATATTATTTTTATATTATATTATTATATCGTATTTAAAATTATTAAATTTATTCATTTATGTCCATGCTTTAAGTGGGAAAAAATGCTCCCATGACAAGCGCCCTGTTAAAGAAGATGATAATAGATTATAAATCCAATTCCACAACTACTGCATGACAATGATCTTCTCTATTAGGTTAATCATGCTAATCAACTTATATTTTTCAAGGGTTGGAATTTTTCTCTTGTTTACATTTATAAAGACAACAATTTTTATGAAGATTTTTTTAACAAATTATGCTCACGGTAGTGAGTTTAATGTTGGTAAGTTATTTTATCCTACTCTACCTTAGATACTGTTTAAAAGAATACTTCATGATGTTGCATGGATAGGGCCCATGTAGTATCTGCAACGAAAAAATTATATATCTAATATAATAATAATAATAATAATATTATGGGTCAAAATAGAAAGTTTAACAAGCTTAATTAATTAAATGACTGATGATGTAATTTATTTTATACATTACCATATAAATATAAACATAGAACTTGAGTATTATAATTTTAAAGATTTGAATTTCAAAATAACTTTTTAAATTTTAAACTTAATAGATTTGAAATAACACTGTTAATTTAAGAGTTCGAGTGGTATTTAAATGGGTAAATAATAATTATTAGAGCTTTCTCAACGTGGGATTTGTTAATTGTTGGTTTTTATTTGTTTTCTGGTAAAAGGAAATGTTTAAATGGTTTAGGCTATAGAAAAAAAATAAGCAAGAAATGTTCTTTAATTTCTCAAGTCATACCCATAGTAGTTTTGGAGTTTATTCCAAAATCTGGTTTATAGTGCAAATGCATATGTTTATACTTAGCTTGTTGTAATTCTGATAAGAAATGATGGTGATAGGTGTGGAAGAGAGAACAATATACCATACCTTTTTGTAGCTCTGAGGTCAATTTATTTGTTTGAAATATTAAACTGCAAAAATATTTTTCTATGAATATCACAGAAAAAAAATATACATGGAGATTATTTATCTTTTTATAGGAGTAGTGGTAATTAAATTTAACTTTTATTTCTCAAATGTTCAAAGATTATTTGATCTATATACATGATGAAGGAGATTATATTCTACTCTTCAAATTGTAATTGATGCTTTACGAACAGAGTATTTTGTAAGGCAAGATCCTTTGGAATTGACTGAGAGCATACATAATACTTCAGCCAAAATGCAGCAGTCTGTTCCTAAGGCAAGTGGGTCAGGATTGCCCAAGCTGCGGAAGGAAGAAGAATGGGCTGCCAAAGAGATCCATTTAACGGATGATAAACATAAAGTGTCTGAGCTACCAAAGTCTCCGAACTGCTCTTCATTGATTGCATTGCCTTTGCAAGGGAATTATGAGCTGACAGCAGTTCCTCCCCTATTCTTTCAGCACATGGTCCTGCTCCAAGTATTAGATTTGTCCCATACTAGCATCAAATCTTTGCCAGAATCTCTTCCCAAGTTGGTTTCATTAAAAAAGCTGTTGCTAAGAGGTTGTGAACTCTTCATGGAACTATCACCTCAGGTTGGGAAACTCAAAAATCTCGAGGAGCTTGATCTTGATGAAACTCAGATCTTGCATCTGCCAAGTGAGATTGGAAAGCTAGTCAAGTTAAGTCATTTGAGAGTATCATTTTATCATATCTGTGGCAAAAAGAATTCGAAATCAAACTTTGTGATTCACCCTCAGACAATATCAATTCTCTCACAACTTGCTGAATTAAGCATTGATGTGAATCCGGCAGACAAGAGGTGGGATGATTCTGTGGATGCCGTTGTGAAGGACGTATGCAACTCAAAAACATTGAAGACTCTTAGCTTGTACCTGCCTAAATTCCAACTTTTAGATAATTTATCATCGATATATCCTTCATTGTCACACTTTAGTTTTACGGTTGGCCATCATAAAAGGAGAATCATATCTCGGGTACCTCATGAAGTTGAAGCAGAATTCAGAAATTGGGATAAATGCTTGAAGTTTGTGAATGGTGGAAACATCCCAATCGAAATAGAAGCGGTACTCAAATATTCTTCTTCATTTTTCTTGGACAACCATGCAAGCGCTATGAATCTATCTGAATTTGGGATCGAGAATATGAAAAGGCTAAAATTTTGCTTGTTGGCAGAATGTAATAAGATGGAAACCCTTATTGATGGAGAGATGCAAGACGAAAGAAATGAAGATGATCAATCTGAATCTGACACTGGTTCTGCAGAACATGTGCTTGAATCTCTAGAATATTTGAGCATTTATTACATGAAGAATTTATGGAGTATTTGGAGAGGACCGAATCGTTATGGGTGTATGTCTAGGTTGAAATTCCTAGCGTTGCATACATGCCCCCAACTGAGACATATTTTCTCTCGTACTTTGCTTGAAACTTTTGTCAACTTAGAGGAGATTATTGTTGAGGACTGCCCCCAAGTCACCAGCCTGGTAAGCCATGCATCTGTCAAGCCAATGTTGCCAAATAAATTTCTCCCTAGTTTGAAAAGATTGCTGCTTCTCTACCTTCCTGGACTGGTCAGCATTTCTAATGGTCTATTAATAGCACCAAAATTAGAAAGCATAGGCTTTTATAATTGCCCAAAGCTTAAAAGCATATCAAAAATGGACTTGTCAAGCAAAACTTTGAAGATAATCAAAGGAGAATGTCAGTGGTGGGAAGATTTGAATTGGAATGAAACAGAGTGGGTAAATCGGCCAGATTATCTGATGCGTAACTTTTGCCCTATCAGTAATGAGAAAGATGTTATGACCCAATTGACAGAAGACAGGGATCTACTTGACGCTACCACACAAAATGAAGGCCAACAAAAAGGTAATATATCTTTTAATCTTAGTTTTTTTTTTTTATTAATCATTAGCTTATGTGTGAGATCAATTTAATTAGTACATGAACTTTTTATTTTTTGGATAACATGAGTCCTGAACTTTTTTTTTTTCATGATAACGAGTAAAATTTTATTATCGTCCTAAAAAAACTAATTGGAAGAGACCAAAGCCAATTCATAACGTTAAAAAAAAAGTTTGCTAACAACTTATGAGAAGTGAAGATTTTAACATTGCTCATTTTGAATATTGGTAGATGATGAAAAGTTGCTCGAAGTTTCAACAAAAGATCATAAAGGCCGGATCTTAGGTAATTTTTCTTTGCAACCCTTGTAAGACGACTCTTCCTATTTTTGGTGTCTTTAACTCTTTTAGGTAATTACCGTTCATGACTGTTAGATTATACGGAGGAGAGAATAACGGGGACAGACGTGACAAAGTCTCCTTCGTCATGTGTACTTCCATCCAATCCCTTGACTGGGACAGACGTGACAAAGTCTCCTTCGACATGCATACTTCCATCCAATTCATGGACGGGAACAGACTTGACTAAGTCTCCTTCGTCATGCATACTTCCATCCAATCCTTTGAGGACGTTTGATGTAAGTATCTATCAATATACAAAGCAACCAACACAACATGCATTGTTTTATCTTACAATATTTTGTTTTATTTGGGTTTTTAGTTTTACTGTCTTGAGGGTCCGTTATTCTGACTGGAAATGCTAGATCTCCTTAAACTACAAAATTAGAAGCCTTAACTTGACAATTTTCTTGGCCGGTTAAGAAATGAAGCCCTATTGTTTGTGTACAACTTATTCAAAATATTCAACTTGATTTAGCAATTGAACTATTTTGATTGTTTTTGTTTGCCTCAATGTAATTTTTTTGAATACTTGTGTCTTAATGGCTTTTTTTTTTTTAATCTAGATTGCCTTTTTCTTTTAAACAGAAAAACTGTGTAAATCTTGAATATACATACCCATACAAGTATCATAGCCAAGCGGCCAGGATTTTGTTATATTTTGGTCCAAAGTGTAGATTTGATCTCCCATATTGAGGCCAATCTGGCCAATATAAGGCGGATTAGTGCAGCATTCCCTTCCCCTTCTCAATTTCTCTCTTTCTTTCCTCTGTCTTTCTTTTTTTTATTGCAATATTTTAAATTTTACAGATATTTTATGCTATTAAAATTTTTTGAACCTGAGACTTAACTCAATTGCTTCATGAATCTGGAACCTAAAATCTTTTTTGTGCCATTTTTTGTGTGTTGTAGGGCAAAAAATTTTTCAAGATAGCATGGCATGTCAGGGTCAAACTGACCAAACCAACAAGTTAAGGCCTTTCCTTAATACTGTTAAGGATTTAACTGTAATCAACATTTTATGAAAGTAAAGGATACTTGCAATTGAAGCAGAGGGACTAAATTTAACAAAAATAGAGGAATCAGAACGGGGATGTTAATAGTGATGTTTTGTTTACTATGATGGCAATAGGCATTACTGGATTGATTCAATTTTTTATCCATTGTTTTAATTTACAACTCCAAAAAAGAAAAAAAAATTATAGCCGAATTCTCCGATTTTATAAACAATCCTTGTTGTGACGAGCATGATTATAATTTATAGTCATCCCCACAAGGATATCTTAGCCTTCAACAACCATTATTCAAAGTGTATGTGATTTGATTTTGTTAATTTGAGTCAAATCTTATTTCTCAGCCTTGATTCTTTATTATCATTGCACTGAATTTGTTCAAATTTCAGGCACCAAAACAAGCATTGAGCTTTTTTTCATCAGAGAAGAACAAGAGGCTAGAAGATGATTACTTTGATCAGGCTTCAGAAATTTGTGAAGTAGACGTTGATGAAGATGAACCTAAGGCCAAAAGAAGGTCAGTTAAGCATTTTTTTTTTTATGTACTCTGTGAAGTAGACATTGCTGTTCTCTAGTGTTACTTAACCTATTACTATTTAAACATTTTTATCCTACAGTAGTGCCCTTCACTTCCTTAAACCAGAAGGGTTACTTTATTCTGTTTGCAGTCCCCGTTCCTCCAATGTAAAACACCTTTAAATTTCTTTCAGTCCTCACACCATGGATGAAATTGAACTTATGGAAGTCAATTATGCAAGTGGTTTGGTCAAATATAATTAAGCTTATGGGTAAGGTTTTATGAAGGAGAATTTAAATGGGGTGGTTTAACATTTTGCAGCAACTGTACTGAGAATGAAAACAAGGGTGTCATAGGTTCTGTGAGCAAAACCACGAAAGGGCATAGAGTTGCAGTTCGAACCAGAAGCAACAGTGAGTTACTTGATGATGGTTATAGATGGACGAAAAATGGAAAGAAATCTGTCCAGGGAAATCCCCATCCAAGGTGATTACTTCACCTAATATTGTTAAGGAAGTTCTGAAGTTGCTAAACAGTTTTGTTGATTTAATTATTACCTTTTCCGTGCCTTTATCCACTCTGTATAGGGGCTACTACAAATGCTCGACAATGGGTTGTCCAGCGAAGAAAAGGGTTCAGCGAGACTACCAAGATACAAGCTTTTTGATCACCACCTATGAATGGATACATAACCATCGCTGTTATAACATGGGATTGTATGATTTGCACACTCGACTTTGTAATGATCATAGGGCCAATTACGTGGAAGATGCTGCTGATTCAGCTAAGACTATCAGCCCTACAAAAGGTGGGCAGTATCCTTCCTTGATCATCATATGATCAATTTTGATGCAAATTAAAGAGCAATGATGTTCATTGAATCTCGAATCCTTCATTAATAGGAATGATTTTATCCTTTCTGTTTTGTAATTATAAGTTGATGGTTAATACCTAAATCATGTTGGAGTTTACAACAATTTTTGCAACCTGATACATCATTTCTGGCGAGTGTGTGTATATAAATGCTTAGGGAGAAATTAAATGTAAATCTGAAAAAAGAATAAAATGAGTTATATCATAAATTGTATCATAAAGAGGGTAGTAGTGGAGGAATGTGCTCAACTGTTCTGTTTCTCTCATTTGGTTGCACTAGAAATTATGTCAGGTAGCATTACATATTCAATGCCTAAAAAACCGGTTGTTTGAGAAAAACTGTTAGTAATGTCTGGTGCATTTGAAATTGGCAGGATATGAAGATGTATTTGAAGCATCAATACAAGATATAGGTGTACAACAAGATATAGGTGTACAACAAGATAATTAATTCTTCTGAACTTTAAGGTTTCTAATTTTTTTTTTTTTTTCCTGTCAACTAAGTCTAGATGCAGATAGAGAAATACAGCTATATCTAAATGATGAACATTTATTGAAATATGAATCTCCCTTGTCATATTACAAGTTGAGGTTTAATATTAAATAAAAACCCAAAAGGATTGCATGCAGTTGAATTTGTGTAGGGCCTGGATAATCCAGTCCATTTATTGACACTTGCCAGATTTATTTATCCTCATTTTGCTGTTTATTTGGAAAGCCAGTATGCTTCTATTGATGCATTTGAAATTGGCAGAATATGAAGGTATTCCTGAAGCTTTGATTCGAGATGAATCCCAACAATCAGGTAATTATTCAATTCGAGTCTTTGGGAGGATGTTTTATCAGCATTTCGTAGTTTAATCCAAAGGTACTCTCATTTAGTCAAGAGCAGAAAATCAGCTGATGCATATTCTGCCATTTTAGAAAGTTCATGCTACACATTTCAGGAGTATTGCTGACTAAATTATAAAACAACATGCTATGGATGCATGTATGCATGTATGCCTGCCAAACATTTTTAAGTATTCATAAAACTTGTTCTCACGAAACTAATGAATTCTTAGTCCAATACCTCTTTGGCAGCAGACCCACAACCCTCAGAACTAGCAATCAGAACGTCAGAGTCACCACCTTCTCCTATTGGAAGTACTCCCTGGAGTGAGGTCTATGACTGTGATTTCAACGAACAGGAGCTCAAAGATGATTCCGATAATAGGTATAGATAAAACACAAGCACTTCATAATACAACTCAACTCAACTCGTTAATCAAGCCTTGTCCCAACTCCCAACTCATTTCATGCAATAGATTGCTCTGTTGCAGAAGAACTCTGTCAAGATGGACGGAACTAATCCGAGTTCCGTCTACAGGCTTGAAGGTACCTCCAGACGATGGCTTCTCTTGGAGAAAATATGGACAAAAAGAAATTCTCGGTTCAAAATATCCAAGGTCAAAATATCCAAGGTTTGAGAATTTCCCTTTGTAATGAATAAGAACAAAAGCATAATGCATATCTATACTCTATATACGTATATATATTAACTAATACTCCAGGAGAAAAATAGCAATTGATATTTGGTCCGTTTCAATTCTAAAGCATG
This sequence comes from Durio zibethinus, assembly GCF_047325235.1. Classification (NCBI taxonomy): domain Eukaryota; kingdom Viridiplantae; phylum Streptophyta; class Magnoliopsida; order Malvales; family Malvaceae; genus Durio; species Durio zibethinus. The sequence continues at coordinate 26,787,119 of NC_143170.1, forward strand.
CAGAGCCTTTTACCAGAGTCCTAAGTCATAAAGCCTGACCTTATCTGTTGTCAACATGTCACTGATTAAAGCTTTCCTGCCTGCAATATATAAATGTTTCCGCATGTTAGTGCCATTGAGCTTTGCCTGACCTCATATATACTAGAGCATGATGACAAATTTAGCTGGATTTAGCTGTTCTTTTCTTCTTCTATCATTGAACAGTTAGATGTATGACCATTATTATACATGTAAAATCCTAGCTTAACCAATAACCATCCTTTTTTTTTTATTATTACAGAGCCTATTACAGGTGCACCCACCGACATGAACAAGGTTGTAAGGCTACAAAGCAAGTAATGCGATCAGATGATGACCCAACAATATTTGAGATCACTTACCAAGGAAGGCATACTTGTACTCTTGCCTCACATGGAGTGCCTTCCCCAGGACCATTGGAAAATCAAGACCAAGGAACCTCTTCTGTATGTTCCACGTATTGGAAAGCGTTTCAATGCTGAACTGCAATACTCTTTGGTGGCAAAGCCACAGCCCTCTGAACAAGCAATCAGAATGCCAGAGTCGCAACCTCCTCGTGTTGGAAGTACTCCTCGGAGTGAGGTCCATGACTGTGATTTCGAGGAACAGGAGCTCAAAGATGACTCTAAGAAAAGGCATAGATAAAACACAAGCACTTTACAATAAAACTCAACTCAACTCAACTCGTTAATAAAGCCTTGTCCCAACTTCCAAGTCATTTCATGCAATAGATTGTTATGTTGCAGAAAAACTCTGTTAAGATTGGCGGAACTAATCCGAGTTCCGTCTACAAGCTTGGAGGTATCTCCAGACGATGGCTTCTCTTGGAGGAAATATGAGCAAAAAGAAAATCTCGGATCAAAATATCCAAGGTTTGAGAATTTTCCTTTTGTAATGAATAAGAACAAAAGCATAAAGCAAATCAATACTCTATATATGTATATATATTAAGTAATGCTCCACGAGAATAATTAGCAATTGATAGTTGGTCCATTTCAATTCTAAAGCATGCAGAGTTTTTTGGCAGAGTCCTAAAAGCCTGACCGTATCTGTTGTCAACATGTCACTGGTTAAAGCTTTCCTGCCGGTAATTCATAAATTTTTCCGCATACTCTTGCCATTGAGCTTTGCCTGACCTCATATATACTAGAGCATGATAACAAATTTAACTGGATTTAGCTGTTCTTTTCTTCTTCTATCATTGAACAGTTAGCTGTATAACCACCATTATACATGTAAAATCATAGCTTAACCAATAACCATCCTCTTTTTTTTTTTTTTTTTTTTTTAATTACAGAAGCTATTACTGGTGCATCTCCGGAAATGCACAAGGTTGTCTGGCTCAAAAGCAAGTTCAGCGATCTGATGACGACCCAACAATCTTTGAGATCACTTACCACGGATGGCACACTTGTACTCTAGGCTCACATGTAGTACCTTTTCTAGGAACCTTGGAAAATCAAGACCAAGAAACCTTTTATGCTTCGCCCACGATATCCGGTATTACATATTGCTCCACGAGCCCATCTCCAAGTCCGAGCGGGATGAACCCTATCATGCAGGAAGACATTGACTTTTGAACCTCCGAGCCAAGGTCATTTAGTGGCGTTTCACTTGCTAAAATATCTGTTTTAGATTTGGATTTTTTTAGTCAGATTGTTTTGAATTTGACTTAAATTAAATTTGACAATTAATAAAAATCGATAATTCTAAATCATTACATGTTTTGATCAAATCAATGTTATAGTACAGATTGTTTTGAATTTGAATTATATATAATTTTGAATATTTTGAATTTCGAATCAAATCAATTTAAGTTTAGTTAGGTTTGAATTTTTTTGGTTAAGTTTTTTTTCCTTTATGTTCATTTTGTCATTTCTAACCAAAATTGACAGATTAGTAAAACTTATTGAGTAAATCAATCATATTTGAAAATTAATTAAACAAAAATTTATAAAAAAGGTTAATCAATAATTGATTAACATTAAAAAAAAGTTTACCATAACTTATAGCTACATCACAAATTTAAATAAAAATATCAAAATTTATTAAGAAATCTTTTGAACTTTAACATGATTTATTAATTGAATCTCATAATTAATTTACATGTGGGTTTTTTTTTTTTTACTTTTTATTTTGATTTGACCTTACAAATTTTTTTTTTGCTGTTCCTACTAATAATTAACCCATAATGGATATTTTGCATGTGGAACAATAAAAGTCACGATGAAATGTGAATATTAAATGTAAGATATGAAAACATAAATTAACATACATACGAAAATGATTAATTATGTATGATGTATATGTTAGATTGGTCAAACTCATACAAAATTTAAACATTTTTATGTGATAAATGTGTTCACATGATCATCACATAAATATAATTTGATCAAAATTCAAATATTCCAATATGACTCGTATTTGTGTTTTAAATTGTCCAAGCAAATGCTTTTGTTGTTTATTGTGTCAGGACGAAATCTATTCATCCATTAGTTAAATTCTACTCATTTTGATCAGTTTTGACTATTTTTAAATCCATTAACGTGGCATCATCAGCTTCTTTCTTTCCTTCGCTTTAACTTTCTTCATTAAAGAATATAAAAACTAAAGGAGTTTTATTATTAAAACTCCTGTTAAGGTGGTGGGATGCTCGGTCACAGTATATATTTTCTTCCCACTCTCGGTTGTTCCAGGGTTTTCCAGAGCCATGCTACCCAGTTCTATCTCGGAAACTTTGTCAACATTCTCCACATCTTCTTCTACCCTAGTTGCATTTTTTTTTTTGGCCCAATACTTTTCCTATTTACTGATTTTCCAGGCTCACATCATTCTCTTTTCCTAATTCAAGCCCAAAATTAGCATGTGACCCAGTTGTGGTATCTGGGTCATGAGTAGACCCACAACCATTGCCTATTTGGACTTTAATAGGAGAATACCTTAAACCCAAGCAACTGAGCCAGCCCACCTGCATGTCCTTATCAGAGCATAATCTTTCTTGACCGATTATTTACTTATCATTGGCATTGATAATACACCCAACCGCTGCAGCCTTGTCTTTGGCACGCGACTTGTTTGAATTTGGCTGCTCCTGAGCCTTAATCACAGCCTTGTCATCCATTCCCAAGGTTTCATTATCTTTTCGTCTTCTTAGGCTAATAAATTTCGAAGCAAGTTAATTCGAGGCTGCATTCACACTTTGTCTGTTCGGATCCTCATGCTCCCAACCCGACTGTTCTTCTTCACGGAAACTTGTCACTTTGTTATTCTCAAAAGAACTGGAGCTTGATGATGATGCACTCGATTTTACTTAAACAATTTTTTTCATCCCCGAATTCCCCCGAATTCCACAGGAAATCGTAACTTCCTTCCAACGTGACTTTAACTTAATAAGACCTTCCTCGTAACAGAATTGTGAATAGGTTTGGGATAAAAGCATCTTTCCTAACAAGGGTTAAAACTCTAGCAACATCAAGACGCATTCTCCTCATAGTACTATCATCTACTGTGATGAAAGTGCCCCACTTGTTCCTTACCTTCTTGAAGAATTCATAACACCACGCATGGAACGGAATGTTTTCTAGCTTGAGCCAGATAAATTTATTATAGCTTATTGAGTCACGGCTCCAAGACACAGTCCAAAAGAACCATTGTTCACGCCACGCTCTGCCACCCTCAAGCATGCTGAACATATCTTCTTTGGATTCAAACTGTAGAAGTACCATACTTCCTCCCATCAATGTGATTGAAAGGTGCATAACTCCTTCACTAAGAATGTACTGCTAAAGCATGTTAATAGCATGAGGGTTTTTGACTGCCGCCACCTCACACTTCTCCAACCATGCTGTCGCCAGTTCTTCCTCTTCCACAACAATCTTGTTTTGTGTTTGAGTCTTGTCACCTAGTACCGGTTGTACAATCCCCTTTGGCTCTGTTGCATTGGCATTGCCTACCATCAGTGTTTCCTGCTGAGGTGGAGCATGCCTTTTTGTTACTTTTGCATAGGTAGGTCTCGCATCCTCCTTTAACTCCATACGCGAGATAGGTGGAGTAAGGAATGTTTTTCGTTGCACATGTTTTGTTGCAGGGGTGCTATTGTAACCTTTCTCATATTTGGCCAGGCTCACCCTTAGTCTCCATCCATTCCACGCTGAACCATCCAAAGCCCTTATGACTGAGAGAGTCTCACACAAATCTTTGAAGCAAAAAAAGCTAATTTGCTACGCCTAGACAGTTTCCTCTTGAGGGGAATGTAGAAGTCAAGGATTCTCCCGGGTTGCATGATCTTGCCCCACAGTTCTGCTTCCCTGCCAGCAGGGTGGATATTATCAACAAAAACTGTTATCAAATTCCTTTTTCACTAATCTAACACTGAACGTGATTGCCTGGTCTCCATTGATCGGATACGGCTGCTTCTCCTGCCATACCCATTCCACTTTCTCTCTCTACCTGTCATCTCTCTAAATTTTTTTTTAGCTTCATTGTTGATTCAATTGTTATACATAAAGTTCAAATTGAAAAAGTTTCAAAGTTCAGGGGAAAATGTTTATTTCATTATTCATCATAGATTCTTTTGTGAAATAATGATCTAATGTATAATTTTTCTGTATAACAATAATAATAATAATAATATTATTATTATTATCAATTGGTCTATTTGAATTTGGTAGAATTTCTATTTAAGTTGTATGTATCAAATTTCATGTGATTAAATATTATATTGTTTTGCATTGCATTGTCTTACATTAATGTTATGCAAATGATATATCAATTAAATCATTAACCAAACATTTAGATCATGCATTTTTTATAAAAAAGAAAGCAACCTAAAAATATGGATGCATGAATTCCTTCCAGCATATGTCCCTCTTTCAAAACAACAATAGACGTCCAGCATTTCTTATGGTTTTTTTTTTTTTTTTAACTTTGGATATTATGATTTTATTTTTATGTTTTAAATACTTTTAATCAATGTAATATAGATGCATTTACTTTTTTTAATCAATGGTCAAATCAAATAGATTTGATATTATATTAACCTTTTTATTATCTTATGCTTTTCCGATTATAATTGTGTGCTTGCAATCTTCATTAGATATTAAAAAAAAATTGTGACATTATACATTTAATAATGAATCAAATGGATTCCCACAACAAAGTTAGTTGGGAACTTATTTCATATTGTTTACTGGAGGTGTATTTGACATTTCAAGGTATCAAGAGGATTTAGTTTGTCATTCTTTGTATGCATGTAGATTTTGTTGTTGGATTTTATTTTTTATTTTTCTTTATGCTTAATGTGAAGTTTATTGTACCTTTTGCTATGTTTCAATGACTTTGCTTCACCAACAAATGGTTGGTTCAATTGATTAAGGTTATTTTTCTTAACGAAGAGGTCTTAGATTCGAGTCTTGTCAGTGATCATTTGTTGGGGTACCTCGAATGCACGACCTACAGCCACATATCTTAGGCTGTCAGGTACGACACATCTTGTCTTGACCTGGAGGATTGAACAGTCTATTTACCCTCGAATTTTTTTTTACCAAAAAAAGAAAATGACTTTGCTCCAATTTAGTATTAATTTGTTCTTTTCTCCTTACTTTTGTCATGCTTTTTGAATAACATTTTTAAAGTAGGGAACCATATTGGATTATTGTGAGTTTGGAAATATAAAAAATGGATTACAAAGAGCAAAGAAAAATATACCAAGAAAGTCGTGGAACAAATTTTTAGAGTTGTGGTTGTAGACACTGGTCATTACTCTAAGCTTAAGTTGCCCTCAATTAAAGGTATTACTTTCTTCTCTCTATTAATTTTCGTAAATAGGAGTTAATTCAGTCAATGTTGATAAAAATAATTTCATTTATGAAATTATTTCATGCACATCAATTTACATGTCTCTACTCCAAGCTAATGCATTTTCATAGTTGATTTAAACTTTATAATACTCTATTTTATTTTATTTTATTTATTTATTTATTAATTTATTATATTATAATTTTAATCTAACACTGAACGTGATTGCCTGGTCTCCATTGATCCGTTACGGCAGCTTCTCCTGCCATACCCATTCCACTTTCTCTCTCTACCTTTCATCTCTCTAATTGTTTTTTAGCTTCATTGTTGATTCAATTGTTATTCATAAGGTTCAAATTGAAAAGGTTTCAAAGTTCATGGGAAAATGTTTATTTCATTATTCATCATAGATTCTTTTATGAAATAATGATCTAATGTATAAGTTTTCCGAATAATAATAATAATAATAATAATAATAATAATAATAATAATAATAATAATTATTATTATTATTATTATTATTATTATTATTATTATTATTATCATCATCATCATCATCATCAATTGGTCTATTTGAATTTGGTAGAATTTCTATTTAAGTTGTATGTATCAAATTTCATGTGATTAAATATTATATTGTTTTGCATTGCATTGCATTTTCTTACATTAATGAAGTGCAAATGATATATCAATTAAATCGTTAACCAAACATTTAGATCATGCATTATATATATATTTATATATATATATATAAAAGCAACCTAAAAATATGGATGCATGAATTCCTTCCAGCATGTGTCCCTCTTTCAAAACAACAATAGATGTCCAGCATTTCTTATGGTTTTTTTTTTCTTTTTTTCTTTTACTTTGGATATTATGACTTTATTTTTATGTCTTAAAGACTTTTAATCAATGTAATATAGATGCATTTACTTTTTTTTAATCAATGGTCAAATCAAATAGATTTGGTATTATATTAACTTTTTTATCATCTTACTTGCGCTTTTCCGGTTATAATTAAGTATGCTTGCAATCCTCATTAGATATTGAAAAAATTGTGACATTATACATTTAACAATGAATCAAATGTATTCTCACAGCAAAGTTAGCTGGGGACTTATTTCATTTTGTTTATTGGAGGCATATTTGAGATTTCAAGGCATCAAGAGGATTTAGTTTGTCGTATTTTGTATGCATGTAGATTTTGTTGTTGGTTTTTATTTTTTGTTTTTCTTTATGCTTTGTGTGAAGTTTATTGTTCGTTATGTTTCTATTAGTGTGATGTTATCTCACGTCTAATAAATATATAATTTTTTATAATTTTATATTTAAATTGGATCTTTTTATTGATCAATTGACTTTAAATTAAATGTTTAATAGTTTTATTGACTTTACTTTGATTTAATTTTAGTTTGTTCTTTTTTCCTTACTTTTGTCATGCTTTTTGAATAACATTTTTAAAGTAGGGCATCATATTGGATTATTGTGAGTTTGGAAAATATCTAAAATGGATTATGAAGAGCAAAGAAAAAAAAATGCCAAGAAAGTCGTGGAACAAGTTTTTCGAGCAATAGTTTTAGATGTTGGTCATTACTCTAAGCATAAGTTGCCCTCAATTAAAGGTATTGTTTTCTTCTCTTTATTAATTTTTGTAGATAAGAGTTAATTCAGTCCCTCTTAATAAAAAATAATTTCATTTATGAAATTATTTCATGCACATCAATTTACATGTCTCTACTCCAAGCTAATTCATTTTCATAGTTGATTTAAACTTTATAATACTCTATTTTATTTTATTTTATTCATTAATTTTTTAAATTTATTATATTATAATTTTTAAATATTTTATTATTTTTAAATTAAATATGTCAAAATGAAAAACATGTACCCCAGCAAAGCACAGGTATATTTCTAGTATATAATAGAGTTTTTTTTTTCTTGAATTCATATTTATCAAAAGATTGTAAAAAAAATTTAAAAAATTGAGGAATGTAATTGTCCAACAAATTTTTACTATTGTCTCGGCAGTCTACACTGGATATTAACAATCATAAATGATTGAATAGCATCCAACCCTGGGGCGAAGCCAAGGCCTTATTTATCACAACTAGCATATCATTTTCATTTTCATTTTAATTTTTAACAAAAATTGAGTAAAGTTGCAGTCCATATATAAAATTATTATAACTCATAGCTACATTACTAATTTAAATAAAATATTGAAATTTGTTAAGAAATCTTTTGAATTTTAACATATATGATTTATTAATTGAATCTAATAATTAATCTACATATGAAAATTTATTTTTATTTTTTATTTTCATTTGACCACTTCTAATTGAGAACATCATAAATTCACTCTTGTTCTTCTTACTAATTATTCAACCCATAATAGACATTATGAATGTGGAAACAGTGGAAGTCATGTTGAAATGTGAATGTAAACAAAATTCTTTGTGTGTGATGTACATGTTAAATTGGTCAGTCAACTAGCATAAAATTCAAACATTTTTACATGATAAATGTGTTGACATAATCATCACACAAATAGAATTGGCCAAAAATTCAAATCCACTTAAAGCATTGATATTTGTGCTCGAAATTGCCCATAGAAGAAGAAAATGCTTTGGTCGGTCATTGTGTCGGGACCAACGGGACCAAATAAATATATAGCAGCATTTGAAATCCTTTTAATCTTGGGTCAAGTGAAAAAAAAATATTTTTTAAGTTATTTTAAATTTAAATTTATTAACAATTTGTAAAAAAAAAAATTATTAATTTATTAAATTTCATATAAATAAATTTATTTGAGCCAATAAAAAAAAATATTGAATGACATCTAAAAGCACATGTCATTGATGTCAAACTCACAAACGGCCAATGAGGCCTGTGGGGGGAAATTACGTTCTTGGGATGGTATTAGAAAGAAAATCAACTTCTTCACTTCATCCCACCTTCCCTTCGGAATTGGTGTTTTGCTATCCCATCTAATATTTTTGTGAAGATAGTTTCTTTCTTTTTTCTTATAAAGAAAACAGAATTATGCAAATGGGGTATTCTTTCATACCCCAACAGCTTGCTTTATAAAAGGAAGTTTAATTCAAAGGTCAGTGCATGAGTGGCAAAATGAATTCAATTGGATCAAAATTAATTTCAAAGGTAAATCCCTCCTGCCTGTTATCTTTAAAATAGCCTGGAATGCGTTTATCTAGGGTGTGTGAAAGGAATGAAACGAGAGTTTTCTGTCAGCATAATGACTGCAGTAGCTCCATTTTGCAGTTTGGCAACATAACGACGTGTTTAAATTCTCTAAACTCTGCAATCTCCCAAATTTTGTTCAATACTTTTGTTATCTAAACTAATACTCAATACATTTAATAGGTCATTTTAAAACTTGAAAGTTTAACTCTTAAAACAAACTTGAACTTTCTTCTTGATACGATCATACGAACTAAACAACTCTGCTTGGGACCCAAAATTTGGGACGAGTATAATGCATGAAACAAAACAAGCTTCGATAGAGGAATAATTCTACACTTCAACAACAAATAGGATAGGATAGGAGCTTGGGAACATACCTTGGCTTACATCCCCATCTTCATGAATTATATCGAAGATCTCCATGATCTTCACCTTGGCCCAGATAAGATAGAGGGTAAAGCTGTTGAAGCAACAGTCTCCACAACTTCAGGTACTGTCAATTCATTTAGAAATTTGTCGTTCAAGGTACCAACAAAATCAACTGAACCCTCAAAAATCTTCACTACTGTGGACATGGAAGGCCTCCTGGCATGTTCATTTTGTAAACACCATGTAGCAACCTTCATCATCTCCATGACTTCAGCTGCATTTGCCTGCATATCTTCGCTGCACTTATCGATTAGATCCACAAGTTGCCCTTCTTCTTGCTTTCTCCTGAAAAGACTCAGTAAATGCCTATCTTCCTCCTGTTGAGATCCATCCACATTTTTTCGCCCACACAGAATCTCTAGGACCACAATACCAAAGCTATAGACATCTGCTTTCTCAGTGATGACCGAGCTTAACCATTCAGGAGCCATATAACCAGGCGTTCCCCTCATGGTTGTTATGACTTCGCTTTGGTCTCTTCCAATTAGCTTAGATAATCCGAAATCGGAAACTTTGGCATTGAAATTCTCATCTAAAAGGATGTTTTGTGGTTTGATGTCTAAGTGAATTATCTTTTGGTTGCAGTCTTCATGAAGATAAGCTAGTCCCTTGGCTATATCTAAAATGATTTTCTTTCTAGTTTTCCAACCAAGAGCAAGCTCTTGATTTTTGTGGAAGATCCATTGATCCAGTGACCCTTTACACATGTACTCGTAGACTAAAAGCCTGGTAAATTTTTCAGCACAAAATCCAACCAAATTTACCAGATTGAAATGGTGAATGTTTCCTATAGTCTGAACTTCTGCTATGAAAGATTTCTTGACTGGACCACAGCCATCAAGATACTTCACTGCAACTTCAGAACCCGAAGGTAATGTTCCTTGAAAAACAGAACCAAATCCTCCTTCACCGAGCTTGTTGCTAAAATTCTTCGTGACATTCTTCAACTCTTCAAAAGAAAATCTAGTTGGCATTCCCGATGTGTTGTCCAGATAATCCTCCTCAACCTCTTTGGGCCCTTTTTTAGTTCTTAGAAAACAGAAAGTGCATATAAGAAACACACCAGATATACCTCCAAGAGTTGAGCCTAGAATAACTGCCATATCCTGCCTTTTCCTTTGAGGGAACTTCAGTGATGAAAGATTGTTGTTAGGATTCTGTGCACTTGGAAAATTCTGCACCTTTATAAAAACAGAGGTGTTGTAAGAACCATAATCACTATAATTATACTTCTTGAGGGACAATACTTCAGATAGAAAATAGCAGTAACCATCTATATGTATCACAGCTTTGCAATAACAGTTCTTTAAACAGACTTCCTTACAATCTTCTATACTCTTGTTGTTATCATTACTGGTGAAAAGAAATGAATCATACTCATAGATGACCTGGAGTTCGAGAAGACTCTGATGAACAGAAAGCTCACAAGAAATTGGTAAAATTGCAGAACACCCAAGATCCCGTCTATTATAATTTATTGGCTTGAAATAAGTTATTTCGCTTTGAGTTGCAGCTTCAGGGCAATCGCATCCCACTTCTAAACAAACGCCATATTTTCCACATGCCAATGGATAATTACATCGACTAATTCCGAATAGATCAATCACCACCCATTTCGATTCTCTCCACTCATATGCCTTCAAGTAGCCGTCACTTCCCAACTGCATAAAATTAGCCGAGTCTGGCACGGAGAGACTCCTAACCTTTAAAGTCTGGTTGTATTCAACATAAGATGTTCCTGAATTGTTTTCTTCCAAGAAAAATTTTCTGTAATAGATTTGGGAAGGATATACATCCATGTAAGCAGTGAATCGACCATCAATGATTGCAAATGCATACAAACCTTCACTTGAATTGAATGGCGATACACTTGCCCTCAACGTCTGCCCAGGCACTAGCCTTTGACCAAGAACTAAAGAGTCTGTTGGGTAGTCAAATGACTGCCAAACCATCTTGTTGGTTTTGTCAAACAGCATGAGGTTTCCCTCTGCACTTAAGTTTAACCTTGAAACAGACTTACCTGATGTGTTTGGGGACCAAACCACAGCACCATCTCCATCTTTCAAGATAAGAATACCTTCTGGATTGAGCTGCAATAGTGCCTGATGCTCAATTGGATTGTTTCGATTAGCGGACCACACCACTTGCACAAAAAAGCTGGAGGAACTATCACCACCAGAACTAGTCTTGAAGATGGAAACAGCAAATAGGCAACTCTCACCCACCAAGCTGCAGTGAAAGCCACAGACAAACATCCCATTGACAAGGATCGGCTTCACACCGGCTAACTCCCAGAAACTGAAGTCATATGAGAAAGTGCTTCTCCAGGAATTCGGGGCAGTGACAAATGATGGGTAGTTTATGTTTTCAGCGTTGATCAAATGTGATGATGGAATGATCAGTAGAATCCGGAGTATGATCAGAAAGTAGCTACAGGTATTCCCATTCATGGTCATTGCTCGGAGAAGGCCAATGGCTTATTAGGGAAGAGTATATTAGCTTCAAGAATGGCGTCAACTCAAGCTTGACTAAACTAAACAAAACAATATAATTCATGCTATCAAATTTCTTAAGAAAGCACCTAGAAAGAGAACGAAAGTTTTGACTAACTACTACCAATTTTGTTTGGAAAATTCATAGAAATGAGAAGAATGCTGTTAATATCTTCATGAATTGGAAAGAAAGGAAAATGACATTGACCTGCAAAACGTGTACGTTGTGTTGAAAGAAAAAATCCCTTTTTTTCTGGCCAAAAGGAGTAAAGGAAAAGCTAGAATTGCCACTTCAAGAACGCTTGGATAAATCCTTGACTACGGATGGATGTTTTACTATCCACCAGAAGAAATGATATATGTAACTAAACATACACCTATGAATAAAATTTAAATTAACTAAAATTTTATGAAAGAAGACTAAACATGTTTTTTTTTTTTTTAATGATAATTATGAGGAAAAAAATATTATAGTGTTAGATCTCACAAGTCATATATTTAAATTGTTTTTATAGTTTGTGTATTTGTATTTTTAAAACATCAAAATTATCATTTCAAAATTTCATTAACAAGCTAAATGTAATATTTTTTATTTTTATTAAAATTTATATACGATTTTTATTAAAATTATAAATCACAAATTCTTTTGTGACTATTTCTAATATTTTAATAATTTTTTTGAAACATTTCCGTGTTTATTACATTGTGCTTAAAAATATAGGTTGATAATTCCAGGTCAACTGCGTATGCATCATGCAAAGGGCTATTAGGATGACGAAGCATTAAAAGTACTAAAAACTTCGGTCGGGTCCACCATCTTAAGCATTAATATTCAGACGGGATAAAGGTAAACTCGGTCAGCCCATAAAGGTACGTTCTGAGCACTATCTCCTTGTTTATTTTCTCTTCATATTTCTTTTTAATTTTTTAGATGAAATTATTTAATTATTTTTTTATTTTAATTTTAAAACTTACATAGTCGCATTTTTATATAATTTATTAAATATATATTTTTGATAAGTTATGTAACTTATCACGAATGCATATCCAAAAATTTTTAAAAAAATTACATTTAAGTTTTAAAATATTTAATTAAAAAAATATCTTACAAAATTTTTAAATTTCATGATATTTAAATTTGAAAATTTTAATTCGAAGATTTTTAAAATATTCAAAAGCTTTTTAAAGATTACGTATTTGTAAATCCGAAAATTTTTAAAAGTTTTTGAATTTGTAAATATAAAAACTTAAAAGTGCAAAAAAGTTAAAAAATAATAATTAAAATATTTTATTTAAAAATAATTTTGAAGCAAAGTACCAATGGTAAAAAAAGAAGTGTGAATAGTAAAAAAAAAGAAGTGTGAATAGACTTAAAAAAGAAGCGAGGCAATTGTTAATTCCTCATCAAAATATGACTTACAATTCCAACATAAAATGGTAACATTATAATTGATCTTTCTATAAAGTGAGTGTGAAACATAGTTCTCCGTAGCTGTAATTAAGTATCTGAAAATGGTTAACAAAAGAGCAACCTCCTCCTATGAAGAACCAAATTGCCATGTCTACGGCCAAATGCCCAAAAGAATCCATCTAAATCATAGACTCAAGACAGTCTCTTGTAGATTACAATAAAAAGGGACCAAAAATAGAGGAAAAAAAATGCAATTGTTTAAGATCGAAGTGAACTGAGGTAATCTTTTATCAAACTGAAGAGTGGGGTAGCATTAGGAAATCCCTTCAATCTCTGGAACATGATTCCATCCATCCGGGCCTGAACCCCGTCGGAAAAAGTCAAGTCTTGTAGCAGTTCTTTTAGTGTTCTGTCTACTCCAACTAGGGAGTTCCCTATGACACTTAAGAGCTCTGGTAGTGTTGGAGAAGGTCTCCACAACTCAACGAGTGTAACCTAATCCATTATATCACATACTTCAATTTTTGAGAAAGCATAATTTTCCAAAATGATATATGACGTACAATTAATTTTGGATGAAGAACAAAAATCTGGCATTGACATGAGCAAGACAAAAAGAGACACACTCCTGTATATAAACATAGCTTGTCCACAAAGCATTGAGAGCATAAGTTTCAACATGACATGAGTCATAATGTATTATGGATGCAGAATACCATAAATGTGTCATTCTATTATATAGCAGGATGCAGTTCTATCATATAGAAATTTGTATCAAACCTCAATGGATATACAGTTGCCAAGAAACAAAATTCCAAATTTGTAAGAGAAACTTTTATAAATGTCAAGTGTCATCAAATTACAGGGTTCACCAACGATTTTGGAGTAGTGCCTATTGCAAATGATATGATAAACAATAGTAATACCCATCCTAGGAAAAAGTGTCTTAAAATGAAGAGTAAACAACTAACCTGCCTGTCTCGGGGTATATTGGCCTTATGTTTTGCAATGGCAATAGCCCGAGAAAGTCCCCCAATAGCATCAACCAAACCCCATGAAGCTGCATCTTTACCTGCCCATACTCTGCCTTGTGCAACCTCCTCCATTGTTTCTACCTGTTGAATGATTCAAATTCAGAGGTTTTTTTTTCTTCTTTTCCCCTTTTCCGTTTTAAAAGAAGGATAAAGAGGAAACTTGGCATTACATCTAAAACTGGAGATAAAAAGATAAACATACAGGCATTGATCTCGAAAAAGCAGCCTTGTCTCGAAATTGTATGTAAGCATTCTGTGCAGATATTGCAAAAAGCTCGACTTCATCCGGTCTGGTATATATTAAACTTAGTACTCTTTTAGTCTATTAAAAAGAGAATCCAAACAGAAAAGCAGCAGTTTTTGTGTGATCCAAACCCCACCAAAGAAGAGAAGACCAGCGGGAAATAGGACAAAGAATAATTACTAGGTAAGGGCCAATAATTGGCTTTTCACTCAAATATCAAATCATACTGTAATCTTGATATCTTTTCACCATCTGATTGAAATATGCAACCAAGGCATTCACCTTAAAGGCCGCTGCTCAGCTGCAAAAAGTTCGTATATCTTCCCCTTGATATGACCTGCTTATTGAAGCCGATTTTTTCATATAAATTAACCAAATTAAACTTCCCTGCAAGCAAGGGAAAAGGGAAAACAAAATCAAATTGACTTTATGACTTGCAAAAATAAAAAAAGGCTTATGTATGAAGCCAACATCTTTGGTTTTCAGCAACAAAAGCAATTTGTTCGTAAGAACAAGGGGCAATTAAGATCCACAAAAGCATTTTACTATCATCTTTCCTTTTATTTTGTTAATTAGAAATGCATGATGAAGATGGCAGCATAAAAAAGGATCAATTCCTGCATGAGAGTATATTGGTGTACATTGACAAGAACTCATGACCCAAGACCGGCCCTGCTAAACTGAGTCAGGTTTGACCCCGGAACATTGCTACTGGACCACTGGCAACACAGAGCCAAGTAACTGTTCCCTCCCTGTTAATGTTATGAGTTTATATTTGATAAATTATCGATACATAAATTTTATACACTTTCAGTAAATTAAATAATAATATTTCATTAATAATTAAATATCAATTATTAAAATAAATATAATATTTTTTTAGAAAAATTTATTAATTAATGAGATGATATTATTTGATTTACTTTATCAATAAAATAATATTATTTAATTCACTGACAATATATAAAATCTATAAAATAACAGTATATCAAATATAAATCCTAATATTATTTACCAAAGAGCAACTGCTTCAACTTAAAATATTCATACGTTATTATCTATTTTAAAATAAATTCCAATGTTTATTAGAACCTCATGAAATATAGTTAGACCAATAAGATTACATTAGTAGTGGGGTGGTCCATGGAGGTTACAGGACTAACCTCTTGTCCAGCGTCACGCACCAGAAAGTTCATGGTAAACTTTCATAGAAGCTTATTTGCAATGCCAAAGGCAAAGAGCTTATAAAATTGATCCAAACTAAACCCACAAACTTTCATTTACAACAAAATGTTCGAGGACTAAAGATTAAAAGTGCAATCTGTGAATTTCAGAATGAATTAATCACACAGAACATCAAATATTACTTCACAGGGAAACAAGACATTGCAGAGATAACAAAAGCTTACACATTTTTAATCGTTTTTACAATAATTTGATCATTAAAATGACAATTCATTAGAAAGAGTCAAACTTTAGAAGCATTTACAAATATGAAGCAAGAGCATCACCTCCAGCGCTGTCAATTCGAATTATAGCGGCCTTGTATATGTAGAAAAGATATCACTCTTACATATATTTGATATACAAGTGAAGCCTTATGTACAATTTACAAAAGGTTATCCTAGGAAAACTAAAACAATTACACAAATCTAGCCTAGAATAATGGTAAATTAAATATTAAATATCTAATTTAAATTTCTTTATAATCTATCCTTCAATATTCTGTTTACAGCTCATGCTAATAACACCCCCCCCCCCCCCCCCCCATGTTGGTGCATAGATGTCTCCAATGCCCAACTTGACCGGTGAGTTATGAAACACCTTGCTTGAGACAGCCTTTGTAAGGACATCCGCCAATTGATCTTCTGATTTTACAAATGGAAATTGAACTATTTTAGCCTCAAACTTTACCTTGATAAAATGCTGGTCCACTTCAACATGTTTTGTTCTATCATGTTGGACTGGGTTTTGTGCAATCTCTATGGTCAATTTATTATCACAAAATAGATTCATTGTGGAACCGAATGGATAGCCAATTTCTTCCAATAACCTCTTAAGCTAAAGAAGTTCACAAAGTTCCTTAGCCATGCTTTTGAACTCAGCTTCTGCACTAGATAATGCAATCACCTTTTGTTTCTTGCTTCTTCAAGTCACTAGATTTGCCCACACAAAGGTGAAATAACTTGATGTAGACTTTCTGTCAGCAATATTTTTGGCCCAATTTGCATCCGTATAACCATTAATATTTAAATGGTTATATTTCCTGAACATAAGTCCTTTTCCTGGGGAAGACTTCAGGTATCTTAAAATTTGAAACACAGCATTCATATGATCTTCACTAGGATTATACATGAACTGACCCACCAAACTCACAGCATAAGCAACATCTGGTCGTGTGTGAGACAAGTAAATTAATTTTCCCACGAGTCGTTGGTACTTTTTTCTATTTATGGATATTTGGTTCAGGTGTTCTCCCAATCCATGATTTTGAACCATTGGTGTGTCTGCAAGCTTACAATCAAGCATTCTTACTTCGGCCAGCAAATCAAGTATGTATTTCCTTTATGATAGAAATATACCTTGATTTGATTGAGCTACTTCAATTCTCAGGAAATGTTTTAATCCCCCAAGGTTTTTCATTTCAAACTCAGTTGCTAGATGTTCTTGCAAGCTAGTAATCTCCTTTTCGTCATTGCCTATAATTATCATATCATCAACATAAATTATTAGAGCTGTTACCATCCCTCGTTCGATGCTTCAAAAAGAGAGTATGATCTAAATTGCTCTGCTTAAAGTCATGCTTCTTCATTGCCAAACAAAATCCTCCAAACCATGCTCTAGGAGACTATTGTAATCCATAAAGAGCTTTCTGTAACTTGCATACAACTCTAGTTTGTGATGAAGTAGTAAAGCCTAAAGGAATATCTATGTAAACTTGTTCTGCTAGATTCCCGTGAAGAAAAGCATTTTTGACATCGAACTAATACAATGGCCAATCCAAATTTGCAGCAAGAGATAACAAAACTCTGACAGTGTTTAAATTTGCTACTGGTGAGAATGCTTCCTGGTAATCTATACCATATGTCTTGAGTATATCCTTTCGCCATAAGTCTTACCTTCTATCTCTCTATTGACCCATCTGCCCTGTGTTTAATAGAAAAAACCCATCTACATCTCACTGTTTTCTTCCCTTTAGGTAGTGGCATGAGTTTCCACGTGTCATTCTTTTCCAATGCTGTCATCTCGTCAGTTATTAGTTGGATCCATTTAGGATCATTCAAGGTTTCTTGTACAGTATTTGAAACATGCTCAAAAGATAGTTTGTGGATAGGTTTTGAGGGGAAACGACAATCTCCGGGTGCAGACATAATTTGTGATTGGATACTTCATCTTCTTTTCTCTAATTTCTGGTGAGTGCCGATTTAATGGTTGCCCATAGTTATGTCTAGAAGGTAATTTATAGCCAATACAATCATCAACAGTATTATTGGGAGAATAGTTTAGAGATTGTGCCTCAGGAATATTCTTAAGAAAGTGGTCGTGTACTAAAATGTGAGAAGTAAGATGTTCTTGCTTAGTTGGAAACTACTCTTGTTCACATCTAGTATCAAAGTCATCATTTTTTTCTTCCTGGCCTGTTGGCGTCATTATCTGTTCCATAGGAGCCTCTTGATCGCCTTGAATATCATCATGCCTTGGTTCAGTTCTAACCGAAATAGGTAATGATTGGGTTATCTCAAAGTTAGTATCCTAAAAACCTGGCCAGTTTTCCCAATTGCTCACATGCTGTTCTTCACAAAATACCTCTTTCGGAAGAGAAGGATGAGAAACTGACTTTTGAAAGAAGTTTTTAGATTCTAAAAAAGTGATATCCATTATAGTATAAAAATGCCTAGTAATGGAATCATAGCACCGATTGCCTTTCTTATGTACCGCATATCCTAGGAAAACACAACGAACAGCACATGGATCCAATTTTGTTCAATGGTTTTTATGAAGGTGAACATAAGCAACACAGCTAAAAAGTCTAAGTGGAAGCATCAAGATGGAAGGTAATGGGCACAGGATGAGCAAGAGCTTGTCGTGGAGTTTTAAAATTCAAAACCCGAGATGGCATTTGGTTTAACAAGTAAACAGCAATAACAACTACATCTGCCCAATATCGTTGGGGTGCATTTGTTGATGTTAAAAGAGCTTGGGCTATTTCAAGGATGTGTCTTTTTTGGCTCTCGACAATGCCATTTTGTTGTGGTGTTTGAGTACAAGTGGTTTCATGAAACAGATCATGTTCTTAGAAATATTCCTGTAACTCCTTATTGTCATATTCTTCATCATTATCACATCTAAGAAGTTGGAGGTTAGTAGAAAATTGTGTCTTGATCATATAATGAAAAGAATGAAAAGTTCCAAACACCTCATTCTTGTTTTTTAACACATAAAGCCATGTCATACGTGTGCAATCATCTACAAAGGATATAAACCATCTAACTCTTGAAGAAATTAGAATAGGTGCCAGACCCTAAACATCTGAATGAATTAATGTGAATGGTGTTTTACATCTTTTCAAACTTATTGGATAAGATATACGATTACTCTTGACTAAAATACAAGTCTCACATTTAAAAGCAGATTCATGTAGATTAGAGAACAAACTTGGAAACGAATGCTTCAAGTAAGAAAAAGATGGATGTCCCAATCAATGAGGCCACAACCAAATTTGTCATTCTTGGTCACTAGTTCAACCCACAATATTTGCCCGACCAGGATTGAAATTGTGCATGTAGTACAGCCCTTCTCTTTTAGTACCACGACCAATGATCTCCATGGTAAGAATATCCTGAAATAGGCAGAAACTCAAATACATTAGGACACAACAATTTAAATCTTTGGTAACTTGGACTTTAGATAATAACTTACTCGAAAGGGATGGGACCAATAAAGTATTTGGTAGAGTAAAAAAAGGTGAAAGTGCCACTCTTCCAGCCCCTGTAACTGGGTATGCCACTCCGTTAGCATTAGCAACATATGTCCGTTTTGGTTGAGTAGTGTAGACATCAAATTTGTCCAAATTTTAATTAATAATTCTCGGACTATCGGACTGATACCCGATTTCAATTTAATTGGGCTTCAGGCTCGATTTCAATTTTACTGGATCTAAAGTCTAATTTCGATTGAGCCTGAAGCCTATTTTGTTTTTTAAGCTCAGCTTGCCTTTTATTTTCTTTGTTTTATTAAATTAAACCAAAATACAGAATACCAAAATACAAAATAGCAAAAAAATATAAAAATACTAAATACAAAAAATAAAAAAAAAAGAAGGGGCTGATGGCAGTGGTGCCTTGCCCGGCATCACTCGCTACCATACCCTACCCTTTAATCACCCATCCCATGATAACCCATATCCTACAAATCTTATCTACCCCATCTATACTCTTAACTATCAAATAAAACAGAAGTAATAAAAGGGGCAAGGAGTTCGTGCTTGCACTCTATATTATGTCCTGTGCCACTCACTCAGGCACAGGACACGACCGGAGCTCTAATGGCCGAACCTAAAAAAGGAAGAGGGGAATAGATCCTACCAAAAAAAAAAAAGGAAAGAGAAAAGCTTTTTGCCAAAAAAAAAATCAACACAGCTCTCTCTGCAGGGAGGAACCTAGGGTCAAGAGCTCTCTGTGTGCAAAAAAGAAGAAAAGTCAATAAAAAAAATCGAAAGTCAGAAATAATATAAAAAAAAATTTGACCGAAAATTTAAAAGCCGATCTAGGCTATTTGAGACACTTTCAGGTGAAACTAAACTCAGATCTGTGCTCAAGGGGAGAAAGAAAATTTTTTATGAGTTTTTGAGATTTTTCGACAATTGACGATCGTCGACCGGAGCGACTGACAGTCACCAGCCAACCGTTCTAGAGAGAGACGGTCTGAAGGTGAAGAGAGAGGGGGGAGAAGAGAAAAAGAAAAAAAAATTTGGCTTTTATAGAAAGCTAAAAGCCAAAACGACGATGTTTCATTAAACGGTCAAAACGTCGTTTTAAGCCCTTGAGGATCCTCGCATCAACTCATGACCTGACCCGCTGACTCGCATCTCCTTCAGCCTTTGACCGATCCAGCCAAACCACTGAACCTGAGCCAAACGGGCCTTGAACCGTTGAACGCGACCAGACTGTCAGATCGGTATTGACTGGATCGTTGACCGGTTCGATTCAAGTAAAAAAAATTTTTTTTTTGAATTTTCTCATTTTTTAAAAATGTTATTTTAAATTTTTTTATTAATATTTATGCATGCTAAATATTTAAATTTGCTAGAATAAATTTTTGTTGTTTTATAATATTAACAAATAAAAATAAATAATGAAATTTGTGATAATTTTGTTATTTTTAAAATAAATCTTATAAAATAAAAAAATAAAAAAAAAAAATTTATTTGACGATGAGATTCAAAGATCTTTCGAGTAGTGATATCTACGAAATCTTTAGGTGAGAAAATTTTTTTAAATATTATCAGTGTATTGAAGTATTTATAAAAAAATTTTCAATACAATAAAAATTTTCTTTTTTGGTTATAAACTAATAAATAAAAACTAATTAATAAATTAAGAATATGTAATAATATAAATAAATAAAATAAAATTTTATCCAATGATGAGATTCTAAAAGTATTTCGAGTAGTGATACTTTACGAAATCTCTAGGTGAGAAATTTTTTTTAAATATTACCAGTGTATTAGAATTTTATATAAAAACTTCAATATAATAAAAATTATTTTTTCCTTCAAAAATTTAAATTAATAAATATTAATAAAATTTTTAAAAAAAAGAATAAAATGTGTGCATCAACATGGTAATATTCTGCATTGCATGCACGACATAATTTTTACGAAAAGTAAATTTGAGCCTCAAATGATGTAATTGTAAGGTATTTCGAGAAGTGATGCCTAAAATATTTCTAGGTGAAAAAAATTCTTCTAATGCTACTAACATATAGGAATATTTTAAGAATTATTTCAATAAAAAAGTTTTAATTTATTTTTCTCGAATAAAAAATGAAACAATAAACAATAAATAATAAATAATTTCTAATAAAAAAACTAATCAAGAAAATTATTTTTTAAACACCAAAAATAGGACTGTTTTTCATCAAAATCAAAGAATAACACGTAATTAATTGGTACCGTTTTAAACGTGCGTTGTAGGGGTGCTAATCTTTCCCCACGCATAACCGACTCCCGAATTCAGACTGTTACGCAAACCCTAAAATTATCCTTTTAATTAATTTTAATTAATGTTGAGATTTCATTAAAAAGATATGTTTTGATATGTGGCTAATCACACCTAACCAAAAAATATTTGTGACGACTCTATTTTTCGTTCTTTTATTTTTTTTTTTCAAATTCGTTGGACGATTCTAAAACTGTTACGACAAGTAATTTTAGCAAAATCTTGCGGATTGAATGTCATGTGATCAGTTGCCCTTGAATCAATAATCCAATCACAAGTACTTGAGTCATTTAAAGCTACAGATTTGTTTGCAACAGCAGTAGAGATGTCCCTTTGTGAAAAAGAGTTCCCTTCTGGTATAATGGATAGTTGAGATTCAATGTTCATGAATGCGGCTCAACCATTATTTTTCTTACACCAGCTTTACCTTTCTTTCTTGCCTTGAGTTCATGCCACCACTCTGGATATCCATGTAGTTTAAAACACGTCTTTGGTATGTTTCATATTTTCATAGTATGTGCAACCTCCTCCTTCTCCTTGTGACTTTGACTTTGTTAGTGCATTAGACTTTTCATTCTGAAGTGAGAAATAGTGTTTTTTGTCTGCCTTTTGATAGCATAATTGCACTAGATGTGGTATCTCTATCTCTTTTTGTTAACATCACTGCTTGCTGTAGATAATCCCTACATATAAGTGCATAAGCCTGCTCTACCGTAGGAAATGGTTGAATTTGAAGTACATCTCCTCAAATTTTGTCAAGTCGATCATCCAGTCTATCTAGAAAAGTACAGACTCTATCTTCCTGTATAATAGAGTTATACTTTTGTATGTTAGTTTCGCATTTCATCAGATTTAAGTGGCGAAAATCAATTTCTCTCCAAATGCCTTAAAGATTGTTGTAGTATGTTTCAATAGATCCTCCATCTTGTTTAAGCCTCATCACTTTTCTTCTTAGATCATAAACTTGTGAGATGTCAATGCCATCAAAATATGTCGTAGCAACAGCGTCCCACACAGATTTAGCCGTTGAAAATCTGATATAGTTACTGATCAATTTTGGATCCATGGAATTGATCAACCAGCTTTTCACCACTGCATTTTCAGTTCTCTATTTTCTGAAAGTGGAATCACTCTCTTGAGGTTGTGGAAGATCCCTATTTATATATCCCAATTTGTCTTTGTCGGAGATGTACATCTCAACAACCTGGGACCAAAGGTGATAATTGGTATCACCCAGTTTAACACCAATGGTTGCTCCACCAAATTTGTGACCCAATTGAGTTGGTGTCTGATTCAACATCTCTAATATTTTAGAAGTTAAAATCTGCAAGGATTGGGTTCTCTTCTTGATAATTCTTTATCAAAGAAGAAGGTTCTTCCATTGCCCTCGATGGTTTCACGGAGTTTTAAAATCTACGCTCTGATACCATGTAGAAAAGATATCACTCTTACATATATTTGATATACAAGCGAAGCCTTATATACAATTTACAAAAAAGCTATCCTAAGAAAACTATAATAGTTACACAAATCTAGCCTAGAATAATGGTAAATCAAATATTAAATATTTAATTTATATTTCCCTGTAATCTTTCCTTCAATATTCTGTTTACAGCTCATGCTAATAGTATCTTTTAGACTCTACAGAAAATAAAAATTTATTTTTTTATTGTTTTGAGTTTGAACTTATTAATAAAAAATAAAATATCCCTAAAAAAATTGAAATCTCCTCCAATTATTATTGTTACAAGGTTGCAAAATTAAATAGACTAAAATTAGACCCATACTTTCTTGCAAGATTTTTTATATTTTTAAATTATGTTTTAAATATAAAAAAGTAAAATTTTTCTGTTAAATTTAATGAATGATAACACATAGAGAAATCTAAGTGTATTTATTTTTCTAATAAATTAAAACTTAATTAGATATATATAGTTTTTTTTATTAAATTAAGATATTAAATAATATTTTTATTAAAATAATATATATAAATTAAGTAAATAGAGAAATATTTTCTTTTATATATACCAGATCGGGACAAAACATCATAAACTTGATTCGGACTTTACCAAATTGTTCAAAGAGCCAAAATTTAATTCAATCCTTATTTAGAAAAAAAAAAACGCATTGATTAGATTGTAGGGAAATTGAAACCCATCAAATATAGGGTTTTTGTTATTCCTACATCCATTAATTTTTTTTATAACATTTATCTAACAAAAAATTTTAAAAAATTAAAAATTAAATAATATTTTTAATAAATATTATTAATATATTACATTTTTTAAATAAAATGCATTTATAAATATGTAATTAAATCAAAAATAAAATATATATTTTTTATATATATTAAGGTTAAAGCGTAACACCCAAAACTTTACGCTCATTTAAAAAAAAATCCAGTTATCTTAAATTTAAAGAAAGCATATTAATTGAATTGGGACGAGTTGAAATCCATCTAATATAATTATTTTGTCATCTCTATCATAATTAATTTTTTATTATAAAATTTATTTAATTAAAAAACAAAAATAAAGAATTTTAAAAAGGAAAAAGAATCAAAAGCTTTAAAAAGAAAAGAAAATGAAAAAAAAAAAAGAGGGACATTCCATGGTACCCAAGAAGAGGTGGAACATCTTAAATAAATCTTCAATCCGATCTCATTTTCAAAAATAAAATCTCGATTCAATCTCGATTTTTTAAATTTGCACCTATATTGAATCAATGTAAATCAAAATCAATCATATATGAATTATTTTTAAATTTGCACCTATATTGAATCAATGTAAATCAAAATCAATCATATATGAATTATTTTATCATTTATGCCATTAATTTTTTACAAACTTTATTTAATAAATAAAATTAAATTAAAAAACCAAGTAAAAATAGATTTAATAAAAATAAAAAAAAATAAAAAAGTAGAATTTTGAAAGAATAATGTGGTGCCATATGGACACCATCTCTTTCCTCCAAAATCAACTTTAATATTAAAGGTAGATGGATGAATGAATAGTAAAATATATATTTTTACAAACACTCAAATTGAAATATCCTAAACTACTTCTGATTCAATCTTAATTTAAAAAAAAATTCTTGATCGAATGGCAAACTTTTAAAAAATGCATTCATTGGATCATACGGTGAATCAAAATCATATGAATTATTTCGTTCTGACTTTTATTATTTTTTTTGTAAAATATATCTAATTAAAAATAAAGCTAAAAGCTTTAAAAAATAGCAAAAAAAATGAAAAATAAAGGATGGATAATAAAAAAACTTAAATTAAAAAACAAAAAAAAAAAACCATGTAAACACCTTTTTACGCTCAAAACTTCACAAAATTAATATTATGGATTACCGGCTACCCCATTCCTCTTGGATGCAGTATACTTTTCGAAAGTGTTGTGATTGATTGGACTCTTTGGCCAATGAGAATGAAAGTTTGAATCGGCATTAAAGACATGATCATGACAAAGCTAAACAGCTAATGAATTTTGTTTCCTTGTCTATTTTTTCCTACTTTCTTCTCATTTATAAATATTTCTTCCATTTAAAATTCTCTTCTTTAATTCCACCGTATAAAGGAATGCTACAGGTAAAATGGTAAAAAAAATCTATGAATTAAAATTTAATAATTATTTAAATCTCCATCTTTTTTATATTTAATTAAATTTTTAAATATTTATTTTTTATTAAGTATTTTTTAAAAGAATAATTAATTGTTTTCGTCTAATTGAAAATTTAATTGAATAAAAATATATATTTAAGAGTTCAAATGATTTGAAAAAAACATTTATGATTTTATTGATTGTAATAAAATATCAAAATTTTAAATAATTATTAAATTTTTGTTTAAGAGGCTTTAAAGCCTTATGCCTACAACATATATGGAATCAAAGGCGTGAGTAAAATTAATCCTACTATATGTCTTTTCATGGGAAATTAGATATGCAAAAACGATTGACCTACATTCCACAACTAATGTTACAACACACCAAAATCTCTTTTAAGAAGGCACGGAGAAATGGAAGACCAAATTCACAAAAGACCAAAACCAAAAGGCATGGCTAAAACTAAAAAGGATAGTTTTAGGTAATTACGATTCATTACGATTAGATTATACGGAGGAGAGAATGACAGGTATAGACGTGATCAAGTCCACTTCATCATACCAACTTCTATCCAATCTATGGACGGCGACAGATTTGACAAAGTCTCCTTCGACATGCATACTTCCATCCAATCCATGGTCAAGGACGGCTGCTATAAGTATATATCAATATTTTGTTTTGTTTTGTCTGGCTGGAAATAGTGGACAATTAGAAGACTTAACTTAATAAACAAAATAAAATTAAAAAAACCTAATAAAAAGGTAAAAAGTTAAAAGTTAAAAAAATAGTAAAAACCAAAAAATTAAAATGTAATTCTGTATTAATAGATAGATTATTACAATAAGTATTAAATATTGTTGAAAAACTTATTGAATCTACTTTCTAACGAAATAAACAGAAGTCAATTCTGAATTTTCTATGAAGAGCTATCTAATTTTTACTGAAGAATGTGCAAATTGCCCAACGGTAGCATCAGTGATGAATTTCAAAAATTTTCTTAAATTTTATACAAGAAATTACAAATTGAGCTTTACATTTTTTTTGAAAAGTTTATTAAGTCTATTTTCCAACGAAACAAGCGAAACTAAAATTGGAGTCTCTTGTGAATAACTATGTAATTTTTATTAAAAGATATATACTGTCTGGTAGATTATTACTATAAATCTACTTTCTAACGAAATAAATGGAAGTCGATTTTGAATTTTTTATGAAGAGCTGTTTAATTTTTACTTAAAGATGTACAGACTATATGACAGAAACATCAATGATGAATTTCAAAACTTGTCTTAAATTTTATACAAGGAATTACAAATTGAGCTTTACATTTTTGAAAAGGTTATTAAGTCTACTTTCTAATGAAATAAGCGAAATTGAATTTGGACTCTCTTATGAATAACTATGTAATTTTTATTAGAAAGTATATAGGCTGTCTAGCAGTAGCATATGACGTAGATTGCAAAAATTATTACAATTAATCTACAAAGAATTACAAGGTGGGCCGTTAGAAAGTTTATCAAGTCTAGTTTCTAATGCACTAAAAATATCTTAATTTCAAGTTGGTTATCTTGAGATATGGTCATTTTAGTGAAAGTAGTATAGGCTACAAGAATTAGTTAGTTGAGTTAACTCTTGTATAACTGAGTTAGTTAGTTGAGTTAACTCTCATATAACTTAGTTGTTTTTAGTATTAATGGTCTCAAAATAGATTAATTAATTTTTATTTTATTGAAATGATCTTGAATAGGCCGTTAATTATTTTGAGAGAAAAGCTAAGTGGTGTAATCGAAATGAAGTAAGTAAAATCTTATACACTTTGCTTGTTTTTGAATCTAAGTATATATGTATGTTTCTAAATGAATAAATGTTTTATTTTTATTTTCAATGAATGAAAATAGGATCAAACATATAATTATTTTGTGTTTCTCTATATAAATAATATATCATATTTATGAATGAAATGAAATTTGGATTATGTTTAAATAATGATTTTAAGATTGCTAAGTATTTACATCTTTGGCAAGTGGGATCATCGATATCAAAACTAGTTTTACAACCCTAGCTAACGAGTTATAGTAATTAGCATAAATATGATCATACGATCCTGCTAATAGGTTATAATAGCTAGCCTAAAGCCTTGGCTAGTGAGTTATAATAATTAGCAATAATCATGATGATGAAATTGTCGATACAATTAATATCACGAGTTATGGCAATGCCATAATTAATGATAGAGTAGTGATAAAGATGATTTGAGATGTTGAATTTACAATTTTAAAGATTAATTCATGATTTGTATATGAAGATGATTTACGATGATTTCTAAAGATTGATTAATGGTTTAGTTTGATTACGACATTCAAATGACAGCATATGTTGCAATGATTTATAAATTGACATGTTTTTATATTGATTTATGATTTACAAAATGTTTTACTTAATGATAATTTTTGAAATGTTTTGATATTATGATTTGACCAATGTTTTAAATGGTCTATATGATATGTATGAAAATTATGCTTGATCCAATAAAGTGTGTGAGCTATATTTACTAAGTTGTGGTTTGCTCATTCCCTTTTTACATTTTCTTTATAAATGAGCAAGTAATAAATATGCTTAGTCTTGTGAAAAACTAGAAGATCAAATTGAAAAGATTACATAGACATTAGAGATATTGTTCACTAGTGAGATCTTATGAAACGATTTTATATTTTTTATTAGTTTACCTTTGGATATATAGAGATGTATCATTAGTTTGATTAAAGATGTAAAATTTACTTGGGCAGATTATTTTTATTGAAAAATTTTAGAATTATTAAGAAAGAAGATTTCGTATTATTTTGTGATTTTATTTCGAGGTAATATAGCCGTATTACATATTAATCTCAGGATGTAACACCTATATTAAATCAATGCAAATCAAAATCAATCGGATACGAATTATTTTATCATCCATATCAATTTTTTTGTTTACAAAATTCATCTAATAAATAAAATTGAATTAAAAAATCAAATAAAAAAATTAGAAGTTAAAAAAATAGATTTAATAAAAAAATCAAAAATTGAAAGGATGATGGGGTGCCACATGAACACCATCTCCTTTCTCCAAAATCAACTTTAATATTATAGATATATGGATAGATGAATAATAAAATATATTTTATATATATCTGAAACAGGATAAAACATCTTAAAGTCACTTCTAATTTAATCTCAATTTAAAAAAAAATCTCGATCGAATCTCAAATTTTAAAAAAACGCATTCATTTGATCATATGGTGAATCAAAACCCATATGAATTATTTTGTTATTACTTTCATTTTTTTTTGTAAAATATATCTAATTAAAGTTAAAAACTTAAAAAACAATAGCAAAAAAATAAAAAATAAAGGATGGATAATAAAAAAATTAAATTAAAAAACAAAAAAATAAAAATAACTAATAAAAAATAAATATAAAAATACCATGTAAACACCTTTTATGCTCAAAACTTTACAAAATTAATATTATGGATTACTAGCTACCCCATTCCTCTTGGATGCAGGATAGTTTTCGAAAGTGTTGTGATTTATTGGACTCCTTGGCCAATGAGAATGAAAGTTTGAATCGGCATTAAAGACATGATCATGACAAAGCTAAACAGTTAATGAATTTTGTTTCCTTGTCTACTTTTTCCTCCTTTCTTCTCATTTGAAATATTCCTTCCATTTAAAATTTTCTTCTTTAATTCCACCGTATAAAGGAATACTATAGGTAAAATGGTAAAAAAATCTATGAATTAAAATTTAATAATTATTTAAATCTCCATCGTTTTTTTATAATTAATTAAATTTTTAAATATCTATTTTTTCGATTAAGTTTTATTTAAATGATTAACTGTTTTTGTCTAATTAAAATTTAATTGAATGAAAATATATATTTAAGAGTACAATTGATTTGAAATAAAATATTTATGATTTTATTGATTGTAATAAAATATCAAAAATTTAAATAATTATTAAATTTTTATTTAAGAGTTGTTTTAAAGCCTTATGCCAATAATATATACGGAATCAAAGGCGTGAGTAAAATTAATCCTATTATATGGCTTTACATGGGAAATTAGATATGCAAAAAGGATTGACCTACATTCCACAACTAATGTTACACCACACTAAAATCTCTTTTAAGAAAGCACAGAGAAATGGAAGACCAAACTCAGAAAAGACCAAAACCAAAAGGAATGGCTAAAACTAAAAGGGATAGTTTTAGGTAATTACGATTCATTACGATTAGATTATACGGGGGAGAGAATAACAAGGATTGACGTGATACAGTCTCCTTCATCATGCCTACTTCTATCCAATCTATGGACGGCGACTTTGACAAAGTCTCCTTCGACATGCATACTTCCATCCAATCCATGGTCAAGGACGTCTGCTGTAAATATATATCAATATGCAGAGCAACCAAACACAACATTCATAGTTTTGTCTTGCAATATTTTGTTTTGTTTGGGGTTTTGTTTTGTCTGGCTAGAAATAGTGGACAATTAGAAGACTTGATTTGACAATTTGCACGGCCGGTTAGAATACAAAACGATATGAATTCTTTCCACAGGTCCATGTTTGCCTAATATTTTTTTCATTCACTTTAATTTCAATTTGTTTTATTAAATTAAATCCAAATTATAAGGCA
Source organism: Durio zibethinus (assembly GCF_047325235.1). Lineage (NCBI taxonomy): Eukaryota > Viridiplantae > Streptophyta > Magnoliopsida > Malvales > Malvaceae > Durio > Durio zibethinus. The sequence goes on from NC_143170.1 coordinate 26,817,252, forward strand.
AAACCAAAATTATTATTTATTTTATTATGAGTATAATAGTGTAAATTAAGTATTCTTTTAAATATTTTTATTTTATGCGGATATTAAATTTTTTAAGTTTTACAAGTGAACTTATATGATTATTACATGCTCATTTAATAATTCAATAATTTTATTTTTTAAAAAAATAACCAAAAGAGATATGTGTCAACAGTTTAAACTAAAAATAAAAATAAAAAAGGCATGGAAACACCTTCTCATGCTAAAAATTCTACAAAATTAATATTATGGATTACTTTACTACCCCATTCTTCTTGGACGCAGGATATTTCTCGGAAGTGTTGTGATTGATTGGGCTCCTTGGCCGATGAGAATGAAAGTTAGAATCGTCACTAAAGACCTGGTAATGACAAAGTTAAACAGTTAATAAATGTTGTTTCCTTGTCTATTTTTTCCTCCTTTCTTCTCTTATATATATATATATATATATATATATATATATATATATATTCCTTCCAATTAAAATTTTCTTTCTCTAATTCTACCATATAAAGGAATAATATAGATAGAATGGTAAAAAAAAAAAAAAACTCATGAATTAAAATACAATAATTATCAAATTTTTATCATGTTTTTTAATCAATTAAATTTTTAAATATTTTTTTTGATTGAGCCTTTTTAAAAAAAAATAATTAATTATTTATGTTTAATTGAAAGTTTAATCGAATAAAAATAAATATTTAAAAATTTAATTAAATAAAAATATATATTTAAAAGTTAATTAATTTAGAATAAAATATTCAGGATTTAATTATTTATAATAAATATTAAAATTTTAAATAATTATTAAATTTTTATTTGAGCGTGCCAACAATATATATGGAATCAAAAGCAAGAGTAAAATTAATCCTACTATATGGCTTTGCAATGGGAATTAGATCTACAAAAAGGATTGGCCTACATTCCACGACTGATGTTACACCACGCCAAATCTTTTTTGAGGAAGCACGCAGAAAGAGAAGACCACTCTCACAAAAGATAAAAAATGAATGGCTAAAAATAAAAGGGGTTGCTTTAGACTTAAATCCATTAGCAAGAAAATGAACTTCTTCGCTTCATCTCACATTGACCTTAGCTTCTATTGCTGATAGTTGGCTATCAGCAAAATAAATTAAATTAAATTAAAAAAGTAAATAAAAAGTTAAAGGTAAAACAATAAATTTAACAAAAATAAAAAATAAAAATAAGTTTGTAATAATGTTTGATTTTTTTTTTTTTTAGATTTCAATAATAAAAGGAAAATAAGCACACATTTGAATTGGTTTCGACTAGGTGATAAGTATAGTTCATTTCTTTTTATCGCATTTTATTTCTTTTTCCAATTTTTTCCTCTATTTGTTTATTTTTTTCAAACCTTCTATGTGATTTTATTTGCATTATATGATATATACATTTAGATTTGATTTATTCTAAAAAAATTTGGTTTATATATTTTTATATATATTTAGTTAAACCAGATATTTGCTACATAAAAGTATAAGAAATCTAAATTATATATATGTTCTCAATTTGTATATTTGGTTTATTTTCTAATAAAAAACAATTATGTATGTTAAAGTATATATGTAAAAAATAAGAACTAATAAAAAGTAAATTATTATGACCAAATTAATAATTTTGCTTTGTAATTCAATCAAATATATACATAAAAGAAATTATTATTATTTGGTGTTTTTTGTTTTTTTTTTTTTTGTTTAGCTTTAAAAGATTTAATAGTTTAAGAATATTATGTTAATATAAATATCTTTCACAATTTAATCAAATGATATATTTTTTATATATCCATACCAACATATAAACAATTATTAATCTTGACTATTTTCTTTTTAATAGGCCAAAGTAAACTTTTATTAAAAGTAACAAAATGATTATAAATGTCCAACTACAATTAAGAGTATAATTGAGTACATAAAGAATGTAAGCCCAAAAGAAATTGTACCAACATTACGTAAGGAATCCAAAAGCATAGATAACAACATTCCTAACACTCAAAAGAACATATTAACCAATAATAAAAATCTTGATTATTTAAAACTGAATTTTACTTTTTTGATCAAACAAAAAAAAAAAACGAGTAGCAAAAATTTTATTGTTTAGTAAATGAATTGAAAAAAATAATTTTTTTAAGAAAAAAATATTTTTATAATTCTTTGTAATTTTACAAAAACTTTGACTTTCAAAGAGTATTACAATATGTATAAACTTATATTTAGTTGTAACTTAACCTTTATGAATTTATGCATAATAAATCAATAAAAATTTGCAGATTCTTTTATTAAAGTAATACAAAAAATTAAGGTTAATAAAAAAACAATTTTAAATTATGAAAGATAAAAAAAATTTTGTGCATAGGACGGGTTAAAAAACTAATTAACTTTAATATTATAGAAAAATGAATGGATAAATAATAAAATATATATTTTATATATACTTAGAATAAGGTAAAAAATCTTAAACTCGATTTTTATCCAATCTTGATTTTAAAAAATATCTCAATTAAAGCTCGAATTAAAAAAAAAAAATGCACTCATTAGATAGGGTGAATTCAAACTTATACGAATTGTTTTTTTATTACCTTCAATAATTTTTTTATAAAATATATCTAATTAAAAAATTAAAGTTAATTAAAATAAAGAATAGCAAAAAAAGTGGAAAATTCCAAAAATAAAAAATAAAGGATGGATAACAAAAAATTAAATTAAAATAACAAAAAATAAAAATAACAAAACCACCTAAACACCTTCTTATGCTAAAACCTCTCCAAAATTAATATTTTGGATTACTGGACTATCCCATTACTCTTGGACGCAAGATATTTTTCGGAAATGTTATGATTATTGAGCTCCTTGGTCAATGAAAATGAAAATTTGAATCGACACTAGAGATGTGATCATGACAAAGCTAAACAGTGAATGAATGTTGTTTGCTTGACTATTTTTTCCTCCTTTCTTCTCATTTATATATATTCCTTCCATTTAAAATTTTCTTTTTTAATTCCACCGTATAAAGGAATACTATAGGTAAAATGGTAAAAAAAAAATCTATGAATTAAAATTTAATAATTATTTAAATCTCCATCCTTTTTTATAATTAATTAAAATTTTAAATATCTATTTTTTTCAAAAAAAATTAACTGTTTTTGCTTAATTGAAAATTTAATGGAACGAAAATATACATTTAAGAGTTTAATTGATTTAAAATAAAGGATTTTTTATTTGATTGATTATAATAAAATATCAAATATTTAAAAAACTATTAAATTTTTGTTTAAGAGGTTTTTAAAGCCTTATGCCAATAATATATATGGAATCAAATGCGTGAGCAAAATTAATCCTACCATATGTCTTTACAATGAAAAATTAAACATGCAAATAGGATTGACCTAGATTCCACAACTAATGTTACACCACACCAAAATCTCTTTGAAGAAAGCACAGAGAAATGGAAGACCAAACTCACCAAAGACCAAAACCAAAAAGAATGGCTAAAACTAAAAGGGATAGTTTTAGGTAATTACGTTTCATTACGATTAGATTATACGGAGGAGAGAATAATAGGGATAGACGTGATCAAGTCTTCTTCATCATGCCTACTTCTAACCAATCTATGGACGGGGACGCATTTGACAAAGTCTCCTTCCACATGCATACTTCCATCCAATCCATGGTCAAGGACGTCTGCTGTAAGTATATATCAATATTTTGTTTTGTTTTGTTTTGTTTTGTTTTGTCTGGCTGGAAATAGTGGACAATTAGAAGACTTAACTTGACAATTTGCACGGCTGGTTGGAATGCAAAACAATATGAATTCTTTCTACAGGTCCACGTTTGCCTAATATTTTTTTCATTCACTTTGAATTTCAATTTGTTTTGTTAAATTAAATCCAAATTATAAGGCAAAACCAAAATTATATTTATTTTATTATTAGTTTAATAGTGTAGATTAAGTATTATTTTAAATATTTTTATTTTATGTGGATATTAAAATTTTTTAATTTTATAAGTGAACTTATATGATTATTACATGCTCATTTAATAATTAAATAATTTTATTTTTTAAAAAATAATACTAAAAGAGATATGTGTCAACAGTTTAAACTAATTCATGGAGTTAAAAAATTTTATTGATACTATATTTAGTAATGCTTATTTTGAAACCTTAGATATTGTTTGGATACAGTTTGTTCAAAATATTCAACTTAATTTAGCAATTGAACTATTTCAGGTTGTTTCTGTTTGTTTCATTGTAAAATTTAATTTTTGAATACTTGTATCTTAATGAATTTCGTTTATCTAGATTACCTTTTTCTTCTAAACAGAAAAACTCTGTAAATCTCGAATATACATAAAAATTTAGATTACATTTTTTATTATATATATAAATGCAGTTTTTTTATTAAATTAGGATATTAAATAATATCTTTATTAATATAATATATATAAATTAAATTAAATAAATAACAAAATATTTTCTTTTATATATATCGAGAAGGGTTGGGATAGAGCATACTTAACCTGATTCTGATTTGATCCTAATTATTCAAAGAGATAAAACTTAATTCAATCTTCATTTAAAAAAAAAACATATCGATTGGATTGTGACGAATCGAAACCCCCATTGAATATAAGTTGTTTTGTTATTCTTACATCTATTGATTTTTTTCTTTGTAAAATTTATCTAAAAATTTTAGAAATAAAGAATTAAATAATATTTCTAATAAATATTATTAAGATATTAAATAAGTTTTTAATAAAATACATATATAAATATACAATTAAATCGATAATCAAATATATATTCTTTATATATATTAGGGCTAAGGCGCAACATCTAAAACTTTACTTTTACTCAAACTTGATTTGTAAAAAATAAAAAAACCAAAAACAAAAACAACTTAATTATCTTAAATTAAAAGAAAACACACCAATTGGATCAAAACGAATTAAAATCCATCAAATACAGATGATTTTATTATTTTTATCACAATTGACATTTTTATTACAAAATTTATCAAATAAAAAAACAAAAGTAAAAATATTTTAAAAAGGAAACAAAAATATCAAAAGCTTTTAAAAATCAAAGAAATGAAAAAAAAGAAAAAAAAAAGAGGTTTCACATGAACACCCGAGAACGGGTGGAATACCATTAATCTATTTTTAATATGACTCCATTTTCAAAAATAAAATCTTGACCCAATCTCAATTTTGTAAAAACGAACCTATATTAGTCTAGTGCAAATAAAAACTAATAAGATACAGATTGTTCTATCATCCATACCATTAATATTTTTTACAAAGTTCATCTAATAAACAAAATAAAATTAAAAAAAAAAACAAAAAAAATTAAAAATCAAATTTTTGAAAGAAAGATGGAGTGTCACATGGTTACTATCTCCTTCCAAAATCAACTTTAATATTATAGATATATGGATGAATAATAAAATATATATTTTATATATATCCAAAATAAGGTGAGACATCTTAAATTCACTTCCGATTTAATCTTAATTTAAAAAAATATATCTTAATTTGGTCTCATATTTTTAAAAATGCATTTATTGAATTGGGATGAATCACAATTTATACGGATTGTTTATTATTACCTTCATTTTTTTTATAAAATATATCTAATTAAAGTATGAATAATAAAAAATTAAATTATAAACAAAAAAAAAAAACAACCAATTAGACAATAAAAATATAAATATAAATAAAAAAGCCATGTAAACACCTTCTCATGCTCAAAATTCTACAAAATTAATATTATGGATTACTGTACTACACCATTCTTCTTGGACACAGGATATTTGTCGGGAGTGTTGTGAATGATTGGGCTCCCTGGCCAATGAGAATGAAAGTTTGAATCGTCACTAAGGACGTGATTATGGCAAAGTTAAACAGTTAATAAATGTTGTTTCCTTGCCTATTTTTTCCTCCTCTCTTCTCGTGTATATATATATATATTCCATCCAATTAAAATTTTCTTTCTCTAATTCCACCATATAAAGGAATAATATAGATAAAATGAGAAAAAAAAAACTCATGAATTAAAATTCAATAATCATCGAATCTTTATCATGTTTTGTAATCAATTAAATTTTTAAATATTTATTTTTTATTGAGCCTTTATTAAAAAAATAATTAATTATTTTTGTTTAATTAAAAGTTTAATTGAATAAAAATAAATATTTAAAAGTCAATTAATTTAAAATAAAAGATTCATGATTTAATTATTTATAATAAAATATTAATAATTAAATAATTATTAAATTTTTATTTGAGCGAGCCAACAATATCTGGAATCAAAAGCAAGAGTAGAATTATCCTACTATATAGCTTTGCAAGGGGAAATTAGATCTTCAAAAAGGATTGGCCTACATTCCTCAACTGATGTTACATCATACCAAATCTCTTTTAAGAATGCACGCACAAAGAGAAGACCACTCTCACAAAAGACAAGAAAAGAATGGCTGAAACTAAAAGGGATTGCTTTAGACTTAAATGTATTAGAAAGAAAATGAACTTCTTCGCTTCATCTCACATTGACCTTAACCTCTATTGCTGATAGTTGGCTATCAGCAAAATAAATTAAATTAAACTAAAAAACTAAATAAAAAAGTTAAAGGTCAAAAAATAAATTTAACAAAAACAAAAAAATAAAAATAAAAAGTAGATTTTTGAAAAAATGACTGGATACCACATGGACACCGCTTCTTTTCTTTAAAATCTAATATTTATTATATTACAGGATACAAAATTATCAATATGATGTATTAACATAGATGTCTGTGTGGAAAGTCTCTTTTTATGACACGTTGGATAATGTTTATATTATATTATTTATCGAATAATTCTATTTAATAAATTAGTTAAATTTAATATGTTTGGATAATTATTTAAATTTAAATCAAAATCTATAAAAATATTAAAAATTTTACATAAAATTTAAATTCAAATATATTAAAATATAAATTACCTTTCTTTTTTAATTTAATTATAATTTCAATATATATAGGCTTACTAAATTTTTATAAGATGTAAAATAATTTTATTTAATAAATTATATAAATTTAATATTTTTGGATAACTATTCAAATCAAATTCTATCAAAGATTGAAAATTTTACATAAATTTTAAATTTAAATATATTAAATCATAATCTATCTTTCCTTTTCAAATTTAATTATAGCTCTACATATTATATATACACACACACACATATGTATATATGTGTGCATAAGCTTAATAAAATTTTATTTTGCTGAAATCCAAATCTCAAAATAAAAATAAAGTGCTCATAGAATGAGAGCTTCACCCCTAATCAATGTTATTTTATTTGTTATTATTAGAACTAGAAATTAAAGAACACAATCTATTTTTATTTGATGATTATATTTATGGGTTTTGATAGAAATGGGTAAAAGTTAGAAAGAATAATAACCACATCATACTCATAAACAAGTAAATTCATTTTATGCATTTATTATTCTTTTATTTCTTTCATTTTTATATTTAGTTTTAAAAATAAATTTGTAATAGTGTTTGATTTTTTTTGTTTTTATAATATTGATTTTGGTTTTTTCTTTAGACTTCGATAATGAAAAGAAAATGAGCACACATATGGATTGGTTTCAACCAGGTAATAGGTATAGTTCATTACTTTTTTTCACATTTTATTTCTTTTTTCAATTTTTCCTCTATTTGTTTATTTCTTCAAACCTTTTATTTGATATTATTTGCATTATATTATATATATTTATTTATTTGATTTATTCTAAAAAAAATTCGTTTATATATTTTTATATATATTTAGTTAAACTGAATATTTGCTATATAAAAGTACAAGAAATTTAAATTATATATACATTCTCAATTTGTATATTTGATTTATTTTCTAACAAAAAAACAATTATGTATGTTAAAGTATATATGTAAAAAAAAAAAAAAAAAAAGAGCTAATAAAAAGTATATGATTATAACCAAATTAATAATTTTCCTTTGTAGTTCAATCAAATATATACATAAAAGAAAGTATTATTATTATTATTATTATTATTATTATTATTATTATTATTTGGTGTTTTGTTTTTTTTTTTTTTTTTTGTTTAGCTTTATGAGATTTAGTAGTTTAAGAATATTATGCTAATATAAATATCTTTCATAATTTAATCAAATGATATATTTTTTATATATCCATACCAAAATATAAATAATTTTTAATCTTGACTATTTTCTTTTTAATAGGCCAAAGTAAACTTTTATTGAAAGTAACAAAATTGTTACAAATACCAACCACAATTAAGAGTATAATTGAGTACATAAAGAATATAAGCCCTAAAGAAATTGTTCCAATATTACGTAGGGAATCCAAAAGCATAGATAACAACATTCCTAACAATCAAAAGAACATATTAACCAACCATAAAAATCTTGATAATTTAAAACTGAACTTTATTTTTTTGATCAAACAAAAAAAAAAATGAGTAGCAAAAATTTTATTGTTTAGTAAATGAATTGAAAAAAATAATTTTTTATGAAAAAAAAGATTTTTATAATTCTTTGTAATTTTACAAAGACTTTGACTTTGAAAGAATATTAAAATATGTATAAATTTATATTTAGTTGTATATTAATCTTTATGAATGTATACATAAAAAATCAATAAAAATTTGCATATTCTTATATTAAAGTAATACAAAACATTAAGGTTAATAAAAAAAAACAATTTTAAATTATGAAAGATAAGAAAAATTCCATGCGTAGCACAGGTTAAAAAATTAGTTAACTTTAATATTATAGAAAAATGAATGAATAAATAATAAAATATATATTTTATATATACCTAGAATAATGTGAAAAATCTTAATCTCACTTTTTATCCAATCTCGATTTTAAAATATATATCAATTGAAAATCGAATTTAAAAAAAACACATTCATTAGATTATGGTGAATTAAAACTTATACGAATTGTTTTGTTATTAACTTCATTAATTTTTTTTTTACAAAATATATCTAATTAAAAAATTAAAGTTAATTAAATAAAAGAACAGTAAAAAAGGTTAAAAAAATCCAAAAATTTAAAAATAAAGGATGGATAATAAAAAAAATTTTAAAAAACAAATAATAAAAATAATAAAGCCACCTAAACACCTTCTCATGCTAAAACCTCCCCAAAATTAATATTTTGGATTACTGAACTAACCCATTCCTCTTGGACACGATATTTTTCGGAAGTGTTATGATTATTGAGCTACTTGGTAAATGAGAATGAAAATTTGAATCGACACTAAAGATGTGATCATGACAAAGCTAAACAGTGAATGAATGTTGTTTCCTTGTCTAGTTTTTTCTCCTTCTTCCCATTTATGTATATTCCTTCCATTTAGAATTTTCTGGTTTAATTCCACCATATAAAGGAATAATATAGGTAAAATGGTAAAAAAAAAAACCCCATAAATTAAAATTTACTAATCATTCAAATCTTTATTTTTTTAATCAATTAAACGCTTAAATATCTCCTTTTTTTCAATTGAGCCTTATTTAAAAAAATGATTAACTATTTTTGTTTAATCAAAAGCTTAAATTGATGAAAAATATATAAAAATTTAATTGAGTGAAAACACATACTTAAAGATTTATATTCATGATTTAATTGATTATAATAAAATATTAAAAACTTAAATGATTATTAAATTTTTGTTTGAAAATTTTTTAAAACCTTATGCCAATAATATATATGGAATAAGAGGAGTGAGTAAAATTAATATGGCTATGGCTTTACAATGGGAAATTAGATCTGCAAAAAGGATTGGCCTACATTCCACAACTGATGTCACACCACACTAAATCTCTTTTAAGAAAGCACTGAGAAAATGAACTTCTTCACTTCATTTCTCATTCCCTTTAACCTTGACCTCAATTGCTTATTGTTAGCTATCATCTCTAATATGTATGTGATCTAAGCTAATGTTCAGTTGAAATTAATTTTATACACTTAATAGGTCATTTTAGAACTTGAAATTCGAAATCTTCAAACAAAAAAAAAAAAAAACCTGGAAACTTGAAATGATTCATTCATTCATTCAAATTTCGAGGATTTTAATGTAATTGTCGAGAAAACGAAGTAAACATCTTTGCTTGGGACACAAAAGGTGGGATGAAATATTACATGAAACAAAACAAACTTCAGCAGAGGAAAAATTCTACACTTCAACAGCAAATAGGATAGGAAAAGTGCTTGGGAACTTACCTTGGCTTACATCCCGTCTTCATGGATTATATTGAAGATCTCCAAGATCTTCACCTTGGCCCAGATAAGATTGACGGTAAAGCTGTTGAAGCAAAAGTCTCCACAGCTTCAGGTGCTGTCAATTCGTTTAGAAATTCGCCGTCCAAGGTACCAACAAAATCAACTGAACCCTCAAAAATCTTCACCACTGTGGACATGGGAGGCCTCCTGGCATGTTCATTTTGTAAACACCATGTAGCAACCTTCATCATCTCCATGACTTCAGCTGCATTTGCTTGCATATCTTCGCTGCACTTATCCACAAGATCCATAAGCTGCCCTTCTTCTTGCTTTCTCCTGAAAAGACTCAGTAAATGCCTTTCTTCCTCCTGTTGAGATCCATCCACATTTTTTCGCCCGCACAGAATCTCTAGGACCACAATACCGAAGCTATAGACATCTGCTTTCTCTGTGATGACTGAGCTTAACCATTCAGGAGCCATATAACCAGGCGTTCCCCTCATAGTTGTTATGACTTCGCTTTGGTCTCTTCCAATTAGCTTAGATAATCCAAAATCGGAAACTTTGGCATTGAAATTCTCATCTAAAAGGATGTTTTGTGGCTTGATGTCTAAGTGAATTATCTTTTGGTTGCATTCTTCATGAAGATAAGCTAGTCCCTTAGCTATATCTAAAATGATTTTCTTTCTAGTTTTCCAACCAAGAGCAAGCTCGTGATTTTTGTGGAAGATCCATTGATCCAGTGACCCGTTACTCATGTACTCGTAGACTAAAAGCCTAGCAGATTTTTCAGCACAAAATCCAACCAAACTCACCAAATTGAAATGGTGAATACTTCCTATAGTCTGAACTTCTGCTATGAAAGATTTCTTGACTGAACCACAGCCATCAAGATACTTCACTGCAACTTCAGAACCCGAACGTAATGTTCCTTGAAAAACGGACCCAAATCCTCCTTCACCGAGTTTGTTGCTAAAATTCTTCGTGACATTCTTCAACTCTTCAGAAGAAAATCTAGTTGGCATTCCCGATATATTATCCAGAAAATCCTCCTCAACTTCTTTAAACCCTTTTTTAATTCTTATAAAATAGAAAGTGCATATAAGAAACACGACAGAGATACCTCCAAGAGTTGAGCCCAGAATAATTGCCAATCGTGGTGAAAGATTGTTGTTAGGATTCTGTGCACTTGGAAAATTCTGCACCTTTATAAAAACAGAGGTGTTGTAAGAATCATAATTACTAGGATCATACATCTTGAGGGACAATACTTCAGATAGAATATAGCAGTAACCATATATATGTATCACAGCTTTGCAAGAACAGTTCTTTAAACAGACTTCCTTACAATCTTCTATACTCTTGATAGTATCATTACTGATGGGAATACTGAGATATCTGAATGGTACATAATCGATGTCCTGGAGCTTGAGAAAACTCTGATGGAGAGAAAGCTCACAAGAAATTGGTAAAATTGCAGAACAACCAAGATCCAGTGCTGTAGAATTTTTTCGCGTAAAATAAGTTGCTTGGTTTTGAGTTGGAAAATCAGGGCAACTGCATCTCCCTTCTACACAAACGCTATATTTTCCACATGCCAGTGGATAACTACATCGACTAATTCGGAATAGATCAATCCCCTCCCATTTCGAATTTCTCCATTGAAATGCCTTCAAGTAACCGTCACTCCCCAACTGTATAAAATTAGCCGAGTCTGGCACGGAGAGATTCCCAAACATTACCGTCTGAAATTCAGCGTAAAATAGCCCTGAATTGCTTTCTTCCAAATAAAGCGATCTGTAATACATTGGGGAAGGATATACATCCATGTAAGCAGTGAATCGACCATCGATGAGTGCAAATGCATACAAACCTTCACTTGAATTGAATTGCGATACATTTGCCCTCAACTTCTGCCCGGACACTAGCCTTTGACCAAGAACTAAAGAGTCTGTTGGGTGGTCAAATGACTGCCAAACCATCTTGCTGGTTTTGTCAAACAGCATGAGGTTTCCCTCTGCACTTAAGTTTAAACTTGAAACAGACTTGCCTGTGTTCGGGGACCAAACCACAACATCGCCATCTTTCAAGACAAGACTACCTTCTGGAGTGAGCTGCAATAGTGCCTGATACTTAACTGGATTGTTTCGATTAGCGGACCACACAACTTGAGGAGAAAAGCTGGAAATACTACTACCAGAATTGTTGTTGAAGATGGAAACAGCAAATAGGCAACTCTCACCTACAAAGCTGCAGTGAAAGCCACAGACAAACATCCCATTGACAAGGATCGGCTTCACACCGGCTTTCTCCCAGAAATTTAAGTCAGATAAGACGGCGTTCCAGGAATTCGGGGCATTGATAAATGATGGGAAGTCTACGATTTCAGCGTTGATCAAAAGTGATGATCGAATGATCAATAGAATCCAAAATGTGTTCAGAAAGTAGCTACAGGTATTCATATTCATGGACATTGTTCTGGGACGGCAAATGGAGTTGCAGGGAAGAGTAAATTAGCTGCAAGAACGGCGTCAAGCTTGACTAAACTAAACTAAACAATACAATTCATGCTATCATATTTCTTAAGAAAGCACCTAGAAAGAGAACAAAAGTTTGACTAACTACCAACTAATTTTGTTTGGAAAATTCATAGAAATGATAAGAATGATATTACTATCTTCATTAATTTTCGACAGAGGACAATTGGAAAGAAAGGAAAATGACATTGATCAGCAAAACGTGTTCATTGTGTTGAAAGAAAAATCCCTTTTACTGGTCAATGGCGTATGCATCTAGCAAAGAGACATCAGGATGAAGCGTGGCAAGTACTAAAAACTTTGGTCGGGTCAACCACTGTAAGCATTAATACTCAGACGGGATAAAAGTGAACTCAATCAATCCATTAAGGTAGGTTCTAATCACTAATAAAAGTGAGCAGTCTGTCCATTAAGGAAGGTTCTAAGCACTAATAAAATTGAACTCAGTCATCGGTTCATAAATTATATAACTTGTCATAAATATATATCTAAAAATTTTTTAAAAAATTACATTTAAGTTTTCTAAAAAAATTAATTTAAAAAAATCTTATATGTAAATTCAAAAATTAATTTTGATTAAAAAACTTTTAAAAATTTCGAGATTTGTATCCATAAGCTTTCAATTCATAAGTTTAAAAGTGAAAGGAGTACTAAAAGAAAAAAAAGTAATTAAAAAATTTTATTTAAAAATAATTTTTTTAAAAAAAATGTGAATAGTAAAACATGAAATGCCAATAGTATTACCGGTTCATAAATTTGAGACAATTGTTACCTACTTTACATAAAAATAGGTCATAATTCCAACATAAAACGGTAACATTATGATTGATCTTTCTATAACGTGAAATTGAAACATAGTTCTCCATAGCTGTTAAAGGATGTGAAAATGGTTAACAAAAGAGCAACCTCCTCCTATGAAGAACTAAATTATCATGTCTATCACCAGATGCATAAAGGAATCCATCTAAATCATAGACTCAAAACAGAGTCTTGAAGATTACTATAAAAAGGGACCAAAAAAGGGTAAAAAAGAAAAAAAATTTTGTTTAAGATCAAAGTGAACTGAGGTAATCTTTTATCAAACTGAAGAGTGGGGTAGCATTAGAAAATCCCTCCAATCTCTGGAACATGATTCCATCCATCCGGGCCTGAATACCATCGGAAAACGTCAACTCTTGCAGCAGTTCTTTTAGTGTTCTGTCTACTCCAACTATGGAGTTTCCTATGTCACTTAAGAGTTCTGGTAGTGTTGGAGAAGGTCTCGACAACTCAACAAGTGTAACCTAATCCATTGTATCACATACATCAATATCTGAGAAAGCATAATTTTCCAAAATGATACATGATGTACAATTAATTTTGGATGAAGAATAAAAATCTGTCATTGACATGAGCAAGACAAAAAAAGACACTTAATCCCATATATAAGCATAGGTTGTCCACAAAGCATTGAGAGCATAAGTTTCAACATGATGCGAGTCATAATGTATTATGGATGCAGAATACCATAAATGTGTCTTTCTATTATAGCACAGGATGCAGTTCTATCATATATAATTTTGTATCAAACCTCAATGGATATACAGTTGCCTAGAAACAAATTTCCAAATTTGTAAGCGAAACTTTTATAAATGTCAAGTGTCATCAAATTATAGGGTTCACCAACGATTTTGGAGTACTGCTTTTTGCAAATGATATGATAAACAATAGTAATACCCATCCTAGGAAAAAGTGTCTTAAAATGAAGAGTAAACAACTAACCTGCCTGTCTCGGGGTATATTTGCCTTATGTTTTGCAATAGCAATAGCCCGAGAAAGTCCCCCAATAGCATCAACCAAACCCCATGAAGCTGCATCTTTACCTGCCCATACTCTGCCTTGTGCAACCTCTTCCATCTTTTCTACCTGTTGAATGATTTAAATTCAGAGGATTTTTAAAGGATTTTTGTTTCTTTTCCCCTTTTCCCTTTTAAAAGTAGGATAAAGAGGAAACTTGGCATTACATCTAAAACTGGAGATAAAAAAGATAAAACATACAGGCATTGATCTCGAAAAAGCTGCCTTGTCTCGAAATTGCTCATAAGCATTCTGCGCAGACTTTGCAAAAAGCTCGGCTTCATCCGGTCTAGTATATATTAAAGTTAGTTCTCTTCTAGTCTATTAAAAAGAGAACCCAAACAAAAAAGCAGCTTTTTTGTGTGATCCAAAACCCCCAAAAAAGAGAAGACCAGCAGGAAATAGGACAAAGAATAATTAATTGGTAAGGGCCAAAACTTGGCTTTTCAATCAAATATCAAATAATTAATAGGTAATCTTGATATCTTTTCACTTTCTATCTAATCAAAATATACAACCAAGGCATTCACCTTAAAGGCCGCTGCTCAGCTGCAAAAAGTTCAGCATATCTTCCCCTTGATATGACCTCCTTATTGAAGCCAATTTTTTCATATAATTTCCCCAAGTTAAACTTCCCTGCAAGCAAGAGAAAAGGGAAAATCAAATCAAATCAGTTTTATGACTTGCAAAAATCCAAAAGGCTTATGTCAGAAGACAACATCTTTGGTTTTCAGCAACAAAAGCAATTAGTTCATAAAAACAAGGAAAAGGGCAATATGATCTAGAACAACATTTTTCTATCATCTTTCTTTTTATTTTGTTAATTAGAAACGCATGATGAAGTTAGCAGCATAAAAAGGGATAAATTCCTCCATGTGAGTATTTTGATGTACAATGACAAGAAATATAGATATTGAATTATTCATCCAAATCTTCAAGATGACTGCCACTAATCTATGAATGAATTCAAGCAATTAGTTTGCACGTTTTATTGTTGAAGAAGCATTGTATTAGCATCACAATTAAACTTTAATTTCACAAGGACATTCAATGACAAGAAAAAGGTAACAACAAGAATACAAAAGCGGTAACCATGTACAAAATGAGACATAAGGATAACATCATTTCAAGTCTCAGATATCCCCAACTCGTGAACTGGTTTGAGGCTTGTATATTTTAGTTTTGGAGCACAAACTTGTGGGAAAACACTTATTTATAGTTAGTTGTAATCTTGTAATCTGTATATTTATATTTGTATCTCTAAAATTAAATATTTGTATCCCTAGAATTAATGACAAAAAATTAGGATAGACAATCCCTCAATTATAGGATCAGTTTTAGGAAGATTTAGTTTCTTAATTTACCCACTAGTTAGTTATATATAAACCTAAGGTGCTTATATAATTCTTTATGAATAGTTTTCTAATACACATTCAGTTTTATTCTTACACTATGTTTAGATTGAGGGGAGGGGAAAGAAAGGAAAATGAAATAAAGGAAAGTAATGGAAACAGAATAACCCTTCCTTTGTTTGGATAAACTTTTAATTTAAAGGAAAGGAAAGAGATGGAAACTCAATAACCTTCGGTTTCTCTTGTAATCTTCATTTTTTTTAATAACTCAATTTGGGGGAAAAGTTAAGAAAAGGAAAGTTGAAAAAATTTTATTTTTATAAAAAGACATTACATTCATATTTTTATTATGACATTATATTTGATTATGTAACTGACACTTCCTGCAAAAATAATTTTTTTTTATGAGTATTTTATATAACATCATAGTTTATAAATATTTTATAAGTTTCTAAGCCTTAACAACTAAACAAGCGAAGTTATTATCAAAATGAATTAAAAAGTTGAATTAAACACAAAATTAAGAGTAAATTAATAATTAGCTAATACATCTTACCGTATTAAATATGCTCAATTTTGTTTAAAAAGATTTGTTTATACAAGCTAGGTAGCATAAAGATATATTTGAATATTATATGTTACTTTATTTAAAAATATATAATTGAAAAAAAAATTATAATGAATTATTTCCTTTCCTTTTCAGTATTTATCCAAACAATGGTCGTTAGAATTCATTTTCTTTCTTTTCCTTTATTAATTTTAACTATCCAAACAAGAGGTACATGTACCTTTCTTTTCCTTTAAAAAAATTTCCATTCCTTTCTTTTCCTTTATTAATATCTATCCAAACATAGTGTTAGTTTTGCACACAATTTTATTTCTTAGTTTTTCCATATGGTATAAAAGCTTTAGGTTTTTCTTGGGAAAAAATTTTTTTTAGCCTTCATTGCTATTTCTATTTCAAGCTTTCATAGCCAAATCTTATTAAATCTTTCACTCTTATTTTTTCCTTCTTTGGCCTTCATTGCCTAGAATCGTCTTTGGTTAAACCTTTACTATTAAGACTCATTTCAGTCCTAAAAAATATAACCACACCATGGCAGAATCTACCACTACTACCCAATTTGAAGATATGACAACTAGTGAAAGCACTGGAGTACTACAGAAGTCTCAAGAACAAAAAGAGTTAGATAAAAAAGAGATTGAGAAACTAAGAAGTCTATTGAAAACTCTTGAAAAGCCTACTGGGGTATATTCTTTAGGTAAGGTCTCTAGTTCAGGTAAAGCTTCTGGTTCTCATGGATTAAATGTCTTAGTTAAGCTTATTACAAGTTCTTCGGTCATTGACTCAGTAGCCATAAACTATATAACACATTCTTACAAAAGTATCGTACATATACCCTGTGTCCTAGTATTAAGAAAATTGTTGTTGCTAATGGTTCACTTACTACGGTGGTAGGATTAGGAAACGTTCAAATTAATTCCTCGTCTGCTCTTTAAAATGTTCTTCATATTCTTGAATTGTCTACTAATATAATATTTATACAAAAATTTACCAGAGACATGAATTGCAAAGTGACCTTTTATCTCTCCTATTGTGAATTCTAGGACCAAAGTTTGGAGAAAATGATTGAACTTGCTAAAGAGAAAGATGGACTATACTTTCTTGAGACATCAAACAACACAGGTAATATCAAGAATACTTTACTTTTGTCATTTCTTTTTGAAAAATCTCCTAACAAAGACAAAATCCAGCTTTATCATTTTTGTCTTGGACATGCTTCTTTTGAAACTTTGAAAAACATGTTTCCTTCTTTGTTCAAAGGATTACATGCCAAAAATTTTCATTGTGATGTTTGTGAACTTGTAATGCATAGATGTGTGTCTTTTCCAGTTGGCAATAAAAGAAGTTTTACTCCTTTTTACTTGATTCATAGTGACATATAGGTTCCCTCCATAATTCCTAATATTTTCGGTGCAAGGTGATTTGTTTCTTTAATAGATGATTGTAGTAGGATCTCTTGGATATTTTTATTTAAATCTAAATCAAATGTGAATAGTGTGCTTTTAAGATTCCAAAACATGATCCAAAATCAATTTGGGGTGAAAATCAAGAGATTTATGTCTAATAATGCAAGTGACTATTTCAACCAGAGTTTATCTACCTATTTCCAAAAGGAGGGGATTATCCATGATTTATCTTGTGTTAATACTCCATAGTAGAATGAAATGGCAGAGAAAAAAAAAACCATTTACTAGCCACAACCCAAGCTTTACTTTTTCTAGTAAACATACCCAATTCCTACTAAGGGAATCTATTCTCACTGTCACACACATTATAAATAAGTTACCTTCAAGAGTTTGGGGATTTAAAACTCCTATGGAACTACTCTCACAATTCTATCCCAACTTTAATACCATAAGCAACTTCACACCTAGGATATTTGGTTGTACATCATTTGTTCATGTTCACAATGATAATAGAAGGAAGTTAGATAGAGCAATTAAGTGCATTTTTGTGGGGTATTCATTAACTCAGAAAGGGTAAGTTTTATCATCCTCCTACCAAAACACTCTATTTGTCTGCAAATGTCACTTTTGAAGAAAGTAAACCATTTTTTACTCAACTTTATCTTCATTGAGAGACTTCATTCATGAAAGATAAGGATAAAGACTTCTTTTTGCTTGACTTGTCTTCTTTTTCAACATTTTCACCCACTAATTTTTTGGAGTCTAAACTTGTTCGTTCTGAGTCCAAGTCAAACAATAAATTTGAGTCTGAACCCATTCCAAACACAAAAGATGTGACAAAGGATAATATTGTTCTTGATTATATGAAGCAATTACAGGTGTAATCAAGAAGGAAAGTTCCAGATCCTAAACCAGTGCAAGTCCAAGAATATGATTCTAACTCTGAAAATGAGGTAACTACAGTCTGACTCTATTTTTTCAAAATGAGCATGAATCTCCTAAAACTATAACTAGTGATTATGACCTCCCTATTGCCATTAGGAAAGGACCAGAGAATGTACTAAGCATCCACTATACCCAATCTCTAATTTTGTGACATTTGAAAAATTCTCACCATCCCACAAAAATTTCCTTGCGAGCCTAAACACTATTTCTATTTCAACTACATTATCCAAGGCATTATCCAGTGAGAAATGAAGGCAAGCCATGAATATACAAATGGAGGCTTTAGAGAAAAAAAAAGACAGTATCGCATTTCGCTATGTTCTTCATCAGTGCGAGAGCCGAGATATCCGTTGCCGAGAGTCGTTTTGGTTTTTCATGACAAAAGGAGTCACGGCACCGCCCGCGCACGCATCGTGAACAGGATGGGAACTGGTAGAGTTACCTAAAAGAAAAAAATTCAGTTGAGTGTAAATAGGTTTTCACTGTAAAATATAAGGCGGATGGTACTTTTGAAATGTATAAAGCGAGGTTGGTGGCTAAGGGCTAAATTCAAACTTATGGAGTGGATTATCAAGAAACTTTTGCTCCAACTGCCAAGATGAATACAGTTAGGATTTGGTTATCATTGGCTGTAAATTACAATTGGTAGCTTCAACAATTTGATGTAAAGAATGCTTTTCTGCATGACGATTTGGAAGAAGAAATATATATGAAGGTTCGACCGAGATGTGGAGGTTATCCAAAAGCAAACAAAGTATGCAAGCTGAAAAAGGCTTTATATGACCTTAAACAATCTTCTAAGGCTTGGTTTGGGAGATTTACAAAAGTGATGCTAGCAATGGGATATAAATAGAGTCAAGGAGATCAGACATTATTTATCAAACACTCTAATTTTGGGTGAGTTATTAATGTATGTTGATGACATAATTGTAATCAGAGATGATGAAAAAGTGAGAGCATCTCTTAAATAGTGTTTGGCAAGACAATTTGAGATAAATAAGCTAAGGAGATTGAAGTACTTCCTAGGAATTGAAGTGGGTCACTCACCGCATGGTATTTTCATCTCACAATAGAAATATGTGATGGATCATTTGAAGGAATCCAGGAAGCTCGCATATAAACCTACAAATACCCTTATAGATCCTAATCATAAACTTAGAAAAGCTAATGAAGATGCTACTATAGATAGAGAGATGTACCAGAGATTAGTTGGAATACTCATTTATCTCTCACCTACTAGACCTAATTTAGCATATGCGATGAGTGTGATAAATCAATTTATGCATAGTCCTAAAGAAGTGCACCTACAAGCTATCTACCGTGTATTGCACTATTTGAAGACCAATTCTAAGAGAGGTATTTTATTCAAAAGAAATTTGGGGCTAGTTCTAGAGGCATATATAGATGCGGATTATGCAGGTTCAGTAACTGATGGAAGATTCACCTCAGGCTATTGCACTTTCCTAGGTAGTAATCTTGTGACTTGGTGTAAAAAACAGAATGTGGTGGTAAGATCAAGTGTTGAAGCAGAGTTTAGAGCAATGACTCAAGGAATTTGTGAACTACTATGGTTAAAGATTATCCTAGAAGACTTGAAGATCAAGTGGGATGGACAAATGAGACTCTATTGTGATAACAAATATGCAATAAGCATTGCAAACAATCCTGTGCAACATGACAAAACAAAACACATTGAAGTAGACAGGCATTTCATAAAGGAGAAACAAAACAGTGGATTGATTTGTACACTGTATGTATCAACCAAGGGTTAACTTGCAGATGTGTTAACTAAAGGTCTCAACAATGCAACATTTGAAGAAATTATTTTCAAATTGGGAATGAAAAACACATATTCACCAACTTGAAGGAGAGTGTGAAAAAATACTTATTTATAACTGGTTGTAATTTTGTAATCTGTATGTTTATATTTGTATCTCTATAATTAAGTATTTGTATCATTAGAATTAATGGTAAAATATTAGGATAGACAATCCCTCAATTATAGAATCAATTTTAGAAAAATTTAGTTTCCTAATTTACCCACAATTAGTTGTATATAAACCTAAGGTGCTTGTATAATTCTTTATGAGCAATTTTTCAATATTCATTCAATTTTACTCTTAGTTTTCCATACAGATTTATTTCTTACTTTTTCCACAAAACTCAATGCAAAAACATTTGATTTTCAAGGTTTTTGAAAAAGTTTTAAAACTTGTTACAAGTTTCAGATAATGAGGACCCATGAACAGTTCATATCCTATTGCATTTGTAGTTTATGCATTGGCATTTTTCTATCTGGTCAACCAACTTCAATCTCTTTATTTTACAGCCATTCAAAATCCATGCTTATCAAATATCAGAGAGTTTGTTCACCTGTGACAACTCCAATTGAACCAGTTAAAGTCAAATTTTCGGCAACGATAGTCTGAGCTGCCATAGCCATATAATATCCCCCACTAGCTGCCACATCAGACATGGATGCTATGACTGGCTTTGATGCAGCCAAAAGCCTGATTTCCCTCCACATTCTGGATATTTTTAAACATCAGCTATAGTTAGAAAATGGATCACAGTAGATTTTCTTTTTCACATTCCATTCTGTATTTTGAAAAATATAAAAATGTTGAATATTAGCACATGATAAAAATGTTTCACAATTCAACATGATTCAGAAAAGGTTGGAAAACTAGAATGATAAGTCATATTAGACAAAAAATATTTAAGGAAAACTCATCACCCAAGACCGGCCCCGCTAAACTGAGTCACTCTTGAACACAGTACATTGCTACTGAGCTACTGGCAACACGGACCCAAGTAACCGTTCCATACCTATTAATGTTATTTACCAGGGCACCTGCTTCAACTTAAAATATTCACACATGTGATTATCTAATTTTAAAATAAATTCCAATGTTCATCAGAAACTCATGAAATATAGTTGGACTGCTAAGATTACACTAGCAGTGGGGTGGTCAAGGGAGGTTATCAGACTAATCTCTTGTCCAGCCTCACGCACCAGAAAGTTCACATGGTAAATTTTCATAGAAGCTTATTTACCATGCCAAAAGCAACGAGCTTATAAAATTGATCCAAACTAAACCCACAAACTTTCATGTTCAACAAAATGTTCGAGAACTAAAGATTAATGGGCAATCTGTGAATTTCAGAATGAATTAATCACAGACAACATCAAATATCACTTCACAAGCAAACAAGACATTGCAGAGATAACAAAAGCTTATACATTTTTAATTGTTTTGACAATAATTAGATCCTTAAAATGACAATTCTGTAAAAAGAGTCAAACTTTAGAAGCACTTACAAATCTGAAGCAAGAGCATCACCTCCAGGGCTGTCAATTCGAATGATAGCAGCCTTGTATCTTTTTGACTCTACAGTAAATAAAAATTTAATCTTTAAAAAAAATCACATGAAAGTGAAACTGTACAAACTTTCTGCGCGTAAATGCACACATGTTCTTTTGGATATAAGTAATAATATGAACCAAAGAAGGAATTCAAAATTAGCCATTTTTTGGTACATAAACACTTAAGTGAGCTTTGTAAAATCCATGATTTTACTCCTGCAATTCGACAAGCAAACATTAATGTCCATTTATGGGATATGGTCCTGCTACATGTAAAATTTAGAGCTAGATTTTAGTTCATCTACACATCGTTGCATGCAAGGTAAATGAGGTATACCTCTGACACTACGAATCTTCTCGATGACTTGCTCTGCAATGATAACAGAACTTGGCGTACTTAAAGGACTCTGCACACGGCTAATGCTCCCAGAGGCTCTGATCACAGCTATTAGGTCTCTACCACCTGCTAATCCGAGAGTCCACTTTCTAACTTTGGAGTATTTCCTAGAATTACAAAGAAAGAAAAATCTTAATTAAATTTGACATGTATGCCATTTTAAATGTTACACTAGGCTTGTTGTGGCATAGATACAACAACAACAACACGCTAAGCCTTATATCCCATACTCTGGGGTTGGCAATATAAAAAACCAAATAAGAGAATCAGGTTAGGTTGCAGTTTGAATCTTCTTGCGCCACTCATTTCTGTCAACAAGCACCTTTTCATCTAATTCTTTAACCATCATATCATTTTTTATTACTTCCATTCATATCTTTCGGGGTCTACCTCTAGATGTTTTGATCTCTCCTAGATCTAGAGACTCAATTCTCCTCACCGGTGCACAACTAGGCCTACATTTCACAAGTCCAAACCATCGCAAACAGCCCTGTCTCATCTTCTTTCATCTTGTTGTGGCATAGATCATCTCCCAAAAAAAAAATATATATATATATACAATATTTAAGATAATATTTCTTAAATGAAGAGATCAGGAATGTAACAAACAAGTGTCTAAAGTTTTAAGTTACAAAACCAATAGATTAAACATGCAGCAATGCCACATACACATTTGGAAAAGAACAAAAAGGAAAAAGGAAAGATTATTGAAAACAGAATTTATAGTGCATTTCCTAATTTAAGTCTTAGGTCACCTAGATCATTGAACCAGTATTTTGAAGTTTTCATAGTATTCTAAAGTTCCAAAGTAACTATAACTTTTACAAGATCATACAGATGAACAGTAGCATAAAGCTCAACTTAATGTACCTCTTTAGGTACATATAATTAGGGGTTGAACCACACAATGAACATAAACCACCTCCTCCCCTCTTCCAAGGTGTTTGACACTAAAAGTCTAAAAACTTCAAGTTGAAAATTTAAAGATTCAACAGTTGGAATTCCCCTAAGGTACTGTAGTTGAAAATTTTTATCATCGTAAATTTGAAAAAAAAAAAAAAAAAGAGAGATTTTAATGCCCTTATTATTATATGGAAAAAATAACAGGACCCACCTGTAATCAACCATATGAAGTTTTTTATCCTTTTGCACTCCAAGCCTCTCTTTTAACATTGAGATAACCTGCAGAAGTTACAAACATCAAATATTGTCATATAAATCTAGAGAGCTAGCTTAAAAATATAAACCCCTTACAACAGTTTTGACCACTCTCTGTGGCATTCTTCAATATATAGTACAAAGCAGGCATCAAAGGTTACTAAATGGTCAGAGAGGACTGTCTGAATCAATATGTATCTCAATAAACTTAAATAACAATAATGTTGGCTAAGTATTTACTATGTTTTAGAATCTTTTTTCTTCCTTTTCATTTCTTAATAAACAACTCGTAAAGAGATAAAGAGCAGAGCACTGTACGCATTACAATACTAAGATTTACTAAGTACAGCACCAGATGAAAAATTGCCATGTATTTTATTATCTCAAGTCTCAACTGTATACTGCATTGGCATCTAATGATTCTACCTCATCATCGTAATGTATATTTGTTATGAATCCCTCCTCTTTCAGCTTTTCTACTTTATAGACCCCTTCATTAATGAAGTTCTCAACATCTTCTCGTTTCTTTCCTGTATAAGATTTGCATGAGCCAAAAATTATCTTTAATATTTTGAGCTCAAAGCAAAAACATAAAATAGAAAAGGCACCTTTTGAAGAGGAAACTACATCCAACCAATTCCCATATATGTTATCAAGCAATGAAGTAAGCATCTCACAATTTTCTTCTGACATAGTCTTCCGTGTAAGTTGATCCCCAGCACTTTTATATTTACCAATCCTTTGCACCTGTGGTTCAATTCCTATTTTCTCAAAAACACCTGCAAATTGATTTAGAACACCAATTTATTGGTAAAATGCAAGCCACAACTATAGCATTGATAAATACTATTAAACATAGGTGACTAAAAGTTGAAAATTTGAAAGTATAATTATCAACCAAGGAGATAAATAAAAGAAAGTAAAGCTGCAGAAGGAGGATTATTTTATCTGTCTGCGAGATGTAAATGGACTATCTACTGGTTCCATGTAGAGCTTCTCGGTTCTGCCAGAGGGAATGGATATTGCAACTCTTTTTTAAAAAGGGCTGTCAACTAAAAATCAATTGAACTAAACCTTAGTTGCAAGTTAACTAGGGCCAGCCAACAGCATGAATGTTTCACAATCTGGTCCTAAACTATTATCTCCCACAGATGTTTATTTAAAAACAAAATCTCTATTGCTTTATCAACAAGACTGATTAGTAATTTTAACACCTCCAAACCCTACATGGCAGCGCAACCACAGGACTAATGACTACATAAAGGTAAATGGCTAAAAAATATAAGTGCAAAATTTACCTACTTGAACAATAACAAGATGTTCTTTTTGACAGTTTCTGTCCATGTTGTAAATGACAAAAGAAACAGTAGAAAGTGAGAGAGATAAATTTCTGTCAACTAACCTCCAAGGAATGATGCTTGAACAGTCAGACCGTACAAAGAAAAATAAGCACTTGGAGGGGCATAGATCTCTTCACATGTACAGGCAAGGTAAAACTCTTTCTCCTCACAGGCAGGGATATATGCAATGATGAATTTACCTATAAAATTCATAAAAGATTAAAATTCCAATTCAATTTTTTAACAATAAATAAGTAGTTAAATAAAATCTAACATATACATGGAAGAAATTTATTACTCACCAGATATCTACTATATGGTAATACTTGTTAATTTATGAGAAATATGCTTGAAAAAAGTTATCATAATCAAAATGATTAAAAAAATTAAACTGCAAGCAGACTTAAGATATGGGCATTATGTTTGAACAGAATAAATAAAGCACATTCACACCAGAAGTTACTCAGTATAACAGATGACTGATTACAACCGTTCCCCCCCCCCCCCCCCCCCTCAAGCTTTTGTACCCAAAGGATCCATGTATGTATGCATGGGATCATGTATTTGTCAATTCAAAAATGCTTTGATGTTCTTTAACAGTGGTTATAGCCACAGCAGCTATTTTGCTTCTCAAACAATAAACTCACTGGTCTTCACTAGATTAGAATACCGAAGGTCCAACAATTCAATTTGTGTACGGATATCCAAAATTGAAGTAAGACAATAAACTCTGTGAAGCAACCTGATTTCTTAAAGTTCAAAATATGCCTCCGAATTTCTTCAACTTTTCCCCAGCCACAGTTCAGAGGTTCAATATGGAGATAGATACCAGAAATACGGGGATCATATGCAGCTTTTACGAAATTTTCGCAAATTTGTGGCAGAGATAGTCCTAAAGAGAAACGGCTCTTTAGCTGATCAGATATCTGAACATGGAAAGAAAAGAAATTTTCAAATCCAAAATGAATCAATCATATAAAAAGTTAAAGAATGCAGACAATCTCTCAGGAAAAAGAAGTTTAAATAATAGCATTAAGTTTCAGTTGAACTAATCCAGGTGCCATTTTTAACAACAATTAGATCTCCGACACCTCTCACTCTGGACAGCTGTGTGATCTTGAAATATCAAAAATCATACAGTTCTCTCTTACCTGAGGACCCGGTTTTCCCTTTTTCAGTTTGCAAAACACAATAATCTAAAGTAAGAAGAAATGTGGTGACAATATAAAAGAAAAATATATTTTGATTGTCAAACAATCAGAAATTTTTACAACGCAGTTAAAAAAGATTAAAATCACTCAATTCTTTCGAAAAATGACAACCCATGTTCAAAAAAACATGGATATAATTCTTCTACAAACAAAATAATTCTTGCAAATTGTATTCGTTTCATCTTAAAGTAGTGTCTCCATTAACATCTGAAAAAACCCATTTCATGCTATCTCAAACCCATTTAATGGAGAAAAGGGGCCTAAAGAAAAAGTGAAATTGAAAAGAACCAAACCTGGCCGCGCAGTTTCATGGTCAAAACACTGCCTTTTCGAACCCTTTCCCAAGGGAAGGCAATAAGCATCTTAAACTTAACAACAAAACTCTTCCATCCACTCACCTTCTCATACTCCACTTCTCCACTAGGATACACTTCAGTTCCTAACTTTTCAACACTTTGACTCCCAAGTTTTTCATCTTTTTCTTTCTGGGTCTCGGTGGAAGATGAGGAATCATCGAAAGCTCGAGTGGAAAAAGAATAAGAGAATGAAAAGCTTTGTCTATGGAGGTGGGACTGGAGAGTTGAAAAAGAAATGGAAGGAAAGAGAGAAATAGGAGAGTAGTAGCATTTGGAAAGAGAGGGGATTGAAAGAGGTTTCGAGAGAATTGAATTGACAGTTCTGGGATGGATTTTAGGAGTGGAATGAGCAGTACGGAAGCGTAAAAGTGTAGACATTTTTCTTGGTTTCGATTGGGAGAGGAAGAGAGAGAGCTGAAGACAGAGAGGAAATGGAGGACAAATAGACTGACAATGAAGAAAAAAGGCAAAGCTTCCTCCACGTAACACTTTTGGCAATGACACGTTGTCTTGTACATATGATTACGTGGCTTTCTTTTCTTCCTCTGCTAAAATTTTGACTAGATTGATAATTTAAAATATAATAGGATAATATTACGTGAATCTCATAAGAAAATTAAATAATTTAAAATTTTAATAATAATTATATATATACAAATTTTTAACATAGTGCATAACTCATGAATAATTTTTATTTTTAAAATTTTATTTTAATAAATAAATTATTTTATAATATGATAATAATGATAAATATTAATAATTTAATTTTAATTTTGATATACTAAAAATAAAATTTGATAACTTTTAATATAATTTTGATTTTGATAACTTTTGATAAAATTTTGATAATATTTGATACGATTTTGGTAACATTTCATATTAATTTGGTAACTTATAATATAATTTTAGTAACAATTGATTAAATTTTGATAATCTCTTGATATAATTTTAGTAATTAACCTTTTAGTAATTTATAATATACTTTTAGTAATCATTAATAAAATTTGTGTCATCATATATTTAACAATAAATTCTTATAAAGAAACACGAGTTTAATTCTAGTATAAGATAATTTTTTTATATAATAAAATAAAATTATTATTTCATTCAAATTTAAAATTTTTTCATTAAAATTTTTTATTAAATAGATTCATGGTAGGTTTATCTTAGTCTTTTAAGATAAAATTTCTAACTTTGTTTTTGCTACAAAAGTTCAATTCCTAACAACTTTAAGTGTAAAAAAAATTCAACAACTGATAAATAAGTTTTCATTTATTTACTATTATATTATCAACGGTTTAATGCTAAGCTATCAATTATATATTACTAAATTATCAACAATTTACTACAAATAGCATTGATTTACTGCTAATTTATGAATAATTTACTTCTAAGTTATAAATAATTTATTACTAAATTATTGATGATTTGCTACTAAGTTATTAATGATTTGTTATAAAATTATAACAAATTTATTATTAATTTATTGATGATTTACTAAAAAATTATTAATGATTAACTAATTTACTACAAATTATCATTATTTTTTATGCTAAATTATCACTAATTTATAACTACATTATTAGTGATTTACTACTAAATAATCAAAAATTTACATCTAAATTATTAATGATTTACTATAATATTATTATACATATACTATTATGTTATCATTGATTTACTACTTAATTTTTGATTATTTACTATAAATTCATCACAAATTTATTGCTAAGTTAATCATGATTCATTATCACGTTATCGTTAATTTATATTCAATTATTTATAATTTACTATTAAGTTATTAATAATTAACTACTATTAAATTATATTAATTTACTTTTAAGTTTTTAATTATTAATTATTAAATTATTATTGATTTACTATTAAGTTATTCATAATTTACTACTAAGTTTATCAATTAATTATTACTAAATTGAAATTAATTTACTATTAAGTTATTATTATTTTATTATTATGTTATCATTTTTTCTATTAACCTATCATTAATGTACTAATATGTTACTATGCACTAATAACTATGAAACATTAAATTTAAAAACTCTACTAATAATATATGAGATAATTTGTTTATATGATAACGTTATTATTTTATTCAAGTTTAGAATTTTTTTTACTAATTTTCTTATCGAAAAGGTTCATCGTAAATTTATCATAACCCTCAAAATTAAAGTTGTAACTTCATTTTTACTAGTAATTAGGGTTAAATCCTCAGCAATTTCAAGTATAAAAAAGTTATCAATGACTGATAATAAAGTTATCAATTATTTACTATTAATTAAGTAATTAATAATTTACTACTAAATTATCAATGATTTACTTTTAATTTATGAGTGATTGACCATTAAGTTATGAATGATTTCTATTAAATTGTTAGTGATCTACCACTAAGTTACTAATGATTATTATAAATTTATAATTGATTTACTATTAATTTATCAATGATTTACTAAAAAGTTAGCAATGATTAACTAATTTATTATTAAATTATCATTGATTTTTAATTAAGTTATTAGTAATTTACTATCATGTTATTAGTGATTTACTATTAAGTTATTAACTTACTACTAAATTATTAATTATTTCCTATTATATTTTTATATTTACTATTATATTATCATTAATTTACTACTTAATTTTCTATTATTTATTACAAAATTATAACTTATTCTTAATTTTCTATTACTTATTATTTACCACTAAATTATATATGTTTCGCTACCAAGTTATTATAGATTTATATTAAATTATAAATGATTTATTATTAAGTTATCACTAATTAACTGTTATGATGATTTAGTACTAAGTTATATTAATTTTTTTAAAAATTTTCAATAATTAACTACTAAATTATCAATAATTACTACTAATTTATCATTGATTTACTACTAAACTATTTATGATTTATTACTATAAATTAATTACTATTAAACAGAAATTGATTTACTATTAAATTATTACTAATTTACTATTAAGTTATTATTGATTTATTACTAAATTATCAATAATTAAGTACGAAGTTATCATTTATTTTTTGTTAACTTATCATTGATTTAGTAATATGTAATTATGCATTTACAATTATATTATGATTGATTTATCATTAAGCTATTATACATATATTATTATATTTTTATTGATTTACTAAAAGTTATCAATTATTTATTACTAAATTATCATTTATTTATTGTTAAGTTATCACTAATTTACTACTAAATTATCAATGATTAGTATTAAATTATATTAATTACATTTAAATTTTCAATAATTAATTACTAAGTTATTAATTATCTAGTAATATGTTATCATTGATTTGTGTACATCAAAAAAAAAAAAAAAAACCACAATATATGCTAGAGATGTAATTTGTAAGATAAAGAAAGAAAGAAGAAAAAGTTTAAGTTTAAATGACTTGAAAAAGCATTAGTAATTGCTTTAAATTTACTATTTGTAGTTTAACACGTAATAATAAGTTAAAATCATAATGTTTTATACTAATGTAAGTATTAAAATTAAATTCAATAAATATAAACAATATATTAAGTTAATGTTTCGAAGATATTCTTCAAATTTTTTAGTTCATGGTAAAATAGTACATATTAAAACAAGTTTTATTGATAATTTGATTGAATTATTAATGTATGTATTCTCATATCTATTAGCGAAGTACAATTACATATAAAAAAGTAAAAATTTGAAGCGCTCTGTCACCAATAGAAATAATAAACTTTGCCTTATATTTTTATTTTCAAGTATACAATTTGGGGTAAAAGTTTTGTTGTGTATATGATAAAAGTGATGAGAACAACTTTACTAAATAATTTTTATAAAAATTAAACAAACAACAATTCTAAAAAGTATTAAATTAACAATAATCACCTTTACATTCTCCATAAAAAAAATTTCTACTAAATGAAAAAACTGTATATTTTTAATTGTTGCTTCATTTTTATTACCATCATTCTAAATCACTTTTTTGATATTTTGATGTCAATCAACTTCTTCATTTGAAAAGAGTAAAGAATATTTCATATTCTCCATAAAAAATTTTGTCTACTAAATGAAAAGATAATATATTTTTAATTGTTATTTATTCTTATTACTTTTTTTATATTTTGATGCCAATGAATGTAAAGCATAAACAATATTGTAAAAGCTTATAACACCCTAAATAACGTTTAACTTTATGTTATCTTCATGAATAAGTTTAAACTATGATCTTATCTCTTTCAAATTAAATGTTTGAATTGTTTTCCTCAACCCATATAGTAACAACTTGGTTAACAAATATATGATTATAAACTCATTTATCTAGATTAACATTTACACAATATGAATTTCAAAATCCTCAAAAAAGGAATATCTTATAATCTCTATAAAACTTGGGGATAAGAATTTTCTTCTAAAACTATCATTAATATCTCTATCCTCTATCATTTTTATACTTAAAATTTTATTATGTTATGCTCTCATTTTATTTTGAAGTGTATTATTAGTGCCATAAAAGTATAGTTAAAATAACATAATTAATCATTTCGAATTTGAAATAATTCAAAACTTAAATTGAGTATAAATAAATGTTTTACTCATTTTAAATTTCAGTTTAATTAAAAATAATATAATTCACATAATTATAAAAATGAACTAACTTGACTCGATTTCATTTAATTTTAAAAAGTCAACAATTTAGCAGTTGTTTAAAACCTGAAATGATTAAACATAACCAAATTTTGAATTTAAATAGTAACCTAATCAAAATCCAATATTATTTTTGGATAAGTAGTATTTCATTATCCAAGAAGCATGAATCCTGTTACAATGTTACAAGAAGCAGTAACCTGCTGCCCACTTACAGATCAAACACATCTTTACTTAACTCCCATTTCTTACATAATTCTTGATTTACATTATCAAAGGCAATACTTTTAAGTCCTACTAAGCGTAGCCTAACCACGTCTCTTGTATGTTGCAGTATCATCTCCCCTGATATTTCCTCAAACATACATATCCTCATATTCCGTTCTACCTATATCTAATTTATATATGCCCCTATTCCAATTGAAATATTACAAAAATTAATGTTTTCCCTTTGAGCCTAGTTTTAGCCCAATGCACTTCATTGTCCCATCTAGCAACTTCTTTATGCAGGTTGCACTAACACAATACTTACCTCCAAACCTCCATTGAAAAATTATAGCTAAAAAACATATGATCCCTAATTTTTTTCTCCTACCTATATCCCTGATTTTTTTTCTCATTTGTCTAGATCCCCCATTTTACCATCCTATCCTTGGTTGAAAACCTGTTTTGCATGACCATCCAAGCAATTATAACATGTTTGAGGATGTATGGCCTGCACCATACCAGCTTATGCCAATTGACTTTTATTTTCTTTGACCTTATTTCCTTTCATACACTGGCAGTTGAGTAAATAGGCCCTTTTATTTTGCCATTTTGCCCTATTGTTGTTTATACCAAAAATCTTAATGCAGTATTTCTCATCTGTAGTAGTTTTTTCATGCTTCAATTACAATTTTATGTGTTATGCAGCTCCCATATACTTTTTCCTTTAAGCACATAGTGTTAGAAAAATGGAATCTAACCTTATGTAATTGATTTTGAACCAATCAAAGGCCATGAGCCTTGGTATTTTTGTTTACATAAAGCCCTAGCTACTTAATAAAAAGTGGTGAGGCTATTTTAAGGTGGTGTGATAAACCAAGAAAAGAAAAAAAAAAGCCAAAAAAATAGAAAAAAAAAGGGATAGTTGATTGAATGAAAGTCGATCCGTGGTCCGATTGAGCTAAAATTTTATCTGCAAGTTTATGATTCAGAGTTTCACATTCTAAATGGTAAAGATCAAGTTTGAAGCTCTCTAGAAACAAATCTAAGGTGTATTTGTTAAGTCACCTATTTGATGAGATTTCTTCAATTATCTCTTTAGTTATTGATTAGCTCTAATTTTGGCTAGAAAAGAACTTTATATATCCATTATTTAATAGTGGAGTTTTTTTTAGCGGTCTGTGATTTTTTCTTCTACACTGTAGGGTTTTTCATGTAAATCTTGTTGTGCTTTATTTTTCTTACATTTTTTATTATTGATTGTTATCTATTATTGTGAGTTTATTATGATATATTGCTTATGTATTATTGTGTTTATTACTTTTAGGTCCAATAAGTGATATCAGAGCGAGAATTATTTTGAGATAACAATACAAAAGTAGCCTAAGATAGAAGTAAATTTTGTTTGAGATTATGAAAGATGATACAGGTTTCATGATAAAATTGATAGCATTAAATTATTCAATTTGAAAGCCTATGATGAAAGATTATTTATACTACAAAGATTTGTATAAGGTGATATTGGGTGATTCGACTAAACCAACATATATGAACTATAAAAATTAAAAAAAGTTAGGCAAAAATACGCTAGCTACAATCAGAAAATGGGTTGATATTAGCGTGTTTCATTATATAGTGCAGGAGATAGATGCCACACTGTTTAAAAAAAATTGACAGCATTGTATGAAAGAAAAATAGATATGAATAAAATTATGTTTGTTAAAAAGCTTGAAACTTTACAGTACAGGGAAGGACAATCAATTACAAAACACTTGAGTCATTTTTAAAATATATTTAATCGGATAACTACTATAGAGCTTAATATGGCTAATGAAATGAAGGCATTATTTCTTTTGAGTTTATTGCCAAATAGCCGAAATACTCTAGTTGTGACTGTTTTTAATTCAGTTCCTGATTACAAGGTGACATTGAATATGATAAATGACAATATGCTTAATGAAGAAGTAAGACGAAAGATGTAGACCCTGAGAATCAAGCTCTGGTAACAGAGAATAAGGATAGAAATATCGACAAATGTTAGAACTCAAAAGGTTGTAATAAGTCTAAACATAGATCCAAGTCCAAAGATAAAGTGAAATATTTTTATTATGGTAAAGCAAGTCATATAAAATGACACTATAAAATCTTGAAGCAAGAGTGAAAAGATGAGAAAAATAAAAGTTTAGATGATGACAATGTTACAGCAATGAATTCAGATAGTGATTCAGTTACTTTGATTTATACACATGGTGATTGTAATTATGTTGGTGATCCCGACATTGAGTAGATAGTTGACATAGGAGCGACATATCATTATGTTCTTAAAAGAGAGTTGTTTACAAATTACAAAATAGGAAACTTTGATTGCACCAAGATGAAAAATAAAAATGTATCACAAATTGTTGGGATGATGATATTATTGTACAAACTAGTACAAGCTGCACGTTGACTTCAAGGGATGTTAGATATATTTTGGAAATGAGAATAAACTTGTTTGCTATTAATGTCCTTGATAAGGATAGATATGAAAGTTAACAAAAAAATAGGCAGTGAAAGCTTCTCAAAGGATCTATGGTAGTTGTAAGAAAAAAATTATGTTGCACAATGAATAAGATATGAATGTAATTGAATGATAACCAGATAAATACCACAGAAGATGATGCTTCAACAAACTTATGATGTAAGAGACTAGCACACATGAGTGAGAAAGGGTTACAAGTTTTTGGCAAGGCATTCTTTCATTCTCTTAACCAAAGGTATATCTCTCAATTCATGTGATCATTATTTGTTTAGTAAACATCGTAGAGTTTTTTTTTGAAAAAATTCTCAGAGAAAAGAAAAATATATTGGAATTGATTTATTCTAACATATGTGGTCCCATTGAGGTTGAGTCATTAGGTGGTAGCAAGAATTTTATTACTTTTATTAATGATGTTTCATGTAAGACTTAGGTGTACATTTTAAAATACAAAACCTAGGTATTGCAGTATTTTCAAAATTTCATGCCATGCTGAAAAAGATGACAAGGTTACCTTTAAAATGTATTCGAATTGATAATGGTAGAAAATACACATAAAAAAACTTTGAAGAGTACTGTTTAAAGCATAAGATCATACATGAGATGACAGAACTTAGAACACTGCAATATAAAAATGTAGCTGAAAGGATGAACTACACCATTATGAAAAAAATCAAAAAGTTTTTGAGTGTAAAGCATTCATGCATGTGTTAAAAGATTAGAGGTCAAAGCTTGACAGTAAAGCTACACAGTGTGTGTTTGTAAGATATGATGATAAAAAATTTGGCTACAGAGTATGAGATCTAATGAAGAGAAAAACAGTCAGAAGCAGAGATGTGGTATTTCATAAAAAAAATCATAGCAAACCTTGAGAAAAATGAGAAAACTACATAAGTTACTATTGAGTATGATGTTTCAACACCGACAAGAGTTTCACAGGAAAGAGTCACAGATGATGAAAATGAGTAAAAAATAAAACTTAAGGATATGAATGAGCCAACCACAGTTAGTGATAAGCCAGATGCAATTAATTTTGAGCAGAGAGAGCAATACTTCTTACTTAAGAGTCTTAAGTAGAAGAAGCTACCTTCAACATCAGGTGGTATAGAGTTTCAGCCTAGAAACTCTACTAGAAAGCATAAGCCATCTATAGGTATCAAAGTTTAATTTTATTTTAGTTATCAGTAAGGGAACGTCGAAAAACTTTCAAAATGTGTAGGCTACTCCGGATAAAAAACACTAGTTAAAAGTAATGAAAGAAGAGATGTAGTCATTATAAAAAAATGGTACTTATGATCTTGTTAAACGTTCAAAAGGAAAGAAGTCATTGAAAAATAAATGGGTGTTCAAGTTAAAAAAAGATGGTGACAAACTAGTAAGATACAAAACTCAATTGGTGGTGAAAGATTTTTTCTAAAAATCAGGCATAAATTTTGGTGAGATCTTCTCTTTAGTTGTAAAAATGAGTTTCATTTGAGTGATACTAAGATTAGCAACTAGTTTCAATCTTGAGTTTGAGTAACTTAATGTCAAAACTGCATTCTTGCATGGTGATTTATAAGAAAATACTTATATGAATCAGCTTAAGGGTTTTGAAGTAAAAGAGAAATAACACTTAGTTTGCAAACTAAAGAAAAGTTTGTATAGCTTGAAATAAGCTCAGTGACAGTGGTATAAAAAGTTTGATTCTTTTATGGTGAACCATAGCTATAAAAAAATGGTAACGGATCCTTGTGTGTATGTCAAAAAATTTTTTGATAGTAACTTCATTATTCTCTTATTATATGTTGATGATATGTTGATTGTGGGATAAAATGATAGTATGATTTACAGGTTAAAAAAAATAATTGTCTAAGTCCTTTAACATTAAGGATTTAGGACCAACAAAGTAGATTCTCAGTATAGACATTATCCAAGATAGAAGAGTTAAAAAGTTATTATTGTCATTGAAAAAATATATTGAACAGGTGCTCAATAGATTCAACATGCAATATGCTAAATTAGTTAGCAGTCCACTTGTTAACCATTTTTATTTGAGTAAAAAATCTTGTTTTATGTCTAAAGATGAGCAACTAGTTATGTCTTGTTGAGATATGGTTCATATGTGAGTAAAGAATCTCACATCATTAAAAAATTTGAATGAGATGTCCTATATATGCATGAAGGACCTAAAAATCTATTAGCTTAAGCTTTTAGGCTCAAGTGATATCCAACATATATATATGGGTTATCTGATGTGCTTTCATAGGCTCTAAGTATGATTTATCTCTCTAACAAGTGATATCAAAGCCAAAGTTACGGAGAGTTCAAATATCAGTGGTGTTGCTAAGAGGGAGATTATTGATAAATCAAAAATTAGTCACATCAATTAACTCCATATGCTCGAACGTCGGTATTAAAATGTTTAACTTGGATGCAGTAAGTCTATAATAATATGCAAAAATAAAACACCTGAGTGGGTGATGTGTTGAGTCAACTTGGAGTGTAAGCTTGAGAGAGCACTGAAATAACCTAGGCAACCAAGTTGAATGATGTACCTTAACCCAAAAGTGTAATGGAAATATGAGGTTACCTAGTCCAAAAGAGTAAAAAAAAGAGGTTACCTGACCCAAAAGAGGTGTTAATATGACTTATTTGTATAGAAGAGCTAAGTGAGACTTGATTAGAACTCATAAGTAAATGAAAAAAATTGTTAAGATATAGGTCACATATGAGTAAAGAATCTTGCATCATTAAAAAATTTGAATGAGATGTCTTATATATGTATGAAGGATCCAAGAACCTATTAACTTAAGCTTTTTGGTTGAAGTGGTGTCTAACATATATATATGGACTCTCTGATGTGCTTTCATGAGCTCTAAGTATGGTTTATCCCCCCAACATGTCTAGTATTTTTTATTCTTCTACAGTAGGTTCTTTAATGTATTTTATAATTTGTACATAACCTGACATTACTCATGCAGTTCGTATAGTACGTAGGTTTTTTTCTAATCCAGGAAAGATTCACTAAAAAGTTGAGTTATAGAGTTTCACAACAAGTTCTAGAAGAGTTTATTAATGCTGACATGGCAGGTGATCTTGATGGGAAAAAATCTACTTTAGGGTATTTGTTTACTTTTGTAGGAGGAGGTGTGTCTTGGCAGTCTAAGTTATAAAAGTATGTTGTTTTGTCAACTACAGAGGCTAAGTATATTGCAACAACCGAAATAGGTAAAGAAATGCTTTGGATGAAATGTTTTCTTCTTGATTTGGGATTGAATCAAAAAGAGTATGTGATATTTTGTGATAGTTAAAGTACTTTGGATTTGAGTAAGAATGTCATATACCATGTTAAAATAAAGCCCATTGATGTTAGATATCACTGGTTACATTCAGTGATTGAAGAATAGTAAATGCTGTTGAAGAAAGTTCATACTAATGAGAATGTAGCAATATGTTGACTAAGATACTTCTCATGAAAAAGCTTGAGTTCTACAGTAACTTGATTGAAATGAGTTCCTTGCCTAATGTAAGTTCCAAATGAAACTTCAATGGTGATGAATCTCCTCATAATGGGGTTGGAGGGGGAGATTGTTAGGAAAATGGGGTTCAACCTCATGTAATTGATTTTGAACCAATCAAAGGTCATGGGCTTTGGTCTTTCTTTTTACACAAAGCCCTAGTTACTTAATAAAAAGAGGTGAGGCTATTTTAAAATGGTGTTGCAAACCAAAAAAAGAAAGAAAAAAAGTTAAAAAAAATAGAGAAAAAAGGGAAAAGTGAGAGTTAGTTGAATGAAAGTTGATCCATAGTCCGATTGAGCTGAAATTTTGTTAGAAGGTTTATAATTCAAAGTTTCACATTCTGAACAGTGAAGATCGGGTTTGAGCTCTCTAAGAACAAATCTAGGATGTATTTGTTGAGTCACCTATTTGGTGAGATTTCTCTAATTGTCTCTAGTTGTTGATTAACGCTAGTTTTAACTAGAGAAAAATTTTGTATATCCATTATTTGATAGTGAAGTTTTTTTTGTGGTTCGTGATTTTTCCTCTATACTGGAGGGTTTTTCACATAAATCTTGGTGTGTTTTATTTTTTTATATTTTTTGTTGTTGATTATTGTCTATTGCTGTGGGTTTATTGTGATATATTATTTTTGCATTGTTGTGTTTATTGTTTTAGGCCTAACACATATCTTTTTATCCATGCTATCCACAATAAACCAAATCCACAATAAACCAAATAGTAGCCTCAGTATGCAAGCTTTGTTCCATGATTCTATGTCCTTTTACCTTAATCCTCCATTTGATTTAGGCTTATAAACTACTTGCCAACTCACCCGAGCTTCTTTAACTGCACTCGCTTAGCCTTTCCAAAAAAATTGTAAGCATAACTCGTTGATTCGTCTAATAACTTTCTTGGGGAGAACAAAGTGCCTACACTAGTAGTTATGAATACTACATGTGATAGATTGTATTAGTTGCAGTCTACTAGCATATAACAGATGCTTGGCTACCCAATTATGAATTCTTTTAGTTATTTTCTTTAATTAGAGAAGTGCAATCAATCATAAAAAGTCTGAGTGTTATCAATGGCATACCAAGATATCTCACAGGAAAAATTCCTAACTTAAAACCTAGTGCTTATAAAATATCTTCTATCTCCTATTGTGGCACCTTAGTGCAATAAATTTCACTATTTGCATAGTTTAGTTAAAGCCTTGATAAAGTTTAAAACTTCTACAAAGTGTTTTGAATACCTATTATTGAGTTAAATTTTCCTTTGGTAAAAATAAGTAGGTCATCAGTAAAACACAAATGTGTCAATTGGACCCTCTTGCACTTTGGATGATAAGAGAAAATACCATGAGTGACTACAATGTTTAATAGCCTAGATAAGATACTCATAGCAATGACAAACAAGTTTGGTGACATTGGGTCTCCCTATCTCACTCCTATAGCACCTTTAAAGTACCCCATCAAGCCTCCATTCATTGATACAGAACATTGGTGATGTGAGATAACTCTTTATCAAGCCTATATACCTTTCTAAGAATTCCATTGCCTCAAGAGTTGTAATTAGAAATTCTTAATTTAAAGAGTCAAAGGCTTTTCTTAAGTCTACTTTAATGGTGCATCTCGAGAATAAGATTTATCACATTCCGAGATCAAAACACAATACGACCATATTATTTTGAATTAAATCGTAAAGTAATACGAAATCATATTTCTTAATCATTCTAAAATTCTTCAATACAATAATTTGTTCAAGAAAAATCCATAACCTTAATTTAGCTAATCATAAATCCATATATCCAAATACAAACTAATAAAAATACAAAATTATTTCATAAGATTTCACTAGCCAACAATTTCTCTAATGCCCAAATAATTTTTTTCAATTCGGTCTTCTAGCTTCTCACAAGTCTAAGCAAACTTATCATTTACTCATCTATAAAAAAAATTAAAAGAAAAATGAGCAAACCACAGTTCAATAAGTATAAGCTCAGATAACTTATTGGATCAAGCATTATTTTCATACATATCATATAGATCATTCAAAATATTCATCAAATTAAAATGTCAAAACATTTCAAAAACCATCATTATTTCAAATATTTTGTAGATCATAAATCAATATCAAAATAGGTCAATTCATAAATCATTTCAAAATGTACTGCTATTTAAATATCGTAATTAAACCAAATCATGGATCAATCATTAAAAATCATCTTAAATCACCTTTATATACAAATCGTCATTATCATTAGTTTATCATTAGTTACGGTTACTACTATAACCCATGACATTGGTCGTATCAACAATTTTATCCTCATGATCATTGTTATCTATTATAATCCACTAACCAGGGTCTTATGCTAATAACTATAACTCGTTAGCAGGACTATATGATCATGGCTATGCTAACTACTATAACTCATTGGCCATGGCCGTAGAATTAGTTTTTGTGTCAATAATCCTACTTCCCAGATATGTAAAAACATAAATATCATAAAATCATTATTTAAGCATAAATCCTTTCTCTCATTTTATTCATAAACATGATCCATTATTTACATAGCAAAAACACAAAATAATCGTATACTTGATCCTATTTTCATAAATCAAAAATAAAACATTTACTCATTTAAAAACATATATTTATACATAGATTTGAAAACAAGCAAAATGTGTGAGATTTTATTTACCTCCTTTCAATTTCACCACTTAGTTTTTTCTTCAAAATAATTAATAGCCTATTCAAGATCATTTCAACATATCAAAAATTAATCAACCTTTTATGAGATCATTTATACTAAAAACAACTAAGTCATTCAAGAATTAACTTAACTAACTAATTTTGGCGGTCTATGCTACTTTCACTAAATCGACCATATCTCAAAATATACAACTCGAAATTAAGATCTTTTTAATGTGTTAAAAACTAGACTTGATAAGATTTCTAACCATATATGATCCACCTTGTAATTCCTTGTAGATTAATTATAATAAAATTTTCAATTCACATCATATGCTGCTGCCAAATATCATGTATGCCTTCTAATAAAAATATATATATTTATTCATAGGAGACTCCAAATTCAATTCCACTCATGTTCATTGGAAAGTAGACTCAATAAACTTTTTAAACATGTATGTCTTGATTCTTAATTCCTTGTATAAAATTTAAAACAATTTTCGTAATTCATCATTGATGCTGCTACCATGCAGCCTATATATCTTTAAGTAAAAATTAGACAACTCTTCATAAAAAACTCGGATTTGACTTTCATTTGTTTTATTAGAAAGTATATTAAACATGCTTTCCAATGATGTATAATAATCATAACAATATCTTATCCCTTAATATAGAATATTATTTTAATCTACTATTATAGATAATAGCATATCATCAAAAAATAAAATTTCTCCTTTAATTTTTAAAAACCCAAATCTCTACTTTCAGTCTTTAAAATCCACTCAATAATCATCTTTAAATCTTAATAACATGAAATAAACAAAGCCCAATAATTTACCCAAATAGATCATAAAGATTAATGAAAGGTTTCATAATTTTTCTTAATTTTTCTCTTATAACTTCAACTCTAAATAATAGCAAGCAACATAATATTTTTCTTCAGTAAAAAGATGGCATATACTTACCTTTAGGAGATTTACTTAATTGTAGCCTCTGATTTCGAATTTGTAACTTGATTTTTCATGCTTTCTAACCTTAAGGAAGATGAGAAAGAAAAGCTATGCTTTTATTTTTTTGTTTTATGATAATTAGGTTTTCTTTCCTAAAATGCTTATGCCACTTTTCTTTAGTAATTAATCTCTTAATAAACTAATGAGCTTTGGTAATAGTCTAGCCCAATTATCATTTAGGCAAAGGTATTATAAGGTTGCTCAACTATAACCTCTAACCAGTTCCTGTGCTATTAGCACATTATCGGTGATGCATCTTCCCTTGATAAAAGCACTATGAGTGCTAATAAGAAATAAGAAATGGCAGATACTGTTGCATCCTTGTAACTAGTATTGTTGTGATGCGCTTGTAGATAACTGAACAACAAGAAATTGGTCTATAATCTGATATACCGGTTGGAGCTTGACATTTGGGCACAAGTGCTATTATAGTTGAGTTGAATGCAGGTAGAAAGTCTAGGCTCTTAAAAAAAATATAGGACTATTGCAATGACATCTTCTCCCACAATACTCCAGGCTGCTTTGAAGAAAAAGGCATTGAATCCATCTGGGCTTGGCACTTTGTCATTATGCTGAGAATATATGGCTGCTTTGATCTCCTCTCTTGTATCATCCAGAGATAAAACTACCTGCTGCTCCTCAGTCAAGGACGTTTGGAGAATTTCTTCAAGTAGCGCCTTTGAACAGTCTTGAACATTTACATCAATCGTTCGCAATAGTTGCTGAAAAAACCCCCACAGCCTCCTCTGATATTTGAGAAAATGTATCCAACCTTTTGCCCTCTTTATCATATAGCACCCTGATAGTGCTTTTCTTTTGCTTGGCTGCTACTATTTTATGAAAGAAGTTTGTGTTCTGATCTCCCTTCTGTAACCATTTAATCATGGACTTTTGTCTCCATAAGCTTTCCTCAACCTTTAACAACTTATTAAGCTCCAGCACAAGCTTTTTTTCCTTTTTAGTATCGATGGTGGGATGTTTCAAGCCTGCAATCTCTGCTGCTGCCAACTCTTCTCTTTTCTCCTTGACCATCTCCATCAAGTCTCCAGAGTGTGAAAAATTAAACTTTTTTAGTGCTGGCTTTAACCTCTTGAGTTTCTTGTGCAATATAGCAATAGGCTTGCCAGTAGTTGGTATCTTCCATGATTCCTCCACCAGCTTCATAGAGTCAAGATGCTTTGCCCAGAAATTAAAGAATTTAAATGGCTTTGGCGGTGATTGACTTGGCACATGAAGCTTGATCAAAGCTAGACGGTGGTCTGAGACTTCAGGAGGAAGAAATTTTGTTGTAGAATCTGGTATCTGAGTCAACCACGTGTCATTGATCAGCACTCCATCCAACTTCCTATAGAATGCGTGATTACTCCAAGTATACAGTGGGCCTAAGTAAGGGTGATCCATAACAGCCAACTTTTGTAAACATTCCTGGAAATCTCTTGTACTTGATCGTGAAATCGGGAGCTATCATAATCAAAATTCAATATTAGTTATTCATTGTTCATTATAATTTAACAGTTTTTTATTTAAACTTTTTCTCTTAATCTTTAATATTTTATTTTTATTTTTTTATTGAATTAATTAATTAATTTTAAGAATATTTGTAAAATAAAATTATAATTATAAATAATTGAATATATTTTTTATTTAAATTTATGATGATTTTAATCTAATTTTTTAAACAAAAAGAAATATACAGTGATTATGGACTCAAAAGAGAGAGATAGGAGAGTAGTAGCATTTGGAAAAAGAAGGGATTGAAAGAGGTCATGAGAGGATTGAATTGACAGTTCTGGGATGGAATTTGGTAGTGGAATGAACAGTGTTGAAGCGTAAAAGTTTTAGACATTTTTTCTTAGTTTCGATCGGGAGAGGAAGAGAGGAGGTGGAAGATAGGGAGGAAATGGCTGACCAACAGACTGACTGAAGGAAAAAAGGCCAAGCTTCGTCCACGTAACACTTTTGGCAATGACACGTTATCTTGCACATATGATTACGTGGCTTTCTTCTTCTCCGATTCAAGATAAAAGGTTTTGAATAAATTTGATAATTTAAAATATAATATGATGATATTACATGAATATCATATAAAAATAAAATATAAAAATAATATAATTTAAAATTTTAATAATAATTATATATATATATTAGTTTTTAACACGTGTGTAATGCACATATAATTTTTATTTTTAAAAATTTATTTTAATAAATGAATTTTTTTATAATATGATAATAATGATAAATACATACTAATAATTTAATTTTGATTTTGATATAATAGAAGTAAAATTTGATCACTTTTGATAAAATTTTGGTAATATTCGATATAATTTTTGTAACTTTTGATATTAGTTTGATAACTTATGATATAATTTTGATAACAATTGATTAAATTTTGGTACCTCTTGATATAATTTTAATAATTAACATTCTAGTGACTTATTATACACTTTTAGTAATCATTAATAAAATTTGTGTCATTATATATTTAACAATGAATTCTCATAAAAAAGCATGGGTTTAATATTAGTATAAGATAATTTTTTTTTGTATAATAA
The DNA here is from genome assembly GCF_047325235.1 of Durio zibethinus. Taxonomy (NCBI): domain Eukaryota; kingdom Viridiplantae; phylum Streptophyta; class Magnoliopsida; order Malvales; family Malvaceae; genus Durio; species Durio zibethinus. Next base: position 26,861,130 of record NC_143170.1, read on the forward strand.
AATAAAATAATTATTTCATTCAAATTTATAATTTTTTCATTAAATTTTTTTATTGAATAGGTTCATGATAGGTTTATCCTAGTCTCCTCAGATAAAATTTCTAACTTCGTTTCTACTACAACAATTCAATTCTTTTACAACTTTAAGTATAAAAAATTCAACAATTGACAATTAAATTATCATTGATTTTCTATTATATTATCAACAATTTACTACTAAGCTATCAATGATATACTACTAAATTATCAATAATGTACTATTAAATTAGCATTGATTTACTACTAATTTATGAATGATTTAAGTTATGAATGATTTACTATTAAATTGTTGATGATTTACTACTAAGTTACTGATGATTCGTTATAAAGTTATAACTAATTTACTGTTAATTTATCAATGATCTACTAAAAATTGTCAATGATTAACTAATTTACTACTAAATTATCACTATTTTTGTGCTAAATTATCATTGATTTATAACTAAATTATTAGTGATTTATTACTAAGCTATCAAAAATTTACATCTAAATTATCAATAATTTACTATTATGTTATTATCATTGATTTACAATTAAATTATTAGTAATTTATTACTAAGCTATCAAAAATTTACATCTAAATTATCAGTGATTTACCAAGATTCATTATCAAATTATCGTTAATTTATATTCAATTATTATAATTTACTATTAAGTTATTAATGATTAACTACTATTAAATTATGTTGATTTATTTTTAAGTTTTCAATTATTAATTATTAAGTTATTTATGATTTACTAATAAGTTTATTAATTAATTACTACTAAACTGAAACTAATTTACTATTAAGTTATCATTATTAAGTTATTAATGATTAATTATTAAGTTATCACTTTTTTTTATTAACCTATCATTTATTTACTAATATGCTATTGTGCACTAACAACCATGAAATATGGAATTTAACAATTATACTAATAATATATGCGATAATTTTCTTTTTATACGATAGCGTTATTATTTTATTCAAGTTTAGAATTCTTTTCACTAATTTTCTTATCGAATGAGTTCATAGTAAATTTATCATAGCCATCAAAATTAAAGTTTTAACTTCACTTTTGTTAGTAACTAGAGTTCAATCTTTGGTAATTTCAAGTATAAAAAAGTTATCAATGATTGATAATTAAGTTATCAATTATTTACTGTAGACACCCATCTGTGTCCAGAGTCAATAGGGCTGATTTTATTATTGTTACTAGTCTACTATAATTTAGTATATTATAGTATATTATCGTATAGTATAGTTTATTATTATAGTATAGTATATTATACTATAGTATGTTATTTTATTATATTATTATATATTGTAGTATATTATTATTATTATTATTATTATTATTATTATTATTATTATTATTATTATTATTATTATTATGTTTTTATTCTTATTTTCGTGTTTTTGCATAATCATGGTTTGAATAAGGAAGTTGAAACTGAAATTGAATTAGCTGAATCCAAGGGATCCGCATGTTAAAGGATCACAATCCAGAATTAAATCAAAGGTTTTAATTAAATCCAAACAAATTACCTAAAATAGCCTAAAATCATGCTTGAGTAGAATCCAATCCCAAGATTCAAGTCTGGATTGGTTCTATCCTATCTCTTAGTTGATTGAGGACTGCTTATTAATTGAATAACGTTTCTGAGAACAGGACACGGTGGATTTAGGGAGAAAAGATTCAATGTTTAAGTTTTTAGAATTTTGGGTTTATGGGATTTTGGGTTCAATTTTTAGGAATTCTAGGTTTGATTTAAAGTTTCTGGATTGGGACTTAGGTTTCTAGGTTTAGGGTTAAATTTCTAGAATGGTTTTGAAGAAATCTAGAAAATCTATAAATTTTTGGTTTTTTCTAGAAAAAATATGGGTTTGAAAGATAAACTTTAAATTTTTCAATGAGTTTTTCGACGAAGTTTGAGTTTTTCAACGAGATTCCAATCAATTTTTCAGAAATCAATGACCAAACCCAGTTTTTGGTTGAATTTTTTTATTTTTTTTTAGAGAGAAAAGAGAGAAAATCGGTGCTAAAGTGAGAAAGAGAGAAGGCATGGGAATTTTGAAGAAAAGTTATACTCCCTCAACACGATGCCGTTTTGGAAGTTCCAGACTCGCGAGTAAACCCATTGACCCGCGTGCTAACTCACGTGCTGACCCGACCTGAATCGTAAGTTTTTCTTTTTTCTTTTTTCCTTTAAATTTTAAATTTATTATTTATTTATTTATTTTATATTTTGATTTTGATTTATTTTATTTTATCGATTTTTATTAGTTATTTATTTTTATTGAGTGATCTATGATTTATTAAATATTTTACAAAAATAAAATTTTTATTTTTGCAAAATAAAAAAATAATAAAAAAATAATTTTTTTCAAATAAATTCATGAATTCTACCAAACTATTAGAGAATTTTCGTGGATTTAAATTTTATGAGATTCGTCAAACTATTAAAAAATTTTATAAATATATTTCAAAAATAAGAAAAATAATTTTTATCTTCCAAATAATTGGATGATTGCTTTTTAAATTAAGCTTTACCAAGCCATTGGGAAACTTAATGAACTTGCTTAAAAAAAAGAAAATAAAATTTTTGCAAATGTTTTTCTTTTACAATAAAATCTAACCACACTATTGAGAGATCTACCTCAACATAAGTCCTACCAAACTATTAAGAGATTTACTAATTTTTTTGAATAAAATACATTAATCAATTCAACGACAGAACCTTTTTAGAATGGGATACTAGTTTCTATGAATGCTCTTAAGGTGAGAGAATTATCTTAAATTACCACCAAACTATTGGAGTAATTTTAAGACTAATTTTTAATATTAAATATTTTAGGCAAATCATAAACATGTTCAAGGCTTGGATAATTTGAAATCAAACTAGTACCATCATTTGAATGGGCGTTGTAGGAGTGCTATAATCTTTCTCACATGTAACGATACTTTTGAACTTAAAATCTGGTTTCATAGATCATATTCAATTAAGTAACCAATCACACCTAAACAAAAAAGATTGGTAAAAACTCCTCTAATGTATGTCTAGTGGTAGGTCCATGGATTTATACGTTATGATAGTTTAGCGACTTTGCTAGGGACATCGAGAGTCGAGCTAGTGAATGATTCTTTATTATCTAAGCCTTGCTTAATAAATTTGGGATTATTTTTTTTCTTTTTCCTATTTATTTTTTTTATATTTGCTTAGTTATTTATTTATTTATTGTATATATCTGTCATTCACTTGTATATGCATAACATAAAGCTCTCTACCCGCACTCTACACTTAAGAGAGAATGAAGTACCTATGCCCTTGTGAGATTCCATGTCTCCACATGGGTCTACGAAATATTTTCACTCAAATTGAACTATTTTCGCTTATAGCCTATGATAGGCAAAGATCGGGGTGTCTCACTAGTCTGTAATTGACAATGATGAAAGGAACAATTTGGAAACTTTTTAAAAGTAATCTAAGCCACATATAGTTAACTTTAAGAGCCCAACCATAGGTAAAACCATGCCTTCCTCTATGTTAGAAAATTCTAAATAAGATATATGATTGGATGTTTGTTTTACTTGTAAGATTATGTATTGTCTTTTTTGTATATCTTTGTATACTAATTCTATATGTTGGTCTTTGTATGTTATTTTGTACTAACCCTTCTATTTTATCATGCATTTACATTATTAGATTTATCATAAGGAATATTTACCACAAAATAATTTTTAACAAGGAAAATCTTAGTTACATCCATGAAAAGCCTAGCAAAATTCTCTACTAGCCTGAAAAGAGAGTCTAAAGAGTTGAAGCTTGCAAACAAAAAGCTAAAAAAAAAAGTCCAAACACTGGAACAAGAAAAGAATCAATGGAAAAGTTCGTGCATTAACCTTAATGCAATACGATCATCCACTAATCAAGAGTTCGCTTAACTTTTACAAGAAAACAGACAATTGTAAGCAAAACTACAAGAAAGGGATACAATGCTCCTTGAAGTGCAAAAGCATTTCCAGATTTTAAATGGAGCAGTGGTAGGAACCAGAGTGCAAATGAGAGCTATGATTGAAGAATGTGAGTAGACGAATGAAGCATATGTGAATAAACATAACCAGTTGAATTTTTGTTTGATCGAATCATTATGGCTATTTACAAAGCCAAAGAAATGGTAGAAATGATTGAAAAATGAAAGGAAAAAGTGCCACCAGTGGGAGCATATGATTAAAAATTGATATATTTTCCTTAATGAAGTGCAAAGCTAGTATCGATGGGTTATGGGTTTCTTTCTTCAATAGTTCTAGACTTTTTATAGATGTAATAAAATGACTTGTAATTCAATAAAGATTTTTTTTATAGCAATTGTCATATGGTAAATTATCTTTATTGTATTCATACATTTTGTTTTTACATGCATAATTTGAGAGTTTTATAAACATCATTTTAAATTTGCACATTGTGAATATCAAGGTTCGAAGATAGCTCAACACCAGTATTTACCCGAGTTAGAGCTAAGAAGATGGATCAAGATAATGCAAACTGCTTCAAAATATTGGAAAAAGCTTAAGAGATAATAGAGAAAAAGTTAAGTAAGATCTTTGAAACTTTAGAAAAGATAAATAAAAGAAAAGTAGTGGAAAAAGATACCTCACATTAAGATATTGGGTCACTGTATCCTTTAGGTTTCAATCCACATCAGACCTAGACCATTCCAAATTTTCAGCCACAACAGATCACGTTCCCAAAATATAGTCAAGGGAATGTTCAAAGTTATATTAATCTTATTTTTGCTGAAATAACAGCTAATCTCATTCAAATTTCCAAACTGGATGAGACAAAAGAAGAGGTGAAGTTACAAATAATTGTACCTTCAAAAGACTTAAAGATTGATCAAACTATGAGTATGGTTGAGAAAAGATTATGAGCTATAGAAGACATTAATTTTTATGGATATATGGATGCTGTCAACCTTTGTTTGGTCCCAGATGTTGTAATCCCTTCAAAATTCAAAGTGCCCGAATTTAAAAAATACGATGGTACTAAATGTTCCATTACACACATCACAATGTATTATCGTAAAATGACAGCACATTGTAGCAATGAGAAACTGCTCATGCATGTGTTTCAAGATAACTTAATTGGATCTACTATGATGTAGTATGTTTAGTTGGATAAGACTCGTATAAAATCATAGAAATATTTGATTCGATCTTTCGTAAACCAATATCATCACATCATAAATATGGCTCTTGATCATTTTTCATTGCAAGATGTGAAAAAAAAAGCATCTGAGTCTTTTAAGAAGTATGCTTAAAGATGATGGGATGTTACTGCTCAATTACGCCATCATTAACAGTCAAAAAAATAATGGTGCTATTTGTAAGCACTTTAAAGTTGCCATACAATGAGAATATGATAGGGAACATGCTAAGAATTTATTGACATGGTGATTTCGGGTGAGATCATTGAGAATACAATAAAAAATGATAAATTGAAAGAAGGAGAATCATCTATTATTAAGAAAATACCTAAAAAAAAAGAAAATGAGACTCAAACTATAAGTTTTGACAAGTAATAATTCTGGAACTACCCTTAACTGATCTATCCCACATAACATCCTACTGTAAGTCATGCGTCTACTATACGACCTTCTCATTCATCTATAACTAGGCCCTCTATTCGTTTGACTACTTTAGCAAGTGGTGTGAGAGAATCCCAAAATTGAGAAAAGCTTATATTTGATCTTATTTTTATGAGTTATATAAAACTTTACTAGGAGCTTTATAAAAATTACTTGATTGCTCCAGTTTCTATAAAACAACTTGAACCTCTCTATCCTAAATGGTATGACTCCACTGCTCACTGTGACTATCATTATGGGATGGCTAGTCACTCTATAAAAAATTATATCATTTTGAAACATAGGGTGCAAACTTTGATTAAAGAAGGGTTGATAAACTTTGACATCGGTGGAAACACAGCATCTAATGTCAGTGATAGCCCATTATCTAATCATGTAGAGGCATAATTTTAGAGTGACTGATCAAAATTACTTATCATCTTAAGACTTCTTGAGAATATGGATCTTCTTTATGTACTTGGATTTTATCTTATTTTTTATCATTTTAATAAAAGTGATAGATGTGATGTATTTTCATGACATTTTTTCTTTTGTGAGCCACCATTATTTACTTTTACCTTCTTATACTTTTTTCTTATACCTATTTTTTGATTTCGAATGATAAATGTTTAGACAATCATAATAATAATTTAGAGTTCGATTTTGAAAATCTCATTCATGATGACTGTTGATTCATTGAAACTATTGAATAAAAGAAATATAAGTATGATGAAGAATCTCAAAAGGGATACAACACATGATCTTTGCAAATGCTTATTCATAAATCTGTTCTTGATCAATAAATGCTCTCAATTAAGAGTATTCATGCTCAAAATGAGAAATAGCCATCTTTATTCTATCTTTAAAAAAAAAAGTAAAATTATTCTTTGCTACTTTATTTGAGCTTGCTAAAATTTTTTTTAAAGAACCCTAACCAAAGATTACCCCCACATTAGGGGACAAAGTCGAAAATTTTGTAATTTTAGGGGCAAAGCCCTTTTGTGTTCAAATTTTTATGAAAAATGATAAAAAAAATAAGAAAAAAATGAAAGAGAAATTGATGAGACAAAATTCTAATGTGTTTCACATGAAGAAATAATCCTTAGGTTGATTACCCTTCAAATACAGTTTGGGCATGTTTCAATCATTTCTTTCATAACCCTTTACCTTAGCCTATGTTACGTCCTTTAGAAGTTTATTTTGATCGAATATGAATATTCAGATTGAAGAATCATAAATTGAATTAAGGTAGATTTACTATTGGATTGTTTGAGACTTTGATCAGGTTTCATAAATAGATAGAAGGGAAAAATGAGTGAAAGGAAAAAATAATAAAGAGGTATGCAAAAAAAAAAAAAAAGCAAAAATAAAAAAAAACAAAAACAAAAAAAAAAGAAAAAGGAAGACTCAAACTAAAAACCCAAAAAGGCAATTTAAGTTAAAAACTTAGAAAAATAGTTTCATGTGAAGATCATAAGAATAAGGATAATGATTGGCTCGAAGACCAAAGATATTGATGGAATATGTTTTTGAAAGAAGATTCTAAGTAGGAGTTCAAAATTATCTGAATAATTATTATTTTGAATGTTGATATCCCTTTTAAATAGTTAAAATATTTTATCTTTTGTTCATCTTTGATTTATTATTAACCATGTTTCTTTAAATAAAGACCCATCTTTCTTACCCTTTCTCAAATGTATATCCCCTGCATGAATCAAGAAAATGTATCATGTCTGTAACTAATTTGAATGATGACAAATAAATGAATGACATTGTTTGTAAAGAGTTTTTCATTCTTTTGAAAGAAATCCTAGATGAGATAAATAAAAAATGCTAAGAAAATGCTTTAAAAAGAGACAAATATAGTGATATTGGTGATCCAATGATGAATTCACTGATAGATTGGTTAACATGACTTATGAGTTGTGACCAGATCAGTTGACAAAATTTATTCTGAGATTGTTAATACTGATAAGCTAGAAAGGAATGATGGAGTCTTAAAAATCTTGTTACCACAATTGAAATTGTATGGTATTGATTTAATAACGTTTGCATTACATATGTTATGTTTAAATCCTTGCATTTGCATCATTGCATTATCACTCATTTTCGTTCTCAGCTCGATCTAGATCACCTTTTTGACTTGTGGTTTAATCTTGATAATTTATCTTCAATCTTGACTCAATTTTGGTCGCTTTATTTTTTTGACTCTTTCAATCTCGTTATGCAAGTCCTTGCGAATTTGGAAACCTTTATAAATCTAGAACCTCTACGAAACTTGAAATCTTGTAAATTTTCCTGAAACCTCTACGAATCTTGAATCTTTGTGATTTTTTATGAAACTTAAAATATTGGAATATTTCAACTTCTGTTATAGAACCTTACAAATCTTTGAAATTCTAAATTATGAATCTTTGGATTTTCAGCTAAAATTTTGAATTTTATTTTTTCCAAACTTATAGTTTCATCTCAAGTATTTGATCTTGGCTCAGTCCAAATCATTTTTTAGACTTGTGGTTCTATCCCGATCATCCAATCTTGGCTTAGTCTAGATCATTTTTTAGACTATGGTTTCATTCAATCATTCAATCTTGGCTCAGTCCTGATCATTTTTCAGACTTATGGTTTTTTTCTGGTCATTCGATCTTGGCTCAGTCCAGATTGCTGTCCAAACTTGTGGTTTCATCCCAATAATTTGATCTTGGCTTAGTCTAGATTATTTTTCAAACGTGTGGTTTCATCTTGGTCATCCGATGTTGGCTCAGTCTAGATTGTTTTCTAGACTTATGGTTCTGTCCCAGTTGGCTCAATCCAAATCATTTTCTATACTTGTGATTTTGTCTCGGTTATCTGATCTTGGCTCAATCCAAATTGTTTGCTTAACTTGTTACTCAGTCCCGATCACCTATTTTGCTCTCAGCTTAGTCCAGATCATTTTTTTGACTTGCGATTCAGTCTTGGTTAGTTTTGCTTATTGACTTGATTTTTAGAATAGAATGGATATCTAGGTCTTTGCATAATCCCTGTCTAATAGAGATGTGCAAAGAGGGACAGTTGTAGACACCCATTTATGTCTGGGGTCAATAAGGTTGATTTTATTATTGTTACTAATATAGTATAATTTTGTATATTATAGTACAATATAGTTTATTATTATAGTATAGTATATTATATTGTAGTTTATTTTTTTATTATATTATTATTTATTGTAGTCTATTATTATTATTGTTGTTGTTGTTGTTATTGTTGTTGTTGTTGTTGTTGTTGTTATTATTATTATTATTATTATTATTATTATTATTATTATGTTTTTATTCTTCTTTTCATTTTTCTGCATGATCGTGGTTCAAATAAGAAAGTTGAAACTAAAATCGAATAAGCTAAATCCAAGGAATTTGCATGGTCAAAAGATCACAATCCAGAATTAAATCAAAAGTTTAATTCAATCTAGACAAATCACCTAAGACCTAGCCTAAAATCATGCTCAGGTAGAATCCAATCTTAGGATTCAAGCCTGAATTAGTTTTGTCTGATCCTTAAGTTGATTGAGGACTGCCCATAAATTGAATAATGTTTTTGAAAACAGGACACGGTGGATTTAGGTAGAAAAGACTCAATGTTTAAGTTTCTAGAATTTTAGGTTGTTGGGATTTTGGGTTCAGTTTTCGAGAATTCTGGGTTTGATTTAAAGTTTTGGATTAGGACTTAGGTTTCTAAGTTTAGGGTTAAATTTCTGGAATGGTTTTGAAGAAATATGGAAAATATGAAAATTTTTTGTTTTTTTTTTGGAAAAAATATGGGTTTGAAAGATGAACTTTGAATTTTTCGATGAGTTTTTCGACAAAGTTTGAGTTTTTTAGTGGGATTTTGGTCAATTTTCCAAAAATCGGTGACCAAATCTAGTTTTCGGTTGAATTTTTGGGTTTTATTTAGAAAGAAGAAAGAGAGAATCGAGGCTAGAGAGAGGACAAGGGAATTCTAAAGAAAAGCTGAGTGGTGTGAGCTTTATACTCCCCCAACACGATGCCATTTCGGAAGTCCCAAACCCCCAGGTAGACTCATTGACCCACGTGCTGAACCGACTCAAATCGTATGTTTTCCTCTTTCTATTTTAATTTTAATTTTTGATTTATTTATTTATTTTATATTTATATTTATATTTTGATTGATTTTATTTTACTAATTTTTGTTAGTTATTTATTTTTATTAAGTGACTTATCACTTATTAAATATTTTGCAAAAATAAAATTTTTATTTTTGGAAAATAAAAAATAATAAAAGAAAAAAGAAAACAACAAAAAAATAAAAAATAAATCTTTTCAAATAAATTCATAAATCCTACCAAACTATTGGAGAATTTTCGTAGATTTAAATTTTATGAAATTCTCCAAACTATTGGAATTTTTCATAAATAGATTTCAAAAATAAGAAAAATATTTTTTATCCTCTAAACGATTAGAGAATTGCTTTTTAAATTAAGTCTTACCAAATTATTATAAGACTTAATGAACTTGCTAAAAAAAGGAACATAAAATTTTTGCAATTTTTTTTTTTACAATAAAATCTTACTACACTATTGGAAGATCTGCCTTAAAGTAAATCCTACCAAATTATTGAGAGATTTACTTTTTTTTTTTAATAAAATACATTAATCAATCCGATAACGGAGCTCCTTCAGAGTAGGATACTAGTCTCCATGAATACTTTTGAAGTGAGAGAACTATTTTAAATTAGCACTAAATTATTGAGGTAATTTTAAGACTAATTTTCAATATTAAGTATTTTAAGTAAATCACAAACACGTTCAAGGCTTGGATAATTTGAAATCAAATTGGAATCATTCGTTGGATGGGTGCTGTGGGGGTGTTATAAACTTTTTCACATGTAATTGTACTCTCAAACCTAAAATCTAGTTTCGTAGATCAAATTCGATCAGGTGACTAATCATACATAAACAAAAAAGATTTGTGACAACTCCTCTAATCTATGTCTAGCGGTAGGGCCATAGATCTACGAATCTATATGTTATGACATTTACTACTAAGTTATCAATAATTTACTACTAAATTATCAATAATTTACTTCTAAATTATCAATAATTTACTTCTACTTTATGAATGACTAGCTATTAAGTAATAAATGATTTATTATTAAGTTATAAATGATTTCTATTAAATTACAGGTGATTTACCACTACGATATTGATGATTATTATAAATTTATAATTGATTTACTATTAATTTATCAATAATCTATTAAAAAGTTTTCAATGATTAACTAATTTATTACTAAATTATTACTTATTTACAATTATGTTATTAGTAATTTACTATTTTTTATTAGTGATTTACTATTAAGTTTTTTACTACTAAATTATTAATTATTTACTATTATATTTTTATATGTACTATTATATTATCATTGATTTACTACTTAATTTTTTATTTTTTATTACAAAATTATCACCAATTTACCACTAAATTTTATATGTTTCACTACCAAGTTATCATAATTTATATTGAATTATGAATGAATTATTATTAAGTTATCACTAATTAACTATTATGTTATGATGATTTACTACTAAGTTACTTTTAAATTTTCAATAATTAACTACTAAATTATAAATTATTTACTAATAATTTATTATTGATTTACTACTAATTTGTCATTGATTTACTACTATCAATTAATTACTATTAAATAAAAAATAATTTACTATTAAATTATTACTAATTTAGTATTAAGTTATTATTGATTTATTATTAAGTTATCAATAATTAAGTACTAAGTTATCATTTTTTTTTGTTAAGTTATCATTGATTTAGCATTATATAATTATGCATTTACAACATATTATAATTGATTTACCATTAAGGTATTATGGATATATTATTATATCATTACTGATTTACTAAAAGTTATCAATTATTTACTACTAAATTATCATTTATTTACTATTAAGTTATTATAAATTTACTATTAAGTTATTGATAATTATTATTAAGTTATGCTGACTACATTTAAGTTTTCAATAATTAATTACTAAGTTATCTACTAATACATTATCATTGATTTGTGTATATCCGAAAAGAAAATAACCATAATGTGTGCTAAATGATGTAATTTGTAAGATAAAAAAAGAAAGAAAAAAAGTTCAAGTTTAAATGATTTGAAAAGTATTAGTAACTGCTCTAAATTTACTATCTGTAGTTTAACATGTAATAATAAGTTAAAATCATAATTTTTTATATTAATGTAAGTATTAAAATTAAATTCAATAAATATAAACAATATATTAAGTTAATGTTTCTAAGATATTTTTCAAATTTTTTAATTCATGATAAAATAATACATATTAAGATAAGTTTTATTGATAATTTGACTGAATTATTAATATATGTATTGTCATATCCATTAGCGAAGTACAATTCCATATAAAAAAAATAAAATTTTGAAGTGTTCTATCATCAATGGAAGTAATAAACTTTGCCTTATATATTCATTTTTAAGTATACAATTTGGGGCAAAAGTTTTGTTGTATATTTGATAAAAGTAATGAGAACAAATTTACGAAATAACTTTCATAAAAATTAAACAAACAATAATTCTAAAAAGTATTAAATTAACAATAATCATCTTCACATTCTCAATAAAAAATTTCTTCTACTAAACGAAAAAATTATATATTTTTAATTGTTACTTCATTTTTATTATGATCATTCTAAATAACTTTTTTGATATTTTGATGTCAATCAACTTCTCCATTTGGAAAGAGTAAAGAATATTTCATTTCTCCATAAAAAAATTTATTCTACAAAATGAAAAGATTCTATATTTTTAATTGTTATTTTGTTCTTATTACAATTATTCAAAATGACTTTTTTATTTTATATTTTAATGCTGATCAATGTAAAGAGTAAACAATATTGTAAGAGGTTATAACAATCTAAATAATATTTAGCTTTATATTGTCTTCATGAATAAGTTTGAACTATGATATGATCTTTTTCAAATGAAATATTTGAATTGTTTTTCTCAACCTATATAGCAACAACTTGATTAACAAATAAATAATTATAAACTCATTTATTTAGATTAACATTTCTGCAATACGAATTTCAAAATCCTCAAAATATCCTTTAATTTCTATAAGACTTGAGTATAAGGATTTCTTTCTAAAATTATATTAGTATTTCAATCATTTTTACACTTAAATTTTCATGATGTTGTTTTCTCATTCTATTTTGAAATGTATTACCAATGCCATAAAAGTATAACTAAAATAACATAGATTAATCAATTCAAATCTGAAACAATTCAAAACTTAAATTGAGTATAAATAAATTTTTTACTCATTTTAAATTTTAATTTAATTAAAAATAATATAATACACATAATTATAAAAATGAACTAATTTGACTTGATTTTATTTGATTATAAAAAGTCAATAACTTAATATTTATTTAAAATCCAAAATAATTGAACATAACCAAAATCTGAATTTAAATAGTAACCCAATCAAAATCCAATATTAGTTATTCATCTTTCATTACAATTTAAAAATTTTTTATTTAAACTTTTTCTCTTAATCTTCAATATTTTATTTTTATTTTTTTTAGTGGTTGAATTAGTTAATTAATTTTAAGAGTATTTCTAAAGTGAAATTTCAATTACAAATAATTGAGTATACTTATTTTTAATTTAAATTTAGGATGATTTGAATCCAGTTTTTTAAACAAATATAAAAATATACCAATTATTGAGTCAAATTTGCTTAAGTACATAAGTGAATAATTGTGTATATTATTAATAGAAGTAGATGATAAAACTTAACTAAATCTAATTGGCCAGTAATTTTAAGTCTAAAATCCAACTCGAAATTATAAAAAATCAAAATTTTAAAATGATTGAAATACTAAATGCATAATTAAACAATAATTTATCAAATTAATTTTGCTAATAAATGCCTTTAAATCATTTTTAAGTTTAGTTAAATTATAATTATATAATAATTTTTATTTTAGATGTACAATGAGAATTAATTTGATGAATTTTAATTCTTTTGAACAAATATTACCTAATATGACAACCATAAAATTTTTTATACAACAGTAAATGTTTTTCAACTAGTATAAAATAGAAAATGAATAAGTATACAATATTTATCCAAATAAAAGAGTTTTATATTAATCCTAAAGATATTTGAAATTAATACATTTGTATATTTTTTATTGAAATATCATATAACACTAACTTCCTTTATCATACGAAGAAGATAAAGTTATGCATAAGCAATCAATCTTTTATCTCATTTTTCTGCTTAGAATAATTTTCCATCAATACTTCCATCAATTGAATATAATTGTACGTTCTAATAACTGAAATCTTAAATTTTCTTTTAGTTGAAAATTTTTATTTTACATAATTTTTTATTAAATAAAAATATTAAAATATATAATTTTAAAAGTTAGAATGAAATAAAATAAAATAAATTCTTAACCTTAGTACTTGTTATGTTTTTTTTTTTTTAAAGAAGATTCCAATTCTGAGCATAACAAACTTATTATGTAATGCCTATACAATTTATAGTGATTTTATTTTAAGTATTAACAATATAATTTTCATGAATTAATGAAATTTTTGCATAAATACATTTAAAAGATAGTTCCAATAAGTTTTGTTACACCTTGAAAGAATTCACCAAAAATAATTAATTTTACTCTACTTGATATTTTTTACTTCTAATAATTCATGTTAGCTAATTCAACTACCTGATTGACAAAAAAAAAACAAGTAATTAAATACAATCGAGAAAGATTAAATAATCTTAAGATATAAATTAATGATATATATGCATATTAAGATAAAAGTTGAGAGAAAATTAAATCAATTATTGCTTTAATCAAGATGAATAATTCTTATGGTAATTTGATGGGACCTAATCCTAAGCTACTAGTAGCTCCTACCACCTATTGAATCATCTAATTGTGTAGGTGAAAAGTTCAATTAAAGTATTTGGATGCAATTAATTTGTATTTGATTTGTTAGTTTTTGTTCATGGGAATAACAATCATAAAATTTTAGAGAAAAAAATACAAAAGAGAAATTAGTTATAGAAGTCAAGCTAAACTGTGAAAATGATATGTTAATGAATTATTTCAAGGGACTAAAAAGATTTAATTATATTATCAATGATCAAATAATCAACTCATAAAACATATAAATAATAAAATCATTAATATACATATATAATTAATATATTAAAACAAAAAATTGAAAGGCAAAAAGTAAAAAAAAAATTCTTCAATGACTTAATTATAATTATCTTTAATGAATTTGTTTATTAGCATGAACTACATATATAATTATTTTTACAACAACTAAATAAACAAATTCCATATAATTATTTTATTCATATACGAACTAAGTTTTGATCTTGTTCTATTTGTATTTTTATTTGATGTGAAAAAGCATTTTACTTATAAAACAAGAGTCTAATAATAAAAATAAGTCATTTAAATTAAAATTTATAAAAAAAATTACTAATAGTATTTTAATCAATCATTTGTAACATTTTTAAAATTAAAATTTTATTAAAGATATTTTTGTTAATCACTTTTAACACTTTTTTAGTCTAATTATAAAAAAAGAATTTAATAGTAAAAAGATTCATTTAAATTAAAATTTATAAAGACATTTACTAAGGATATTTTAATCAATCACTTTTAATATCTTTGGAAGTGAAATTTTAAAATTTTAAATAGTTTAATTTCATATAAACTTTATTTTTAATTTAAGTTTATTTATAGTCAACTTAAATAAATTGATAAAATTGTATATTTAAAGATAAAGTTATCAATTTAAAAATTTATAAAAGTATTTAAGTCGATACTATTAGCACTTTTAAAATTTATACTTTTATATATAGATGAGATATTTAACAAAGTTAACAAAATATATTTCGTATTTTCATATCAACATTAATTATAACATATAATTTTTATGTAAAATATAATACAAATATATAAATTTTAATATTTTATACAAATCATCAAATCCAACCTCATCCTGCTAAAAAAACACCGATTACCATGGTTTCATTAAAAAAAAAAAAAAAAACTCCAAAATATGTGATACAGGCCCAAAAGATCCAAAGGTTGTAAATTTTAATACTTGGGCTAAAAGCCCATAAAGTTCTATTTGGATTAAAAAAAAGAAAGGAAAGAAAAGAGAAAAAAAAAAAAAAAAAAAAAAAAAAAAAAAAAAAAAAAAAAACTCTAGAGGATAGAAGAGAGGTTGGAATTTCAAAGATTAGTCTTGTAATTGAAGGTTTGAGGTAATATTATTAGTCTTTCCAATTTTGGTGTTTGTTATAAAATCTCATGTATCATTTTAAGTGTTTTAAATTTTAAAAAATTTCAACATCATTTTGATGGTATGACGAGTATCAATGGAAAGCTTTCATAAAAAAATTTATAATGATTTTGGTGGCAATTAATTTGGTTGAACATTTAGGGAGATTTTAATTTTTGAAATTTATTGAAAATAAGATTTTGACAATTTCAATGATCGATCACCGGAACTCCACTTTCAAATAACATTTTGAATCGAATTTTGGATAGCTGTTATAGTATCAAATGTGATCTTTTCAATGATCTAACTAGTTTGCTCAAATCATTTTTGTGCTATGCAAATCAAAGACTTAAATAAACCAAATGATTTTGGTTACACAAAAATTTTCGATAATTAGTAATGATTTTAAAAACTTTAGCCTCCAAAAAATAATATTTCGATCATCTACTCGAATTTTGGTTAACTTATCTTTGATTGGACAATTTTAAGAAAAAAATTATTTTTCTTGAGAAAATTTTATAATAATTAAAAGCCATTTATCCATCTTAGTAATTGAGGGAGATTGCATTTCATTATATCACTGAGTCAATTCTTCTCGATCCTCCTTTGCTCTTTGACCCTATGTTATTGTTATTCTTTCTTTTTCTCAACCAGGTATATGTTAATTAATCAGAATTTATTTATAAATTGAAATTCGATTTCATGTAAATGTTAGAATTTATTAAAAAAAAAAAGAATATTAGAATTTATGGTCACATAGAGATTTGTGGACACTCTTCCCTCCCTTTAAATATCTTTATCTTGATTAAAATTACTAGAAATAAATTCCCATAAATTTAATTTTCAATAATAACATTCTAACTAATTATTTTATGCAAATTATCTTATATATCAGTAGAGTTTTTAAAGTTTACCAGTTAAACTGGCAACACACTTGCCTTGATTGTATGATCATTAAACCACAGTTGAAAATGCTTAATATAGCATGCTTCTCTGCAAACTATAGCTTCGCATTCCCTCATTCTCTTCCTTCAAGAATTAATTAGTATGATTAAAGATGATTTTTTTATTTGCACAAAATTTATGTAGAATTCTTCTAATGAAGTCAATGAACTGATGCCTTCATATTAGATTTAGTGATTTATGTATTTATATCATATAAAATATTAAAATTCATATAATATTTTATATAAAAATTATATGTCATAATTTGTATTAATACAAAATATAAAATATAATTTTTTATTTTTATTAAATCTATATATTATTAAAATTTTAAATCATATTATTTTTATATTTTATTTTTATTTATATTTTATTTTTATTTATATTCCTATAGTGTTATCATGTCAAATTTTAAATTCTCAAATCTATTCGTGATACTTTTGTATCCAAAAAAAAAATTTTTTTAATATTTTTTCTTCAAAGAGTTCTGCTGATCAAAACTTAATCACTACCTATCAATGAATTTGCTTGTGATACCAAAGAACAATTCAAGGTGGTAATTAATTTTAGAAAAAACATGCCTTAGATATTAAAAAATATATTATTCTAGGCTGGCTATTCTCTCGCCATTTAATTACCATTTAAGATCATGTATCCTTATCCATGGGATGAAACATCTCATGATGACATGCTTGCCAGGTTCAAGTTCCAATTATGTTTCTCTGCACATGTATATCTCTCAAATCTTTTTCTTTTGTGGCTGTCAATTGTATGATCAGGATCTGGGACTGGAAGCCTGGACATAGCCAGCTAGCTAGTTTCTGCAAAAGAGGAATTCAGCATATGCATCTTCCATGGCCTGACGAACCTAAGTCATTTTTGGTGGAAAACAACATTGTGACCCCTACGGGGATGGAACGAGCTCCGTGGAGCCCGACCTCAGTTAATGAGATTGCCACTTCAAAAATCCTGAAAAGGAAATATGCTTAGCTGAATTCAACAACTGGTCACATGCCCTGTAGTGAATCTTATTAATGATATATTTCTTGGGTGATTTAAGGGTCCATTGCAAGCCATGATTATGTCACTTGCTTCTTTCGAAATTCCATTGCGCCTCGATTAGGACCCGACCACCACTCGCGATCGACCTGTTTTCATTATTTTGCATAATTATCCTTTTGCCGACTTACTCGCACAATGTGCCTTGCATCTAGCCTGGATTTCATGTTTGATTGTTGATCTCACTTGTTGATCTTCTTATATTGATATACATCAGGAAATTTTGACAAGTTTTGTTCATAACTTAACAAGTTAACATTAACTACAATGGCTCTTGTGGAGCAAACATGCTTGGCTTGATTTGCACTTTGGTTTGAATCAATTGAAAAGATTAATTGGATCAAGCAATGACCGCCATAAATATATCGTTAGAGTTCATTTGGTAGCATGATAGATCACAGCCACAAATTCAATCATAAGGCACCATCTATCACCAGGTTACCAAATAAATTATTAGTAAATCAAAACTCTACTATTTTTACATAATTTTTCTTGAAGAGAAATTATTGAATCTTGAAAAAGACATCTCATGTATCAATCAACAATTATTTGTACCTCATGGCATGAAAATTGTAGAAAATGGGTTATAAAATACATTGATAATCTTATTAATTAAATCACGTTTTAGCGCTTTGAAGTACTTCTAATTATATAAATGAAAATTTCATCATGAGAAGATTTTTATGATTAATTATTGAAGGAACCACACATCTGCTGTGTGCTTTAGATTGGGTTGGTCAAAGTTTAATCATTGTGAAAATGTGTTACCATGGAATATATGATGGAAGAGTTTACGTGATTGCATTTGTTTGCTAGCGAAACGAAGAGTGAAACGAAGGCTACTGCTCGACGCAGAAGAAGCCGAATTGCTGAAGCAATGTTTGCAAAAACCAGCATAGCTGAAAGCAACGTAATTGTTGCCTCTCGATAGAACCCTCCACGCCAAGAGCTATTGTTGTGATGAGTTGGCCTCACCGTCGTGGTATTGTCAATATCTTTGGCCAAATTACTAAAATTTCCTTCAGCCCACGTGCCCGACAATGTGTTCTTATTGGATTCAAGTAGGAGATTATTATTTATTAAGTTGTGTGGAGCCTTATTACTATAATTCTTACGTTGAAAGTGAATAAGTTGATGAAAAATAATGCTTGATGCGTCTATTCATTTGAATGAACTTTTTGGAGTAGATTTTGTCAATTTTAGAGTTTATTATATATTTGTTCTCGTTGGTGTTTAACTTCGAACTCAGAGTAAAGACTTTGAAATCATAAGAGAAATAGGGCGATTAAGAGCATAATTAAATTATATTTTTTACATTTACATTCCAACTACTCAAATAAGAAGTTGATTAAAAAAATATAAAAAAAATTAAATTAAATTAGATAATATCTAAATAACTTTATTTATAAATAAAAAATAAAAAATCTATAAAATATAATAATGATATAATCAAACTAACATAACATTTTATGTGTCAAGTTGATTTAACATTTTATGTGTCAAATTGATTTAACATGTTAGATCAACCATTTTTTATTGACAAATCTCTAATGAAGAAAAAAAAATTTATCCCCTCAATCCGCTATTGCTTTCCCTTTAATAATGCTAATTAGGATCTACCTAAAATACAAAGAACATGTCCCAACCTATTGTGTTTCGGACAATTTTTATTGGATTCGACTTTCGAATGTATGAATAATACTGCTTCATTATTGTCTATGGTTAGAAATGAAACTTCATTGATTTCTACAACAAAAAATAATCATGAACGCTAAAATTAATCTTGTGGTTTACCATACATCGGCTAGGCGGATGATTGATTTAGTCCATGGCATTCAATGAAATATTAATGACTTCATATCTCAATCTCCTCTTCTAATATGAATCTTTGATGAATTTATGGATATATACATCGAATTGCTCTTTCAACCTCAAAGGTGTCACTTTGGGTACATTCATATTTGTCGCTTCAAGATTTGTTGGCTTTGGTGCATTAGTTCAATATTTTTCTTTAGAAAGAGAGTTCATTTTTATGAACATTTCTTCAACTTCAAATTCGTGTTCATCGGGAACAAAAGTGGCATGGTGTACGACTTACAGAAATCTATCTGCTTATGAGAAGGATCTTTCGACATGAACATACAAATGAAATGCTCAAACAGGCATGTAGCAGTGGTGCAGAAACAAAATCTTGTAATTAGTTAAACCCACATTTACGATTGGATTATGATCGTTACATTTCTTGATTGAACTCTTACACCAGAGCTTTGAAAACAAAAAACATATGATATAGATAGCTAGGTTCTTATGCTGATACACGTTTTCCCTGCAAAACACCCAACAGAACAGAAAAGTGGGGGAAAGAAAGGACAAAAAGAACCAGTTCTACTTTCTTTTCCCCAGCCACATACTTTTTCTTACCTTGGAACCACTTCGAGAAGTAGTAGCTCCTTTTGCATTGAATGTCATCTGTTCTTTCTCTTCTTTATTTTCTTTCTTTTTCATTCCAAGCTTTTGCTTCTCCACTGATTTCTTAGCTTTCTTGTCCGAGTAACAGTTGCCTTCCTCTTCATCCTCGTCATGCTTGAAATAGGACGTGCCATGACCTCCCTCCATATTTCCATGAAACTGAACCCCTTGATGGCTTGGACCAGAAGAAGCATCAGAAGCCATGGAATCATCACTGTCAGCTTCGTGATTGGCATATGTTTCATCAGCATGACCACCAGCATAAGCATCATCATCAGCTTCACTGTGTCCATTGTCATCGTCGTCGTCATCACCACCTTGTATGGGGGATCCAATGTACATTGTCCACCCTGATTCACTGCTATGGCATTCTTCTTTGCCTCCAAAGATTTTGGAAGGCTCCATTACTGTAGGCAACGGGAGAGGGAGAGTAAACTATAGAGGAATACACCTAGAATCAACTAGTGACAAAAGCTTTGAGTTCTTAAATATAGGAAATCAGGAGAGCTGTATTTAGACGCCTGAGAAAACGTTCCTCTCCCTGTCCCAACCAGCTTTCTAGACAATGAACAGATAAACCCATCTCACTTTTTGAAAGCTACACAAAACCACACTATCTTAAATGGCTAGGATCGATCGGATAATTTCACCACCTGGAAATCTATAGACCCATTAATTCTCTGACTTTGAATGAGCAGAAGACAGCTAGAAGCTGCCAAAGAAAGTGAAATTCATTTTACAAAAGGCATAAATACCAAAGTTTCTTGAATTCGAAAGGACAAGGGTTGTTGGTTTATTAGTTTTCTCTAAGTGAAGACACAATCTTCATTACTTCCCTGCATTTGCCATTAATTAAAATGGGATGCTTTAAATGCTAAGACAGTTTGGCTCGGTCTACAAAACTATGGAGAATATAAGACTTTTGCATTAAATAAGTCTAGAACAAGACCTCTTCACTACCTCCATTTAGCTTTCACACATTTCGTTTCTCTTTATCCTGTCATTAAAGCTTGAGCAGGCTTTTTACTTGAGATTAAAAAGCAATACGTTTAGAAGAATGAGACCGTGAGTGAGGAACCTGTCCAAATATCTTTCTGATTCTGCTCTTCTGTCCTCCTCTAATTTGATAGTGCCTGTCCTCTCAAGCAGTAGGATTATGTCTTGTTTTTATTGGAGGAGGAATATGGTCTTTTTGAAAAATCCAGTCATTTTCTTCTATAGTTACGAAAAGTGATTACCACATTTATCTATCAATGAGTAACCATGACCATATTTTGTCTTTATATAAATTTTCATTAAAACTTATGATATAATTTAATCTTGAAATGAGATATCCTCATCCAAATTTTTCATGATAAAAAAGTTTTCAATCTATGAAGATTCAAAGATTCAAGTTCATACAATCTATAAACCTCAACAGACAAAGTTGCTTATTAAACATGCTTTCATTATAAAGCTGATTCAAGATGCTTTCATTATAAATGAATCACATTGATGGATGAATCAATTGGCTGGACACCATGTTCCAGCACTAGTCTAATGCTACAATATTTTATTTTCCAAGTACTGAATGCTGATGGGTGAAATTACAGTGATCAGACAGATAACTGCCAGAATTTACTTCCGCATTCACTATTGAAATGACCCCTTGCTTCTTTTTTACATATGTTGAGATGGCCGATGGGCCTCCTTTCATCTCAAACTTCAATTGCATGTTTTCTCTCATAACTTGAAACACGTATACCAACATTATGATGGTTCGTTTGCTCTAAAGCTTTGGTGACGCAATTTTTTCCTGTCATTTCACATCTTTCTTCTTCTATTCTTGTCTTTGTTCATTTGTTACCTTTTATGTCGAACTAGCATGCCGGTCTTTAATGGAAACATGATGCAAAACTAACTACTTCTATAACTATACCATATAGCAAACATTGGGGGTACTGCATCTTTAAATTATATATCATTACCTCAACATTATTTTTTCAATGGTAGATGCTAATTTATATATATATATATATATATATATATCCATTAAGTGTTGTAGTTCTTTTAATTTGACACAACTTCCTTTTATATTTAAAATTGTTAGAATTTAAACTCTAAAAAATGTAAATCCCGATACACAAGACTCTTCACTTTGTAAGGATCGAGGTGAGGGTTCCTAAGGTTCATAGTATACATTATTAACATTAAAATTTTAATTTTAATTATTGAAATTAAGAATTTATACTCTATTAATTAACAATTCATGCTGACAGCACAGTCCTTTGTATCGATTCTATAACATTACCCATTAATTCAAAATCTTCATAGCATCATGTACTAACTTTGATAGGTAATTAATAAGTTAGAGAGTAATTAGAATTTACTTGAATTGATTTTTGTAATCGTTTCATTCAACAAATTTAAAGTTTAAATTTTAATATTTATGATTTTTTTTAAATTTTTTAATTACGAATTTCTTTATAAAAGAAATAGATTAGAGAGAAAAATGTTTTAATTAAGAATCTGATTAACAAAATATTAGTGGTGTATTAGTTATGTAAATTAGCAGAGATAATCGACTGTACTTTGCGATTAGGTCCCCAGTTCAAAAGAAGGAAGAGAACGAAACGAAGTTAAGAAGAGTTGAAAACCAATGTGTTGGGGCAGCCCTTGTCCCTCTACTTGTAAGCATCTGATTTAAGGGTGTTCCCCAGTCTTTAATTTCTCTCCCACGTGACTTATTATGTGGTATTACTGGACATCAATGGCCCATTCATTATTCCTGTTACTTGGGCTCCACCCTCGGAATTCAAGATTTACGGGGTTTGCTGTGCTAAAGGACAACCTTTTCAATGCTTTAGATTTGCCATTCTCTTTCTGAATTTTTTTTACAAAAAATTAAAAATAAATAAGTTATTTAATTTTTATATTAAAATAAAATATATCGTATTCAATAATTAAAAAATAATGATTAAAAATTATACATTCGAGATAATTTTAATAAACAAAATTAAACTCAAACTAAAAACTTTTATGTTAAAATGATTTTTATTGATTGAACTAATCTTTTTAATCTTGTTATATATTTTTAATTTTATTTCATTTCACCCCTATATATATATATGTATTAAAATTGTTTGACACATGATGACAATGAGAGATGAAAATAAATACTCTGCTTCAATTAATGTTTTATATAATTTATTTATTATAAGATTTTGCCAAAGAAAACTTTAAGGATACTTTTGAAGATTAATTACTATACAAAGTAATATTTTTGTTCAATGCATTAATAAAATTATTAACTGTTACATTCAATATAAAATTATTATTATAAATAGAATAATAATTAATCTTAAAGGTACTTTTAAAAAACTAGTTAATAAAATAGTTAATTGTACACTACAATAAAGAACCATGAACAATATATTTTATAAGGATATTTAATAATTAAAATTTGAAATTTCAACATGAAAAGCATTTTAAGTTCAAATTTTAATAAGAAAGGAGAAAAATATATGGGATAAGAAAAAATTATCCAAGACCTAGCTAATGGATTCTCATGATGTATAAAAATAAAGTTTGGGTTTTGTAATATAGATTTAATGGAAAAGCAATGCAACTTTTGTCAATTTGGCAGTACTTAGCTAGATATTAGGAAGCATCTCATTCCTGATTTTCCTTTTCCCACCTAAATTTCCTCTTTGCCTTCTCTTTTTTCTTATCCATATCTCTATGTTTTATACTACTTCTATTCTTTCATATCTATTTTTTTTTTTTTTACAAAAAAAGCTTGAGCACAAGGGTAGAAAAAAATTATTATAAATATTAAAATTTAAATCTCATATTTATCAAATATCACCTTAACTTTTTAAAAATGATTGTATAAATCAATTAAATTAAATCTTAAATTTTATTTTTTTTCATATTTATTATTTCTTTACCTACTTCATGCATAATTGGACCATCTTCATAAATGATGTCATAAATATTGGTTTCATTTTAATGTTAGTATGTATGTATATATATATATATATAGTTGATGTCATAACTATTGGACCCTCTTGATTTGATGGAGATAGATATTTATGATGAACATTTTTTAAGTTTGGGTTTGAATCTAGATAAGTAAAGTCACATTAATTTCTTCATTTTTTTTTCAATATAGAAACAAAATATGTACATGACCAATAAAGTTATGCTCAAAATTTTAATTTTTCTATTATGAAAAGGGGCACGCATGCAAATTTAACATTTTCAAGTAAGGGATATATGTATTTACCAAAAAACTAAAAATTATTGGATAAAATACACAAACACTCATCCAATTTTAAAAGTCGTTTTAATATAATCACTAAATTATTAAAATTTTGAATTTAGTTATTTGAATTTTAATAAATACTGATTAACGACGTGCTGACATAATAATATCACGTTAATTATTAGGTGTCACGTGGCATTGCCACATTATATGACAAGCCATGTGGCATTGTTAATGTAGTAAAAAAAAATTTAGTTACTTAACTTTTCAAGATTTTCTATTCTGGTTACTAAACTTTAAAAATTTATAATTTGGTCACTAATAAATAAGTTTTCAAGTTTTATAAAAAAAATATTAATAGGTAGTATTTTTTATTTCATAAAATTAAATTTTAATTTTTTATTTTATTATAATTATATAATTTATATTGAAAAAATGGATAAACATTATTTACTTGCAAAATTATTAAAATAATATTATTTTAAATTTTTATCATTCAAGTTATCCAAATAAACTCAAGTTAATATTTTATATTTCATAATATGAAGGTTTTGTTTTAATTTCTTGTAATAAAAATATTAAAAGAAATGTAACTAAAGTAATAAAATAATTTATTATATTAAATTTTACAAACTATTGATGATTAAATCATTATAAAGCGATGTTAAGGATGACATCCAAATATTAATAATTTCACAAACATTTATTACAAAATTGTAAAAGTTTAAAATAGTTATTTTAATTTATTTGGATTAAATGAATGACAAAAACTTGAAGTAAATATTTTAGTAATTTTGGCAATGGATTAATATTCATCTAATTTTTTAAATTTAAATGGTATAATTGTAATAAAATAAAAAAAGTTCATAATTTAATTTCATGCAATAAAAATATTGATTGTTTATTTCCATTTTCTTATAAAATTTAATGGTTTATTTGAGCATTATCCCAATATATTTCAATAGTTAATATAAATAATAAAATAATTTATTATATTAAATTTCATAAACATTAATGACCCAATCATTATAAATTCATCGTGATAATGACCCATACATTGATAATAAAAACCAAAATATTAAAAAATTTCACAAACGTTGTGATCAAAATATCAATAAATTTCATATTTCATAAAATCAATATTGTAATTACAATAAATTTATGTTATCTATATTTATTTTAATACTTTATTGCATTAAATTAAAACTATGAATTTTCATTGTAGTTAATATCTTGACATTATAAAATATAAAATATATACATGAATTTATTTAGATGGGCTAAATCACAAAGATTTAAAAGTAATTCTATTTTAGTAAATTTGGCAATTAGATAATATTCATCCATTTTTCAAATTTAAATTGTATAATTACAATAAAATAAAACATTTATAATTTAATTTCATGCAACAAAAAAATATTATATGCTTATTTTTATTTTTTATTAAATTTGAAGACTTATTTGTTAGTGATTAAATTATAAATATTTCGAACTTAAGTGATCATAATAAAAATTCATAAAAAGTTAAGTGATCAAAATAAAATTTATTTTTATTTTTAATTTTCAAATTTTATGATATCACGTTAGCAATGTCATATGACTTATCAAATGATGTAATAGTGTCACGTAATACTTGACATCTAATGTGACATTACTACGTCAGCACGTCATTAAAAATTAATTGTTAAGTGATTAAAATAAATGCTTACTTAAATTTAAATGATTAAATTAAAAAAATTAATATTTTAATAATCATTTTAAAATGACCCCTAAATTTGAGCAACTATTTGTGTATTTTATCCAATATTATTACTTGAATGATACTCAGCATATGACTCAATGACAGGAGCAGGTTCCTCTTTCTTCGAAACAAAAAAAGTTACTCAAAAGCAATTAATGCTTTATAGAAAAACTATCGAATTAAAGTTTTTAAATTTTAAAAATGAAATTAAAAAAATAAAATATACTCATTAAGATATATTAAAAAAAATTAATTAAACAATAAAGTGTGTATCAATTTTTTTTAATATGGTTTATAAAATTAAAAATTTATATTTATAATGTATCAAATACTAACTCATACTTTAAATCGATTGCTTTTATAAAATATGCGAATGACATGAAAATGAATTGAAACTAGTGCTAGTAGCAATGATATGACTTCCAATTAATTTCCAAAATTTTCTCAATGGAATATCAAGAAATTAATGCCCTCCAGCCAGATCATAATGAGATAGAAAATCAAAGAAATTAAACAGTAAGAGAGTGGATATATCATATCCTAGATAGGGGAAACAGTAAAGCTAATTCTCTGGTGATCTGTTGTTTCTCAGTCCAGCAGATGCTTGAAAAGTTGAAAATGTATGTCTCTATATTCTAAACTTAATTAAATTAGTTAATGTAATTAACTTTAAAAGTAGCATCCAATAAATTTAAAATTTAAATTTCAAAATCTTACAATTCCTTCCTTTATTTCCAAATTGTAACCTTTTTGTAAAAAATTTGTATGTCTCTCTTCCTTTGGGGAAGCAATTAAGAAAGCCATGGAGATGATAAACGCACAGTCATTCATTTTGACCAATTCCAGAGGCTAATTTTAGGATTAACTTTTGTTTTGTTACTCAAAAGTTCCATATGTAACAATTCTTTTATCATCTTGCAGAATATCAGATTGAATTTCCTTTGAAAAGAAAGAAAAAAAAGATAGGCCAAAGAGATAAAGAGAGTAGATGTTAAGATTGTTTCAACTTTCAAGTTCCAACACAAAGCTTTGCTACATGCTACAGATGTAACATGCTCATCTCCAGCCATGCCGCCACTTCACCTTTCAAAAATTGGAGGAAGGTCCCTTGGTGACAGCATAGAGAAATGATCCCAAATTCATGGAGGCTGGAGATCACAAAATTTGAATAGTAACAATATGATAATACGCCTATCTATAGTCCCTTGGACGACAAAAATATGAAAAGGGATCTCGAGAAAGTTGAACATGGAACGAATTCAAGGACAAGGGTTTGCTACATATCTGGGGTGGTCATCTCCTGCCATGACGACCACTATTTGTGGCTCCATACCGGCTGATGCTTGTATGGTTTCTTTGTACTTCTCTTCTTTCCCATTTGGAAATTCAGGGGATGAACTTGGGTGACTGCAAGCAAGGAAGAGCAACGCCACCGCGATGATACCAAAAACGATAGCAAGGCCTCCAAAGACATAGGGAACAGGAGAATTCCATTGCAAAAGGCCACCACAGCTGGCCGTAGAATTACCTGTTGGGCTCATTTCTCTCTAGCTCTCTTTGCGCCTACACTATTTTCTTGTGCAAAATGAACTTGGTTAAGTTTGATGATCACCAAAATAGGGTCAATTTATATGAACCTGCCTAGTGGATGCGTTAGGCCATGTTGGTTCTTTCTTTTGTTATTCACATTACTAAAACGCCCCTAGTTTAGCTGATAGATGCTTCTCTCTAATTTATTCTTTACTTGTTGATTAACATATATTAGATGATAGTTATGTAGCCTAATCATGTACTTAAGCATGCAGTCATCATCTGTGGTTTTTGATACAACAAGACTGCCTAGGCATGAAGATAGGAAAATAAAAAAAATTCTTATAAAAATTAACTCAGATTGGTATATTATTCCTATGAAATGTAATTGAAATTTCATCTATTTAGCCAATGAAAGTTGATTGAATTGGTAAGAATAAAATACTTTACTTGTAAGATTTAAGTTTGATGTACATTGTCAGTAATTTTTTTATGGACAATTTGTAAATCTAATATAAATCATGCTTAAAGTTTACAACATACCCTGTCGTAAAGTGGGGTGAGCTCCTCTCACCTAAACTTCTATGTATTAAAAAAAATTTGCATCCACTAATATTAAGAATTTAGAATCTTTGGAGGTGTGCATTGTCAAAATTAATGGGAGGGTTAGTTTCGGGAAACATGAAAAGCCAGAGGACTAATTCCCTTTGCTTTTTACAACAGTGTAGAATCTTCAGATCACCGGAATCATCTTTGCAAATTCATAAATTCAATTCACATTCAGAGAGTATTGAACCAAGTTGCCAGGAAAGGTAATATAAAACGAATGATTTTTTAAGTTGGCCATTACCAAACAAATCCTTTTGGCCTACTTGTTCTCATCTCCTCTGTTTCGGATTCTACACCATTGTTTCTCTTCTTAAATCCATCTACTCTGGGGGAGATTCCGAAAGCTTTTGACACTTTAGAGTAATCTTACAACATCTTTTGACATAAATGAATAGTTGATTTTGGTAAATATGGAATATTGCATCAATGCATCTTGATCATCTTGTCTGAAGTGGAATTGAATTTTTGTGACTATGGTGTTGAGTCGAATGTTAGGCAAAAAACTTTTATTCAATCAAGTCAACGGAAGCAAAATCAAATAATTAATTAATTACATGAGAGATGATAATTTAATATAATTCAATTCAATTGACTTATGTTTATGGATGAAAAAAAAAATTATTAGTTATAAAGAATTACAAACATACATTCAAATCAAGCACTCACAATTAATATTCATAGACCTTTTTAATCTTCTCTAATCTTATGGAGTATTATTAACCCAAACATACAGATACTCATGTGTACTTTTTCAACACAAATAAACATAAATTTATATGTACCTATGCATCATATCTATGTGGACCATTTCATTCTCGTTTAGTTCACTTATAAACATTCACCCCATCATAAGGACATTAATCTCCTATAATTCTATGGAATGTTTATCTTATAAAATCTTACAACTTTATCTATTTATAAGTATACAAACTTACTTATTAAGAATTCTTGTCCTCTTAAATTTTTTTTTTTTACAAATTTTCATTCATCAAGTAATATCTAACTAATTTCAAATAAATTATTTATAAGATTTGAGCCATTATTTCTAACAATGATAACAGTAAATACTTAAGAATAAATTATTAAAAACGTGTTCAGCAGGGGCTGCGGTGATTGTAAGGATGCATCTGGCAGTGTAATTTGGGATTGGGATGTGGGTAAGAAGGTGATGGCTGCTTGCTCAAGCCTGGAGAATGAAGCCAGAGCCCTAATGGAAGGAATCAAGATTGCTGCTGACTTGGGATTACCAAATGTAATTAATGCCGGAAACAGACTCAAGAATTTTGTATCAGGACTTTTAATCATAGTGTTCATTAGAAAAAAATGGAGAAGCTTCCATTTGTTCAAGGATATTTCGGATGCTTCAAGCTACATTAATGGGTTCCTAGATAAGCTAATATAGCAGCAGATTGGGTGGCAAACCAATCTAAGAGAGTTGCGTAATACCAATTAAAGATCATCCATACTCAACCCTAGACCTGATTGTCAAAGTGAAGAGTTAATGCAATTAGTCCCTTCTTTACAAACTACGGCCTCTTTTAAAAAGAAAAAAAAAAAAAAAGAAAAGAGAAAACCAACATATTGAATCAAACTTCATTGGTAGACTGCTTAGATATCATCCATTCTTTTTTCGTAGTTCCAGACTCAAGATGGGAAGAAAAAGAGGAACAAAAATAGTAAAAGAATTCAATGTTTCATGGCCTACAAGAGCTAAAGGTGCAAGTAAAGCGACCCAAGAATTTTGGAAACATGACAGGGCACAGCATCTCTTTGAAAATTTTAACCCTTTTCAGAAGGGGACAATCAAAAGTTAAATAAAACGGCATTGTTCTTTTCTTTTTAACTTTGAGATTTTCTAATATACAGGAGAAATATGTGGTAAACTACTTCATTAACCATTTACAACTTATTTCAATTATAAAATTGAAGGAAACTGGTATTTCCTTTGTCTCAAATGATTGGAAATCACTCTCACCCTGCGTTTAATATTAAGCATTTTGAGGAATGAGGATGCTCAAATACCAAACATTTTGATGGTGTAAAACTACCTCTATTCCCATTGCTTGTCTCATACTTGTTCACATGGCTGAGTAGTGGGAGAAGCAACCGGTTTAGCCAAGCAACTGGGTGTTTGTTCTCCAGCCATAATAACAAAGACCTCATCAGATGCTGCAGGCGCATCATAATTTTCTAGCTTGATCTCCAGCTGCTGCTCGGGCCTCTCAGAGTGGTAGCTTGGTGGTGGGTTTGGTGCAGGCTGAAGTTTGGAGCATGAAAACTTCAGCAATATTACTGCCATTAACGTAATTATCACAAGCAGCACACCAAACAGGTATTCCATGGCTGGGTTCCAATGCAACCTTTCAGGGTTGCTGGAAGCTGAGTCATGATAACTATCCGTAGTAGACATGGAAAATTTTCTATTATTATTTTCAGCCTGGAAAAGTAAAACAGGGTTTATGACATATATAATACACAATCAGCTAGCTTATCCTTTAGCCAGGAATGTGTTAATTGATGGAATTATTTGAAGCTAAAGGGCATGCGGAAGCATCTTGCTTGGTCAAGATCAGGGCATGCCAAATATTGTCCCTAGTGCAAGTATTAAGTTGACCATGTTCTTGAGTTGTTTGAATGAGGAATTTGAAGGCTATAAAAATTATTCTTTATCACCAAATCATGAAGTTATGGTTTACAATTTCAGATCCTTCTATAGAGGAAAAATGTAATTAGGTATAATTAAAAGTGGACATACACTCAAAAAAATATTGTACTAGCAATTAACATATATAGACATTTTGTTTTATTGGAACAAAATTGAAATAGATTTCAAAGTTTTATTTATAATTTGGACATACCCAATTTGAGTTCATTTGAACATTTTAATTGGATTTAACTTGCTTATTTCATATTGTGCTCATTTGAATTCATATTGTGTGCATTTGAACTTTTTAAAATCAATTCTCATAGGATTTTGTGCATTTTTTCAATTAAATTCAAGTTGGGCCATATGGGAGTTGAAAGTTAAAAAGTCAAAAAGAGTGTGGTCCAAGTCTAATTTGAAAGCTAAATTAGTCATTTGAATTTATTACATTATTTCGTAAGTAAATCTAGTGAGTTATGTATTTATATAATGTAAAATATTAATAATTCGTGTGTTTGTATTATATTTTATATAAAAATTACTTGTCATAAGTTATATCAACATAAAATATGATATATATTTTTCGGTTTTGATAAATTCATATATAAATTTTTTTTTAATTTTAAACAATATCACCTCAATGTTCTTTTTTTTATTATTATTGTTTTCATGTTATGTTATGTTACTTTAAATTGTCAGATCTAATCATAAAGCTAAGTATGAATGTCCTGGTGTTTCTACAGATTATGAAAACGAAGATGAACGTGATGATTAAGAAAAGATTCGGAACACCATATATACTTGTTTGCCAATGTATTCAGAAAAAATCATAGTTTTCTAATACTTTGTAAAAGTTAATTTTCTTTCAACCTTATGTATTTTCTTCCCTACGGGATAGGGCTGTAAACGAGCCGAGCCGAGCCGAGTAGTGAGAGGCTCGAGCTCGAGCTCGACTCATAACTCGGGGCTCGATACTCGGCTCGAGCTCGATCGAGTTTTATTTTTCAAGCTCGAGCTCGATTCGTGATCGAATTCGAGCTACTCGAGCTCGCTCGATTAAGCTCGATTAATATGTAAAAATAAGCTCGATTCGTATACTCGACAAAAATTCGATTATTCATGCTCGAATTCGAACTCGAACTCGGACTCGAAATATTTTATTAATTAAAATAATAAAAATATATTTAAATATAAAAGCTCGATTAGGCTCGCGAGCTACTCGAGTCAGATATAATAATACTCGAATTCGGCTCGATCGATAAATCGAGCTACTCGAGCTCGAGCTCGACTCGACAATAATCGAACCGAATTCGAGTTTTTTTCGAATCGAATCCGAGTAGCTTGCGAATACTAATGTATCATTTACACCCCTACTACGGGATGAGGTTAATGCAATGTTATTCCCATTATTTGCTTTCTTTTTTCCTTGGGTAGATGAACCTTCACAAAAGGCATGCACATCTTTATCTTCACTCTTGGTTTCTTATTAATTGAAATGTAGCTTCACTTATCCATAATTTGCCAAATGAAGCCTAATGGATGTGCTCTAAACAGTGTCAAACTTCTCTAAAACTCTGGTTTTCATTACCAAAGCTTTTTGTATGATCAAAGACACATTCATTGAAGATTTCCTTGCTTTTCTTTTCTTTGCCGATAAATTTTTGCTGTATGAGTACTTTCCTTGAATTAGCATCCTTCCAGCTCCCAAACTATCCTTTGTGTTGAATACAATGTTCAGTCTTGAGTGTTGATGTTTTGCTTCATTCTCTTTCTTTCTCTTCTCTCTAACCAGCGCTCGGACCTGGGACATGTGGCTTGGGTACTCTGACCAAGCACACCAAGCCAACAAGCCGGAACAAGGTATGTTGAGGGTTGATGTTTGTGCATTCTTCTTAGGTTGGAAATGGATTGGACTTTGCCTAGCCATTATATATATATATATATATATATATATATATATTAATTTCTTCCCATTTGCTTTGTATTTTTGCACATTTATTTTCTTCTTTTAGATGAGTTTGCCAGTTTATTCCTCCTGCTACTGAAATCCCTTTCCTTACTAAATGAAAAAAGAGGGAAAAAAGCAGTTCCCAGAAAAAAAAAAAAAAAAAAAGAAAGATGTGAGAGACATGAGGTCAGAAATTCATGGTGAAGAATATATATATATATCATTCAAGATTACATTTTTACCTTTGTAGAGAATATAGGTGTTTTTCTTTATCTGGCTAACTTGGTGCCTTGCATTGTATACATTAGTCATTGCCATGGAAGAATCTGATGTTTGAGTGCTCTTGTCACTGGAAGAAAAAGACCCAGCTTGAACACGAGGCTTAATCCAAATGATTCACTCGTCATTTTTAAGAGGTAGATTCTCGTAAAGTTGGGGTTCGATCTTTAATACTTGCAAATTTCCCTTATGCAATTCCCCTTAACTTGGGGTCTCTTTTAAAGAAAAAAAATGAAATCCAAGCCCAGCCAACGGCAATGCTGAAATAGATTCACATCTAAATGTGGAGAGGAAAATTAAACATGAAGAATTTTAGGTTGGGGAGGCAAAAGGAAATTTGGAGTAGTTCATTCATGTCTTGCTCAATTGAATTAAATTTGAGACCCAAAGTTCCAAAATGAGTTTACTTATCTAATTATTACTGTTATAGACATTATTTCAAGTATCAAATGTTAATGTGGCTATTGCATGAAGTTCATGTACATGCTTCACTTCTCTAATCTACCAAAAAGCTTAGTTTAGGGGTTAGTATTGTACGTCAATAGTGGAGATTTTGAACCAGAAATATCATTATAGCGCCAACGTACCATTTTGTTAAAGAAAAAAAACCAGCAAGGATACAAAGTGATGTCAACCAAAAGAAATAAAAAAGGGAGAAGCATAAGGTCAGTAATTCTCAGTGGAGAATAAATCATTTTGTTTCTTTCCACCTTTCTTGGAGAATGGATGTTCTTCATTTGGCCATTTTGGTGGTTTATATTGTTATACTAAACAAAATCAAGCAAGAATCTGGGTTGATTGCTTTTATGAGTGGAGTTAAAAGGACCAAGGCCAGTCAATGGCATGCCTCAAACTGATAACCTAGGGAGTAAGATGAAGCCATGAATCTTGGCCAAAACAAAAAGACTAGGTAATTTTCATGGTGGATAATAAGGTATTTTAAAACTTTTGGATTTTATATACTTGCCATTGCCTTCACCACAGCCTTTGTTTCCCACTTTCTTGCATATGCTGGCCAGAGCATTGTTTCTATTTTGTGAATATCTTTCCGACCAGAAAGGTGAAAAGGTCAATTGTCTGTTATTTAAAAAGTTCCTTAGACTAGGATCAAACTTAACCCACTTGATCTCTGTTCATAATGCAACTTTATTTTGCTCCAACCCTTCATTTTCCTTGAATTACCTGTGCTTGACACATATTTGAAAATGATGGTAATGAAGGTCCAATCCTCCAAATTTATGATAAAACTTGGAAAAATGAATATATCTGCGTAGAACACATACACGGATTTGACACTCACTCTCAAATCCGAGAAACATAGATGCCACTGTCGACCTTCTGATATGAATAAGAAATATGCAACTTTAAAGTAATATCAAAGGTGCCAGCCCTTACGTATAATTTGATTATGAAAATACTAACAGCCCTTTGTATCTTCTAGAAACTGATATACTAAGATTCTGGAGTCTTG
Organism: Durio zibethinus; assembly: GCF_047325235.1. Classification (NCBI taxonomy): domain Eukaryota; kingdom Viridiplantae; phylum Streptophyta; class Magnoliopsida; order Malvales; family Malvaceae; genus Durio; species Durio zibethinus. The sequence continues at coordinate 26,896,074 of NC_143170.1, forward strand.
TGATTCAAGTAAGTGGTAAGTTGTTATGCGTGTGGTTCAGCTGCATATGTATAGTTTCAGGGTGTGATTTCTGAGTTATTTGTGGAACAAATTCAAAAGTATTTCCTCTGGCAATCAATAGTAAGAGATTACAGGCCAGCTAGGAACCTTAACAGAAAGGTGGGAAAAAGGCTAGTCGAGCTCGAATAACATTAACGGAAGGTATGGTAATGATTATGTCGTTGCTTTTTACTTATCCTAACATTTGGTCATGTATGTTATTCATTGGATGCATTACTTTATATCAATTTTCTTGCACTTTCATACTCATCTTTCCCATCAGAAAGGTATAAAAGTGCAGTCACCTTTTCTTAAAGATCACGAGTTGATTCTTTCTTGAAACTAATGCCACAAACAGGCATTATTTTTATGACAATTAATTGCATAACTATCTCTTAAAGATCTTTTTCATATGTTTCTTTGTTTGATTCATGAAAGGGTTAGAGCATTTTATAAAAATTAATTGCTGTAATAGATGTTTAACTATATGTGAAATGAACTATAATACATGGAACCGGTACAGACCTATAAAGAAAACCTTCCACGTGTCGATGAAACAATTGGAACAGATAGTGAAAGAGTTTGGTGATTGTATTACAACTTCAAAATGAATGCTGGAATATAAATCAAACCACTTTAATGGATATGGATTGATAAGCGTGGAGGAAAAGTTACAGCAAACGTACAAATAATGTTGTCATTCACTGAACTACATGGAATGAATATAAGGCACTACATTAATAAAGGCATTAACATTAAAGATAATAACTCAGTCTCCATTAGCAAGAGCTTCTAAATCCTAGCCTCTTATTGTACATCATAATGATGGAACAATACCATAGCCATAGTCTTCCTTTGAGAACAGCTGATCATCCTCAATTTCCATATCTGTTTTCCTTGCAAATCTGCCCTTGACTCGAGGTCGAGTGTCTGCATAGGCTTTCCTGGAGGCATATCTTATCTTCTTCTCAAACTTTCTTGCCTTCCTCTTCTCTCTATATCGTAGGACCTTTTCTTCCCTGTTCATTGATGTGAATTGGAGTGGCATCAGAAGCAAGGGATCTGGAAAGAGGTCAGCTGTCCCCGTCGGAAATCTTGTGTATGAGTTTGGTATGTTGCTTGTTGCGTTTGGTAAAATGCCAGCAGTAATGAGCAGCTTGGGGACCTATAATTGTAAAATTAGAGAAGAAACCTTAGAAATAATGAAAAAATGTTGCCAGCAAATTATGTATTAGAAGCAGATGGAGTAAAAAATAGCTTAAAAACTTTGCAATCAACACGATTAAGTGTTTCTAAAATTTAATTGATCAATAATTGGGAAAATCCCTTGAACACTGTGAAAAAGTTGAGCTTCCCCAGCATATTTCACCCGACAACAACAAGAACAATTAATGAGCTGTGACTAAAGCTAAAACCATTTCCCAGTAGAACAAAGTAACAAATAAAATATATGTACATATTTGTATATGTTCAAGAACGCAGGCACATATGTGCTTAAGAGGGATGAAAACTTGGAAATTAGAGTTAAAACAATTTTGCGATTTTTTACAATTATGAACAGGGAAATCATAAGCTGGAATCTTAACAAGAAATTAATTGAGGACAAGTTAATTTAGATGTGTAGGATCTTACACTCATACTACTTGAAGAGGTATTAATGAATGCGGCGTTTGATCCCCTATTTTCTGTATTGAAGTAAACAGTCTGTAACTGATGGTGTGTTTGCTGCTGCTGCCGTTGTTTCTCTTCTTGTTGTGGTTGCTTCTTTGCTTCAAAAGTTTGAACTGGAACAACACTATCACTTCCACTATCTTCTTGATAATTAACACAAAGAAGTTGCTGTTGATCACTGCACTGTTCTTGGCACTGATACTTGGTACTTGTATCCACAACGTCCATGTACTCGTCAAATTGTTCACTATAGGTAAATCCACTCATGGTCGGGTTATCAGTGTTATCAGGCTCAAGCAATAACCAAGAATCTGTTTCATCTTCATCAAATTCCTCGTTCAGCATTGTAGGGTCCGCAATTTCATTTCCTGTGTCAAACATGGGACCTGGAACCCGATCATCCTGGTGAGTACTTAAGGATGAACATGCTAGACCTGAGAGTGGAGGAATAGGGACCCTGGTATGACGGCGGGCCAGAGGATTGACTGAGTGTATTTGAATATCACAATTGATGCAAAGTGATGCTGCATCAGCACTGCAGGTGACAACTGCTGGAGCATTCTCGCAGGCAGCACAAATCCACACACGCTGGTGTGACAAGGCCATAGGATTGGCGGCATGGATTCGCTTATCGCAGTCATTGCAGAGGTAAGTAGAGTCAGTGTGGCAGTAGAGTGTGCAGGCTGCTGCCTGACATGTATCACAACTACGAGCCCAGTTGCTGGGGTAACCATCTCCACCAGAGCCCAACTTCAACATGCTTGTTTCATGTTGGGTTCAACATGTCAAAGGATGGTAATTCAACAACTTTTATCAGGTATACTTGTGAAATATCCTGAGACTGAAAAGATTGTACTTTGGGAAGGAGGAAAAATCTTGTAAAGAGTGTGTGTTTATGCTAGTGTGAACTGTGAAGTATTTATAGCATTTATGTAATCAAGAAAAAGGTGAAGTTCAACCAAGATCAAATGATTTAAACTGTGTGTTTTGGCATCAAAGATATTGTTAATAAAAAAGAACTTTTTATGGATATTAGCCACAAGTGTCCACTTAGCCACAAGACAAAAGTTCCACTTGATATCAAAGCCAAAGATTCACATTCTGCAGTTCTTGTCACTCAAGTCATTTCCCAGCATTCATAAATATTCTCAACAATTACAGCATTTGCACAGAACAAAAAAATTATAAAAATTCAAATGAGAAAAGTGTATGCCATGAACAACAGAAGGTAGAAAAAGCTTCAACATTATCCTTTTTTTTTCTTTTTGTCATGAAGGTGAAGTAGGGAAGGGTGGAGTGTGATACTGGAAGTGAGAAAGAAAGAAAGAAAGAAAAAAGAAAGAAGAGGTGAGACTGAGAGAATCCAAAAAGTGAAAAGCTTGATGGGCTTTAGCGGTTGATAGAAATGGTCCAATGATCTTGCGGCTAGCTGTTGTTTTAGGTTGGCTTGGAGTGACCCAGGTTATTCTGGGGCTCACACCTTGGTCCTCCCTAGAATCTTTCCGCTTTTAACATAAAAAAAATAAAAAAATAAAAGAAGAAAAGAAAAAAAAGTGCATTAAATTTGAAAATAAACTAAAAAATAGTGTATAAAGAAAATCAATGCTATTTCTTTTTTCAAACAGGCTGATTTCTCGGGAAGTACTAACTAATAAGTAACAAATTTATATGAATGGTCGGATTGCTGAAACAAAATAGCATTGCTTTATAAAGTAAACCCTTAAAAGCTGGTATCAGCTAAGTTGAAGCTTCGTCTGCTTTGTTCCTGACTTCAGTAGTGGGCATGAAAACCCTGCAACCATGATATCTACTAATAAAGTGACTGGACCAGATACATAAGCTGAGTCTCTCATAATTTGGAAATCTTAGTAAGATTGTAATTATTGCAAACAACCAATCAAAGTGTTGGATTTGGTAGGGATATTAGAGGAAGATGAAAGCACCACCAATGGAACCTGGAATGTTGTTCAATTCCAGACGCATACTAAGCTTGACCTCAATTTCGACTCATTCATATATATATTTTTTTACATAAATGATACTGTAATCTAAGAATAAGGGAAAGAGTTGCAGATGTTAGAAATTAAACTTCAAATCTCTCCTGAATATCACTTTTTAAAAATGATAGCATAAACCAATTGAACTAAATTCTGAATTCCAAATATTTCCATTTGCCAATACTAAAAACTATTTGCAGAACAAAAAAACTGACGGGAAAATCTTGAAACAGGGTGCTTTATTAACTTTAAATAGGTCTGCAATTAAAAAATTTATAAAAAAAAAAAAAAAAAAATCTAAGATACCTGAAACATGGACTAAATGGATAACACAGATTGTTGAGGTTTTCCCATAAAATTGAATCTTGGATGCAGAGGGAGATATGGACTTCAATAAATTATAGATCATGAACGAATTAATGCACAACTACTCCAAACAGGATTACCTATGTAACATATAATAACTGCTATTGCTTTCACAGATTTTTTTCACTTCTGAAGTATTTAAAAGACATAAGAAGTAACTGATGTTTACATGCAAGTTGCTGGAATGTGCATGGTGAACTTGTACATCACTCGTTGTATGCCCTTTCCTTCTCACCCCATATGATATCACTGTGAAAACTTTGAGATCAACTTGTCAACATGAATTATGATATCTTCCATGCAAGGGCGAACAGCCGCCTGAGGCTGAAGCATCCAAGTCACAAATTGGTGAAGAGGTTCTGGATATGGTGGTTTAGGTCCAGCAGGCCACTTAATCTGTGCATTTACAATGGCCAATTGAAGGCTTCCTCCAGATTCTCCAAGTGCATACTCGAATGGGGATACCCCATACCTACAACAAATGACAATTAACAACATAAGTAGATAAATAAAACTGCTAGTGCTAACTACATATACTGAAAAGCATCAGTTCATCAAGTTCTAATAAATGAGCTTATATAAATGGATTACATGTGTATTACAGCTGAATTTCTTGTCCAAACGGGAAAAAGGTGTCATGGCAAAACTTTAGATATGCAGTAGAACAACCTGTAAAAGTATTTTTAACTACTATCTTGCCACTGCTACTGCAATTCAATTAACACTTGTTCCAAAACCATAATTTTCACAAGGTAATTTTTTATGAAGCACATGACATCACAATTTCCCATTTTGTTAGCACATAGTTATACCTATTTGATGTAAATAAAAAGTTTCTCGGGAAACAACCACTTGTCCAGGGCCAAGTCCCAATCAATCATTCTTCATACCAACGCCAATGGACAACTTCATGAAAATATGGAAGCCTTGCTTTTAGCATTATAGAATTTTCACATCAAATACTCAAAATCTACTCCTTAGCTTAAGGCAGAAGAAAACCAATAAAAAGATTCCAGCCACAAGACTTCCCCAAACCACTGTTTTACAATATTGTTTGACGAAGAAACTTGATGAACAAGAACGAAATGACAGAAAAAAAATTATAAAATGAAAGCAAACACTGTATAAGTGCATGTATAAGTAGTAATTCTTACATTATTGCATATAAAGTGCATCCCAATGACCAAATATCAGTTCTCTCATCAATATCTGCATGGCTAGGGCAGTCCCACAACTCAGGAGCTCGGAAAGGTGCTGAACAGTGCTCAGATGCCCATTCCTACATATGAAACCAAAATCCAACCATGACCACTGTAGAAGATGCATTGAGCTGATAGAAAAATGTGCCTTTCAAACTTACGCAGATGTAAAGATGACAATTGATAGCCACATGACAATGCAATAAATTATTATGAAATTTAAAATCAAGAAAAATTATGTCAATGAAAAGGTAAATGCATCATACAAATAAGCCAAGCATGTAGTTATATATCATTGTATATGTGTTTAAATAATAAGCATATGTTTGTTGGTAGAACAGAAAGCATACAGATTTAAGGAACCAGAATGGCTTGGGTTATTTTCCAGAAAGGATTAGAAAGAAGTTCTAAAGCACAGAGATATAAGGAGACTTTTAAGCACTAAGGAAAAATCAAGAAGAAATAAGCACCTGAAGCTGTAGTGCCTCAGAACGAGAGCGAATTTGCTTCCTTGCAGGACGAGCACTCCCGAAATCCATCAATATAGCAAGGGGCGATTGCCCTTTTCTACGGGTTAAAAGAACATTACCAGGCTTGATATCATTATGTGCATATGGAGGCTCAAGACTGTGCATATGTTTGAGTCCTGCACACAACTGTGAAATAACTTGGTCCAGTCAAAATGCTAACTGTCATTTCTAATCAGTTATAACATCAATAAATCCAACAATACAAAACACTATTAATAGGAATTCTAAAACATAAAAAGAGAAAATATTAGAACACTGAAGCCAGATGATAAAGTTTATAGAAATGCATCAGATCCACTAATAAAAAGTGCCATATTGTTGCCAAATCAATCTAAATGAGAATGCTATTTCAAGCCCTTAAAAGTGTATTACATAAGGAAAGGCATCACAAAGATAAAAAAGATAAGATTGTTTTACTCACCTGCCGAAATATTTGAAGAACATCTGAGGTAGAAAAGAACTCCTTTTTAGCTTTCATAGCATTGGAATTGTCCAGTAATGTTCCATCCAAATGAACAGGAAATAGTAAATATGCTTCATGATTCCATGACCCTTCTTGTGTAGGCTAGCCAATGAAATCAAACTGTTTTAGACAAATACAATTGCATGAAAAGTAATTTGAAAGAAGAAGAAGAAATAAGCCATGAAGGGAACATGAGAGCATCTTGAAAAATGGTTGCCTATGCAAGTTTTACCCAATGTTATATGTAAATGAGTCAGTAAATTCAAAAACATTTAAGACACAAGTAACAGTTTTTAAGGTTAATTAAAATAAGAGATCTGAATAATTACCTTAACAGCAATGATAGCATGATCAAGAAGCGGAAGCAGATTAGAGTGACTAAACAAGGATGAAACACGGATCTCCTCCCGAACCAATACCAACTGCTCATTATTCTGAATGAGAACTTTCTTCATTGCGTAAGTTCCATCATCTGCAAATGCAACCCAACTTAATTTAGTTCTAAAACAAAGTTAACTTTCTCTTTGATCTGATGAATACACAATTTTTAGAATAAAGTAATAAATTAACAGCAAACAGCATAGAAGAGGTTTTCCATCCTTGATAAATCCCCAAACAAAGAGGGTTAGCAAATCCGATTAAGATTCAAATTCAGAAAATAAACAATAATAAGAAAAAGAAAATGCATAAATCTGGAATCCAATAGGTAAGAAGTCAAACCATAAAGAAATGATAACTCCATATTTAGTAAGAAATTCTATGTCAAATGCCTTACTTTATACAATGGAATTGAGATCAAAGATTCAACTGGTCCATAATTTTAGTTCTATAACTGTACAGATAGGAATTCAGTAATCCCGGAAAATCCGCTTTTATATCCATATGATTCAGTTTAATGAGATTATCAGATTACCATTGGGGCAGAGAAGAAAAAGTAAGACAATTTCAGATCCATAGTCAAATTAATAAACCTAAACAACATAACCCCAAAAGTTACCATAAAAATTCATGGAAAATACATTAGCTGGTTTCAATTCCATTGACAAGATACTAGAATTTTCCATAAAACAGCCGCATAACATAACCATACTTCAATTCAAAGAAACCAGAATTTAAAAGAATCCATACATTAAGTCACAATAAGTTAAGAAAAACAAAATATCAGACACCAGAATTCAATTCAATTACAGCAAATAGATCACTTAAAACCCTCCAAACAAAAGCCAAAAACACGTACTTTCAGATCAAAAACCAAAAGGCTCAGATAATAAAGTCCCCTCCAAAAATGCAAAAAAAAAATAAAAATCAATGCACAATCCAATGGAGAAATACCCAAAATCATAAAATCCCTAAAATATAAAAGAGACAATTTTTTGAAGGGAAACGAACCAGAAAGATGAGAAGGGTCCTTGACTTTTTTGGCTAAGCCACCGGCTGAAGAGGAATCGGACATCACTTCTTTCACCAGGTAAACATAGGCGAACCCACCTTCACCCAGCTGCCTCACGATCCTGAACCTGTTGTCGTTGATCCAAACGTCCCCTCCCCCATTCACGGCGTCGTATAAAGCATTCAACCCTGAAAATGTACACCCCATTATTTTCCTTTTGCCTTCAACTCAAAAAAAAAAAAAAAAACTTTTAGATCTTCAAGCTTTCATTTTGTTTGTTTGTTAGACTTGAGAAATATAAAAATGGAATATCTTGAGAAGCTCTCTCTCCTTCTCTAGCCTCTGATTGACGCTTTCATTTTTATGTTAATGATAAGCTTCTGAGACTGATTTTTATTTATTATTGCATTGACACTCCAGTTTCTCATTCTTCCACTCCGTCGTTTACGTTGGGATTGGCTACGGTCAGTTTCACGCGACTGCACGCAGGAAATGTGGCACCAAAGACGCTGGTTTAAGGAGTAAATCTGATTTAATCGGGACCGTCCATTTGGCTAACTAAGTAGAGATAGACAACCTCATTGTCCTAGGATGATCACTGAAAAACATGATTTGAGCAGGTCAGTAAGGTTAGGTTTGTAGTAGAATGAAATTCTTTTTTATTATTTTCGTGTCAGATCAAAATCTGATTGTAAAAATGTGGCATTTGGTACAACATAAATCTTCTGCTGCATAAACTGAAACCACAAATCAAGATCGGTAATTTGTTTGGTTAATCTCACACAGCTGGTTGTTTTTAAGTAATACAGTGTATATTTCCTCCTCCCAAAACCATTTCTCGAGCACCCTCAATTCTTACCACCTGAGAAAAAAAAAAACAAAAATATATGACTGAAACAAAGTTTCATGCAGTCAAAGAAAACATCAGGCTTTGATGCCATCCTGTCCCAGAAAACATTCCATGAAGACATATGCTTCAGCTAGTGTAGTAATTCAAGCATGTCTATGTCCTATTTTGAGGAGAAGTCATCAACCAGTGGCTTTAAAGAAAGAGACCCTTTGCATTTTTTGTCAATATTAATAATTATTTCTTCCGAAATCCACGATTCCAAGTCTACTTGAAATTACAGATCATATTACAAGTTTGAAATGATCAGAAGATCTAATTCCTTACACCAAACTAATCAGTGAAGAGTCTCTAACAGAACTTGATCACTGTAATAGTTTGGAACTTGGAGCCGATTCATTCGACAGGAAGTGAAGAGCACATATAATGTAATAATTTATTTACGACCCAAATAAAAAGAACTGTTACTTGGATGAACCTTCTGTAGTTTTATAAACATGAGTTACAAATTTCAGTCAAAAGCCTTCAGTACCAGGTGCATGACCAGAGAATTAGTACAATGAAAATTATAAGATTGTTTAGAGCCGCTAGCTTTACACCATCTTAACTTTTAAGACTAATAAACTCAGCCTGCCATCAGGTACATTCTACCGGTGAATATGAAACACTATTGTGCTTTTAGATTCAACACTCGAGTCTTTACTATTATCCTGGTTTCGTTTACCTCATTTCGATATCAATCTTGGTCATGCCCCTCATCTTTTGGGGTTGCTATCTTCACTAAGAAATGAAACTTTTGTATTAATTTAAGGTTTCTAAGCATTGACTGTAAGTTAAGATTCATTATTTTGATAGATCAATCATGGTTCTGCTACCAGGCGCATGTTGAACAGAAAATACTTGCTTACTTCATAGTCTGGAAAGGCTTGAGAAAGGACACGAACAGCTTCATCATCCGACTTTTGGTCCCCAAATTGTGGTGTGATGATCCCTCCATTTCCAATATAGAAGTTTACATATGAAGCAGCGAATCTTGTACCTGGAGTCGAGGTTTAGCCTCACCATCCTATCATTAGAAACATCGTAGACCAGGAAACAATGCACAATAAGATCCTTTTTCTTCTGGAACAAGCAACTAGATAATAAAGGATAAAAAGTCAAAACATAAATCAAGTTTCTGATTATCAAATTATTTGACATGATAGTGCTCTTGTTTACTATGTATGTCACTACCAAATAGACAGGATAAGAAATTAAAAGGAGAATCGAATGAACAGTTTCATTCTGCAAGGCTATAATTTTTTTTTAAATGAGCAAAATTATATTGGAACAAGAGTACAAATATGCAAAACTGAAAATAGAAACTTTTCTCTTGCATTCTCAAAGAAGCTATAATAATTAGGACTATATTAACCGAGAGAAAAACAACTGTGCTAATATCTAAAGCCGCATACCCTAGCGCCTGCTTTAAGTTGGATTTGAACTGAGTAAGATGCAGAGCTATGGAAAATAAAATGCTTACTTGAGTAATTACAGCAGCAGCTTCATCCGTCATAAGAAGTGGCCCTGGAACATGGATTTTAATTATTTGTAATTTCCAACCGGAGGCATCTGTAGCATTTGAGAGAATAGAAAGGCTTCCACGGAATGTTCATACTGAGGATCTGTTTCATCATCAGTCCAAGACAACAAAACAACACCAGGCTTCGCAAAGCAGCACATATTATAAATGTGACCATTAGCATCATCATCACCTGTTAAAAACCAAGAAGATACTTCAAATTTCGGAGGACATATAAAGTGTTGCATTTGCCTGCAGAAGTGGATAGTCAATAAATGGTGTGGTGCTACAGCCATCCTCCAAGGATATTGTTGCATATTTTAAAAGATAAAGATATCAAATTACGATTTGGCTGAATAAGTTTGCATTTCAACTATGAAGACTTGAACATGGATCAACAACAATATTGCAGTTCTCTAGCTACTCCGTAAATAAAATGCAATTGAAAAATCATTCCAAAGTTAAGAGGGTTTCAGATTTCTTGATATATCAGTGAGGATTGTCCAAAGGAGTTTTGACTAATATTTTTGTGCAATAAATGTGTCACGAACAATACACATGTGAATCTTTAGTCATGTATTAATTTTAGTGACAGTGACATTATGTAAAGATGAAATGATGATCCCCATTCCCATCCCAAAAATGCAGAAGAAATATTAAGAGCTTAAAATCCAAAAGAAATTTAAGATATATGAATAAAATGAGGAATCAAGACAGAATCAAGTACCATAAAATCCACGAGGCAACCAAATAACCTTCTTGACTCCAAGATATGCCTTAAGTTCATCCTCTATTTGCTCTTTGGTCATGTTCGGGTTCCTGTTTTTGTTCAAAAGGCACTCCTCAGTGGTAAGGCAAGTCCTTAACGGAAAAAGCTAAAGCTGAAAAAAGGGAAAAAGATAAAGCTGAAAAAATTCTAACAATGACACATTGCTTGAGCGAAGAAATTTTTTTTTTTTTTTGTACAAAGGAGACCATAGCCTTGGGATAGGGAAAGGGGTTGTAAGTGCTGGGATTTGAATCTTAGACCTGCTGGATGTCACTTCCTAAGAATGACTGTATGAATCAATTGAATTAAGCTTATGGTTCAAAGTACTTAAAATTTTAAGTGAAAAAAACACCATTTTCTGAATACTGCATTAATTGTGAAGGGATGCATCTAATAATGTGTAAGAAATATATGTTATCCTTTGCACCTTCTTTAGGGAGGGGTTTGACATCAATTATGGCATAGCAGTACATGATATGGAAGCAATTAAAAATCGTATATTAAGTTGCAAGCACATTTTTTTTAAACTTCTCATAGACCTAATAGGCAAGGACAGCAGCAGAACAAGACCAGAGCAAGTCATCTTTCAAGCAAATAATTTAAATCTTCCACCTTATCATCCATGCAGATATTAAAGGCTGGTCTAACCAACAGTTTTGACATAAAAGCAAGCTAATTTTCAATTGATTTCTTTTTCTAAAATCAAAGATAAACCAAAAAAGCTAATCAAACAGTATATAAATTATCAGTTTATCACCTTCTCCACCACATGTATGCTTCCCCCTTCAAGAATCATCGTATGTGAAAATCTTGGAAGCCTCTCAATTTCCAATATCTAAAAAGAATGTAAGACTAGAATAACTATCTGAAGTATTAAGAAGCATTAAACCTGAACAACTAAATATATAACTAAAAACTAAAAGAAAGGTAGCGAGTTTTTATTCTCTTCCCAACGCTAACCTTCCTTGCCACATGAAGGTCATGACGCCAATCTTTATAACAACCATCCTCAACCCCTGGAAAGACCACAAGGAATTCCTTTAGAGAAGAACTAAGGAGATAAAACCATATATTAACATGTGATGACTACTAACACTTCAAAACCGTCAGGCCAGGCTCTCATGGTCAACAAAATATGCAATCAAAGTAAAAGTTTTGATCCACCAAATTAACAAGCTTCATTCTTTCCATTTTCCACAGTTTTAGCTCCTCATATACCGAGTTCAACGATCATTTTCAGAAATTCCAGCCAATTAGTTCAAATGTTAGTTCTAGGACAATGTGATACTAGCTAGTTGTTAAACCATCATTTCATTTTGAATAGATTGATTGAAAGAGACAAATTAAGTTGTAATCATTTCAAGTTTCAATAGATTGATTGCCTAAGGTACATTAAATCTGAAGTCTATTCTTACCTCCTCAGCTATTGAAATTCCAATCGATCCCAGCAACCTTTTGCTTGGGATTATCAGAATTTGATTCTCTTTTACTTACAACAAACTATAAGAAGGGAAAAAAATAAACAATAATTGTTTTAGATACTGTCAATAAGGAAAAAGCAGTTATTGGCTACAACAGGGAACCCAACTGAAGACAATCCTTTGTGACAACAGACTGAATAAGATCATAACAAAGAATAAGAGATACTCACAGTTGTCCCAGTATCACGAAACCAAGACTCATTCATGCTCATCTCAACAACCCTTATATTTGATGGTAATTGACTTCGTGCATTTGCCCACTGTGTATAAAATTAATTAATTCATTCATTAAAATTCAGTTGAAAACAATATTTAAATCTTATCTATGAGACAGGTTTTCATCTCTAGATCTACGAACCTGAGCAGCGCTTGCACAGACAGTCACAGGCTCAAACTTTGAGATTGCAGTTGCAACCTTTGCAAACACATGTTGTCCATGCATTGCATTGCCTCGCCAATTATCAGGACGTTCCTGAAATAAGGACAGTTTTAAATTTGTCGTAACTCATAACAGACTCTAAGCACAAAATCAACATCAAACACCATCTTTGTCTTCCAGCCATAAAGTGGATAATGATATTGTTAAATAAAGATAATCAGCAGCATAAGTTCCAAGTACTAAAAGACAGAAAATTTTCATATTGCAGCTAGGGCCAGAAGAGATAAACAGTATTTTAGCAGCATAAACAAATTCATGCTGAGAATATAATGGCATTAAAATTTTACAGTTAATACAGAATTGAAGCTGTACTGCCAATAATCAATGGCTGCTCAGTGCTCACTGCTCAGTTACAAAAGAGAAAAGATGCCAAAACCTGAATTACAATAAAGTGTATCAAATTCCTAAGAAAAAAAGTCAAAAATCAAAGCTTCTGGCTCAAATACTGATTTCCTTTCATATCTAAAAGAAAAAAATCCAAGCAAGGTAGTAAGCAGTGGAGATGATCATAAAGGATGTAGAATAAAATGTATCAAACAGTTTGATGTATATGATTAAAAAAAAAAAAAAAAAAAACAGCAACGGCAGACAAAACTGTGTCAGGATAGGCAAATATATAGCAAGAAACTCATCAAACAAAAAGATGTCCCTCAATTCTGACTCACGCCCATCAAAGAAGAAACAGAAAGAAATGTTTTCACAATCAAACAAAAAAATTTCACAATCAAACAAACAAAAAAAAAAAGTGGGTTGGTTGAATCAGTAAGAACAGAGAAGAAATAATACTCACAGGCCAACCCATCCAACTCTGGGAATGGGAATGGGGTTCCCACTCTGCAGGCATATGGTAGCCAAGCTAAGAAGGCGTCCCGTTCATCTTCAACCGCCACAATTGTCACTTTATCTACCTATCCTTCTGTACTTAAGGTTTTGTCAAAACACTATGGACGATGACTGAATGTGACTGACAGGATAGACAGCAGATGGGAGGGATGCTAGCGGCAGTCACCTATACAGCCGCATTTCAGCACTTGTCATTGTATAAGGCCACATGGTCTTATGTTTTTCATTACAAAAACGGTTACCTGCTCAACTCCTAACTTTTGTACGGACCACAACTGTCTTTTGTGCACAGTACATGTTCACTTGTTCCCAAATATTTAATAAAAGCTAAAAAAATGCCCCTATGTTTTATTGATTTTTACCAAATATACCATCTCTTATTTTTTCTGATAATGCTTTTAATTTTTTTTCAAATAATAAAAAAAAAAAAGAAATTGAGCATAATTAACCTGTCTAAGCCCAAATTTGAAAAAAAAAATTATTGATTTACATCCAAATTTAATCATTAAAGGCATAAATTAGTAACTTAAATCAAAATATAATCAAAGTACATAAAAGCGAGCACAAATATATATATATATAAATAATTTTTTTATTTTTACAAAAATACTATCTTTGTTTTTTTTTCTATGGAATGAAAAAAAAAACCCTAAATAAAATAATTTTACTTGAAAGTTTTTTTAATTTATATAATTTATATATATACAACCATATTATATATAAAAAAAAGGAAAGAGATAATCTTGTTTAAATAAAAAAAAATTATATAAATCACAAGAAATAAAATATTTCCTAATTTGGTATATCTTATTTCGCAGCCTTGGATTTAGAATTTTTTAGGTATTTACTTATAATATATAAAAAATATTATCAGATGAATTTATTAATTTTATTAAGGAAAATATTTTGCAAAAAAATTTGAGGATATAAAAAATTTTCTTTAAATTTTTTTGTTTTTAATAATGTCCAAAAAAAAATTTAAATGTTTAGAAAAAGTTTTTCTTTAAATTTTTTGTCTTTCAATTTAAAAATTTCATGAACATCCCATTACACTACTTGCATCCGCCCTGCTATTTAGCAAAAAAATTTTAAGTAGAAAAAATTTTTTCTTGCTAATCTCAATTGAAAGGTCTAAGGGGAAGAGACAGACTTCTAAACTATGAGCTTTTCTTTTTTTTTTTTTTTTTTAATGAATGTCGCTAAATGCATCTCAATTTTTTCTCTTCGCATCTTAATTTTTTTAAAAAAATTTTGCAAATGAAATTATTTAATTATTCTTTTTTTTTCACACAAATTTATAAAAATAAATTTTCAAAAAATCATAAACCTTTCCTGAAATTAATTTTCCAAAAATCATATAATTTTTCAACAATAGATTTTCAAAAAATCAAATTTTTCAAAAAGTTTATGACTTTCTTGAAATTTATTTTTGAAAAGTTATAAAAATCCAAAAAATTGTGAGAAAGGTAATTAAATAATTTTTACTTACCAAAATTAAAAAAAAAATTGGAGTATAAAGAGAAAAAATGTGATACATTTAGCAACTCTTTTTTCTTAATTGTAGTTTTAAATCACTTATAGAAGAAGCCACACAAAATTATGTTTTGTCTATTTCTCATGGTTTGATTTATTTATGAAGTTTAGCAACTGATAATAATAAGTGAGTGTTGCTATTTACATTCCCAAATTTTTAAAACACTTTAAAAAATTAACCTCTAAGAAAATTATTTAAATATTCATTAGTTAATTATTTTTTTGTTTTTCATACCTCTTTTTAGTAAGTTACTGAAAATTAATTTCAAAAACCTCTTCACTATATAGAAAGGACATTTTCGAAAAGCATTGAAATTATCCCAAAATATATTTTTGAAAAGCATTGCAATTATTTGAAAATGTATTTTCAAAAATAATTTTTTTATTTCAATTTCGTTGTTGCGTTCTCTTAATCAATGTTTGGAACAAGAATATCATATGTTTTTTATTGCGATCTCCAAATGAGTCTCTAGTGATTTCTTCAACATATGGGTTATTTAAATCATACAATAAAAATCTTTAATCTTTTAGTTATACTGTTTGTTCAATACTATTTACAATATTTTTCTAATTCTAACAAACGTGTATCTAAAAGAAATCACTAATTGTGAAAAGGTATTTGTGCAAATGGCTACTGATTACCTCATCGCACATGGTGCAGCAACCAACTTACATAAGCACCTTTTAACACTTAGCAAATTATTTCATATACACATCGGTATAAATATATTACAAACGTTATTGAATGAACAGTGCCTAGTGGTTGAAAGATTAGAGATCTATATTGACAGATTTGTCAATTTACTAATGACATAATAAGATCAATATTCTTTACAATACTAAATTATTATGTATCGAAAATTTATTTTCGAAAGTTTTTGAAAGATTTCGAAAATGAATGTTTGAAAACCATTGAAAATTTTTGAAAATACACTATCGAAATTACTTTAAGGTTTTTGGAAATAGATATTAGGATATTTTTAAGGGATTTCAAAATTGAATTTTTTGTATATTGAATAAGTTTTCAAATATTTATTTTTAAAAATCTTTAACAATTTTTGAGAATTGTACCAAAAAACTTAAAATTTTAAATTGTTTAAAACTAAATATAAAATCAAATAAAAAATAAAAACTAATAATTTATCTCTAATTCTAAATTATCTAACATTAAATAAGATTTGATTTGAAATTTAATCTTTAAAGAATTTAGGGTTTCGGTTGAAGAGCGAGTGTGAAGAAATAAATGGGTGTTTGGGTTTTCTAATAAATTTGAGATGTAAAAAAAAAAAAAAATGAGTGTTAATAATAATGGGTATGAAAAAATAACCTGGATGCAAATAACACCACTCGTAATAAGAAACCAGTTTTGAGGGTAAAAGGTGAGGTGATGTGGCCTTTTAAAATGGCAAGTGCTGAAACGCGGCTGACAATAGGACTGCCGCCTGCATTCCTCGTACTTCAATTGGTACGATCTGAATTCCGTTTTATAACATTACGACAAGACAGGACTGGAGGACAAAGGTAAACTGTATCATTGTTGACTAGTCAATGACGTTATCTTTTTTTTTTCATTTTTTAAAGGATGTTTTATTAGGCATTTTTGGCCCTCATTTATCATTTATTTTATACTCCATGATTTCAATGCACACAAAAGCAAGTCTTTGTTTTTTCCATGAAAATGGGTTTTTCATTTGTTCTAACGTTTTGTAAATACTTATATATATATATTTATTTATTTGGTACATAAATGATTTATATGTTAGATAAACTACATTAAGCCGCTGCAAGATACCAGAACTAAGAGAGACACGCAGAGAAAGGCATGATGATAATTCTATATGATTCTTGCAACTTGGTTTAACATTTGTGATCTCAGCTTCGGTTTAATCTCTGGGTACCTGTTATTTCTTGAGTTTCCGCCTCTGGGGTTTTAATATTTGTGATTATTTTGATGGTTGTTGCTGAATTTCATGGCTTGAGTCTTCCACGTTCTGTTAGTTCACACAAAAAGCACCACAAAGGAAATGAACGTACGCCTTTTGAAGCTGAGATAGGGAAAAAGATTGCTTAGGATTTGAACTTCATATATCACCTCTTAAAATTAATTACATGAAAATCAATTGAGTTAAGTTCAGGTTCGAAAAGCATGATTTGTTCAGCCTATTCTTAGTTACTTTCATGGAGATAATTGCTGGAATTCATGGAATGAGTATGTTATGTAGTAGAATTGAATGCAATGTTATTGTTGCTATAATTAATTGATAATTAAAAAAAGTGCCATCAGATGCAAAAATTATTAGATTATCAAATTCACTGCTAATGAGCAATTGAGCATTATCCTTCAGTTCATGTTATCTGCTGCTTGAAAGTTAGTTGTTTACCATTTCTTGAATTTATTGTTCTTAGCCTATTTCAGTGGGGAGAGTAAGAGATTAAAAGGAAAGAGAAACTAATGCCCATAAATCTGTCTGGTCAGACAAAATAAATGTTTTAATACAGTTTTGGTGAAGAGAACATTCACATAAATGTTATTGTTACACATCTACTTATTTGATGTCAATAGTCATTCCTGAGAAAAATTAGTCAAATAGTCATTCAATCTTCTTGTACATTTCATGAGAATAAACTTAAAATTCCTATATCCACACTGCATGGGATAAAATATGTACTTTGCACTCTTGCCTGAATAAAGACTAAGCAGGTTAAAAGAAGTAAAACAGAAGGTTTTGATAGGGAGCCTTTAGCCTGGAAAGCAGAAAATAGAAGATTATTGTACTGTCTATTGCATAAGGCAAGAAAATACTAACTCTATGCAGGAAAAAAGCTGTCTCTAAAGGCTTCTCTCCAGCATTTCTTGATGCCTTTTGAAAGACGAGCTTTTGAAGGCGCATTTGTTTATAAAACCTGGTTATGACTAAGTCTGCAACATGATCAATCTCCTCTTCCAAGCTGAAATCTTCTCCTTCCTCTTTCGAGTTCCTCACCATCTCAATGATGGACCCACCCTCAGCTTCGGCTTCCAACTCCAATTCCACCTCATCAAACAAACAGTGCGCCAGATCAGGGTACTTATCCTCCTCCTCATCATCATCACCATAATCAGCTGTCGACGCATGGTATTGAAATGCAACTATGGCTTTGCTTTGGTCGTCTAGGCTACTTTCCTTGTCGCCAAGGAGTCCATGAATCTTGTCGGTGATAGAACCAAGCAAAAAGTCCTTCTTGGTCTTCATCAAAGTGAACATGATAAGCCGGGCTTTGGCTGCACTCTTTTTGCCCTTGACTGCCATGGAATTGGTTTTGGCAATGGAACTCACCAACAAAGATGAGATTATCTGTTTCAAGAAAACAGATGCCTTGTTCTTCATGCTAAATTGGTTTGTCAAACAGATGATTATAAGCTTAACTACAGTTCTGAACTTAGCATTTGATGGATTTATATAGACGTGAAAAGGCAAGTCCAGAGTGCGCTTTTGCCTTTCTTTTATTATTATTATTATTATTATTATTCTGGTGCAGCTTTTGCTTTGCTTTAGGAGTGGGGCGGTGACGCTTCAAATCCAGAGAATGGGGACAACTAAAGGGGGAGGAAAACTTCTCAGGACATTATCTCATGTAACCGAAACACGTGGTCAGAATCTATTAGCTATATCGAGGGTTATATTTCTGAGAAGATTCAGTAACTCTGCAAATAAAACTGCGAACTGTCCATTGCATAGAGAGCTTGGGGAGAGCTTCAGGAACCGGCCATATTTTTCAGAAAAGAAAAATAAAACAAGACCCCCAAAATAACGTATAGAGATGGTCAAGATTTGAATCTGATCACTGGAAATATAAGTCCAGCACTCTACCAACAGACCATACAATTGTCGGCAAAATAACCTATATTTTCATAAAGAGTAGTCAGGTAAGAGAACAATTTCATTACAAGGCTTAGCATTAAACTTCTCTAAGGAGATCTGAAAGCTTCACCAGCATAGCGAACATTTCCAAGTTCCTCTTCAATGCGAAGAAGCTGCAACCAGATTGGGAGAAAGTCAGATGATTCCTTCAAAACTAATTAACAATCAATGAAAAGAGTAACGAGAGAGAAAGAGAGAGGTAATCCCCATCAAAGTAATAGACAACAACCATATAATACAGTAAATCAGGAAGGAAGAGAGATGGGAGGAGAGGTGGGAGGTTGGTCTTGTTCAATTATACCAAATAAAGTAGAAATCAATATTAACCCCATAATTCTTTCGGCTTTCTGCTAGTCTAAAAGATCCACGTCAGGAAAGAGCATGCCAAAGGTATAGGAGTGGACTAGAAGAATAGAGGAGAAGAAAATCCCAAAAATTACGTGATTGTATTTGGCCAACCTCTCACTTCTACAAGGAGCTCCAGTCTTAATCTATACAAAAGAACAACAATCCTCACCTTCTAGAATTGAAAAAAATAATAGAAAAAACGCATTGCTGATAAAATGCTATTAGAGATTAAGGATTTCAAATGATGTACCTGGCCGCTAGCCAAACCAACAGAAAGATCAGCTATGAAGTTGTCCTCTGTTTCACCACTTCGGTGGCTGACCATCACTCCCCATCCAGCAGCTTTCGAGTCAAGTGCTGATTGAATAGATTCTGTCACTGTGCCAATCTGGTTAACCTGTGATACACATTAACAAAAAATAAGCTACGGCGTATCTCTTCTTACATTAATACAAAAAAGGGGGGAGCAAAGAAAAAAAACATTGCATCATGCACTATGTTTTCATATGCATTAATTTCCTGATGAAAAGAAATATTTTTCAACTCTGTCAAGGAGGCCCATTACGAAGCACCACCATCAACTGAGCAATCAAACATGTTGGTTGAAAGGATCTAACTACAACTAAAGCACCCTGTCTGTCTATTTGTTTCTAATAGAATTTCACTAAATCTCCCATCATCCCCTGCCAACTTAATAGAATTTTCGTTCATGGAACTCAGATATTGAATCCAAGACATAGCATGGTCACATTTGCAATTACCACACAGCCTGCTTCTATGTACTATATAGTGCAGCCAAGTTTCTCGCAATAAGTGCAAGGTCATAATCAATATAGAGGTTGGACAGTTAGAATCTATAAGATATAGAAAATTATTTTTTCTATTGTAAATTGAAGTTTATGTATGTCACATCTGGATTTCAATAGCATGTTTTATAGATTAAATTCTATCGATGTAAAAAACAATTGCTAAGCATGCCACACTGATGCACATTATTGGGTTCTATTCTAAATGAAGATTAAAGTATTCAGTAGGCCGGAATGGCAGAACTGGACAAGGAAGAATTGTCTTGGAAGAACTATGGAAGAGAAAATACCAAGAAAGGACAGGATCGTGCTGGCTTAGATGTTGACCTTACGAAGCAAGGTATTGCAAGCCTTCTTGTAAATGCCTTCGCCTATTCTCTTCGGATTTGTGACTAACAAATCATCTCTAGCAAGTTGTATATCGACTGATGACTGTAGCGAAGCCCATGAGCTCCAGTCATCTTGGTCAAACGGATATTCAATCGACACGATAGGAAAATCTTTGAGGAACTCTTTGTAGAGTTCAACCAAGCTCTGAACTGCACGCTCATGAGCTCCATCATTTGGTTGTTTCTTAAAGTTTAGGTCATATTTCCCATCCTTTGTGAAAAACTCTGAAGCTGCAACATCCATTCGTATTTTGATCTGCGATTTTAATATTTTTTAGGTCATATTTAGCCTATGACAAAGCGATAAAAACAGAAGTATCCATCTGCTACCTTTCCAGTGTAACCAGCCTTCTCAATAGCATCCATTAGCAAAAAACTAATCCCTCCCTATTGTCCTGAACGTTAGGCGCAAATCCACCTTCATCTTCGACATTGCAAGCATCTTGTCCATATTTTTCTTTGATAATACCCTTTAGTATGTGATAAACTGCACCCTCAAAAAGAAGAAAGTTTTATCCACTTATGCAAAGACATATTTCCTGATTTAACTGAAGAACATGCTAAGGTCAGAAATTCATGACAATTTCAATCTGATTACAGATAACATGGGTCCATAGAGCCAAAACATAAGCCTATATGTACAAAATAAGAATCAAACTTGACATCCAAGTCCATATCAAGAGAATAAAAGATTGTCCAATGAAATACAAATATAACAACAGCTAACATAGATAAAGCATTACTCATCTAACCTTCACTCCCCATGCGAGGCGCCTCAGCAATTGAGCTTGCACCAACTGACAGAATCATAAATTCTTGCATAGCCAAATTATTTCTAGCCTGACTTTCCTCCATTGATTACCTTAAAAGCTGGAACTCGTATAACAGGCTCCTTTGTTCCTGACAATTCCTGGATATGCTTATACAATGGCATACCTTTCGCCCCTGCGCCTGCTCTGCACACGCTCAATGACACTCCCAACATTGCATATTTGCATTAGCTCCCAGCTTTGAATTGTTTGAAGTGCCATCAATTTCCAGCATAACAGCATCTACATCCGCTTGATTCCTTGGCAAAGAGAAAGTCAAACCAAGTATTTCATTTACTTTTGCTAGTTGCATATTTGCTTCTAAGAAAAGTATTGTATTCAAGTTTTACCTGCCATCAATTCCAATAAGCTTAGGACCCAAAACTTCATTGATGTTATTGACGGCAAAGAGCACACCTTTGCCGCCATCTGAGGATGGTGTATGAGAATTTCACACACTATGAAGAAGAGAGTGTTTTTTTTTTTTTTGCATGCAAATTAATTATGTTGAAACTTATGACAAAGAAAATTTCAGATTTAGATAAAATATTGGGAAAAGATATATGTTGATTAATTCATGATATAAATCACAAATGATTTTAAAAAAATAAAAAAAAAAGTGCAGTTGTATATATTTTTTTTAAAATCATGTCTTATCCAAACATGTCATTAACAGAAAGAAGGAATATCTGCAGAATAGATAATTAACCACATATGTACTATCATTAATAAACTTGATTTTTTTTCCTTAGTGGTTTAATTATTCATTAAGTGATTATTATAGCTTAAAATCTACAAATTTTCGAATTTTATTTTACGCTTTAGGTGAAATTAAAATATATCAAACTAATTATATTAATTTCTTTGTTAGAAATAAAAATCAAAATTTACAACTTAAATACCAATGAGTTTATTAGTGAATGATACTGAAATCCACTTTAAAAATGAAAATAAAACCCAAAAGATAAAAATAAAATTTACAAGGTCACCATTAATTACGTCGTTTCAGAACGCATCGGGGGCAAAATGGTACATTTATCACCCAACCACATGACGTGCATGTTCAAAGCTTCCTCCACCTGGCAGAATCCCGATTTCAGCGGATCCCACACGACTGAAATTACAGAGAAAATCCTCGTAATCAAAATTTAGTTAATATGTAAATATAAATAAATAAATATATATATAAATAAACAGAGATTGCATGAAAAAAGAAACCAGTTTTACAAAAAACAAACTGTTACATAAATTAGGGACTTGTCTTTCGTCGGTGGTTGTTTCGATTTCTCTTTAGGAACAAAGAAACGTAAATAAAATCAACCCAAAATCCAAATCCGATCTTTTCTTCTTCTTTCTTTGTTTTGAAACCAATCCCCCACAAAAAAAAAAAAAAGAAGAAACAATGGTTCGTGTCAGCAACTGGATTGTAGTGTTCGTGAACAGCATGTTGCTGTTATTAGGACTGCTTTCCTTGTTCTTTGGGGTTTACTTTTCCGTCCAGGCAAGCACCCATTGCGAGAAAGTATTGACGGATCCATTGCTGATACTGGGTGGTTGTTTGGCGGTTGTTTCTTTGCTAGGGTTAATTGGTTCTTTGTTCAAGAACACCTTTTTCATGTTTATTTACTTGGCCATCTTGTTTTTCTCAATACTTGGTCTCATTGGTTTCACTGTCTTCGTGTTTCTGGTCACCAACTATGACGCTGGGAAGGTGTTTTCAAAGCGAGATTTGATCATTAATGAGCGTAAAACTGCGGATTTCTCCAATTGGTTGCAGAATCATTTTGTTAATGACAAGAATTGGAATCAGATTAAGAGTTGTTTGATCGATGCTAAGGTTTGCAGTAATATTGGAAATAATAATGATGTTAATTACAAGGCATTGGCTTTTTTCAAGAACACCCTCCCTGCAATACAGGTATTTTTCTTCTTAATTTCTGGTGATTTTTTTTTATGTTTTATAAAGGAAGTTGTGGTAAGGAATTGCAGGTGTGTTAGATGTTATCTCTTAATGACAATACAAATCGATATGAATCAATTGAGTCAAGCTACGAATTCATGTGAATATCACTTTGTGTTTGCTGTGAATTATTGCATACCAACCTACACTACCATTTGTGTTGAGTTTCCTCCTTTTCTTGGTCAGATTCTTTTCTTTATCTACCGTGGAACATGGATATCTTTCCTAGTAATTTGCTTTGTTTTAACTGGTAGAATGAAAATTTTACTTTGATTTTCCTCTTAATTAGGTTATAATTATAATTCAATACATGGCATTAATTGTGTTTAATTGTGTCTTTCCACTAGCTAACGCAAATATGAAAGCACTTTATTAGAACTTAATGCAAATGTAATAAGTCAGGTAGGATATACAACAGAAACCAAGCCCTATAAGAGAATATATAAATGTAAATATTGGATTATTTTTTTTGTACATCAAAGCCGTAATTCTAAGATAGAGAAAGAGATTACAGGTGTTTATATCACTAGATTGGTTGTTTTTCATTTTTGAGTAATATTTTACTTGGTTCAAATTTATGGTAAAAATGTGATTGCCTTCATTAGTGAGCTAAAAGTTTAGGGTTTCTTTCAAAAAAATCTGATACCCAACATTAGATTGTCCTACCTACTTAAATTCCTTACCAGAGTAATTCTGCTGATTAGTTGCATATCAGAAACCAAAAGTTTGAGTTTTTTTTTTTTTTTTTTTGGATCATCCCATTATAGTTATAGCCTACTGCCATCAATAATTTTAGACAACAAAATGTTCAGGCTGGCTGCTGCAAGCCACCAACGCCCTGTGGCTTCCTTCCGAAGAATGAAACATTCTTGGAAGTTCCAAAATCAGGAGCAGCCACCAAAGATCCTGACTGCTCAACTTGGAGCAACAACCAGCAGACGCTATGCTATGACTGCAACTCATGCAAAGGAGGAATTCTTGCTAACATCAAGGAGCAGTGGAGGTCATTGGCTATCATCAACATCATTCTCGTTGTCTTCCTCATTTTCATTTATTCTGTTGGTTGCTGTGCCAGGAGGAGTAATCAGAAATACTAGCAAGAAATACATCAGTGCCTTTGCTTGATGACCTAATTTCATTCTATACATACGTACATATATATATATATATATATATATATATATATATGTAACTGCCAAATTAAACATAAATCATGTTCTTAAATTACCTTGTTTGCTTTGAAATAGATTATTTAAGATGATAATTGTCTCATTGTACTGATTGAATTTCCCTTTGACAGCATGTTGAGAGTTCCTTCAAGCATGCTGTGATGTCATTTTATGACTGAATCCTTTATAAAACGACGTTTCAAAACAGTATCCAATCTCTTGGCCTTTGAAAATAAATGCTGGAACCATAATTTTTGATTGGAGATTGAAGGCAAAAAGAAGTTCAATCTAGTTTTAAAACTTCAGAAGGAACATATGGTTGGACTTCATTTGAGAAAAGTACATGCAAGAAACAGGAAAACATATGCTACTAATGATGTTAACAATTCAAGCGTCCATG
Source organism: Durio zibethinus (assembly GCF_047325235.1). NCBI lineage: Eukaryota > Viridiplantae > Streptophyta > Magnoliopsida > Malvales > Malvaceae > Durio > Durio zibethinus. Next base: position 26,920,985 of record NC_143170.1, read on the forward strand.
TTGGGTGAATTAGAACTGTTGGAATCATTGGAACAAAGATTGATCCACAGATCCACCCAGTAGCAAGTGCGCCGAGTCTGCGATGCAACAATTGAGCAAAAACAGTAGATCATATTGAGCAAGATTGAAAGGGGAAGGAAATTAAAGAAAAAAAAGATAGGTGGCGAGTAACACATGAAAAAGAGAACTGGAAAAAGAATGTTGCAAAATCTATAGCTTACCCAATAATGAAAGCCCGAGCCAAGCTCTTTGTTTTTTCGTTAAGGAAATATATGCAGGCTGCCAAAGAGACTGCTACCTGTGTATAAAATAACAAAGAAAAAGAAGAAACAAAAAAATCATTTCTTCATTATAATGAGTGAAGAAAAGCTTCAAAAATCCATGGAAATGTGCAAATTAACATAAAATTAAACTTGACCTATTTATGTCCTTTTATTTTGTTTATTTACTACCATTACAATTATTCTTCATTTTTCCTTTTTGGCTGAGACCTTCAACAACAAGTCGGCAAAGCTATGATAGAAAAGATCATTCAAGCTTGAGAGGAATAGAGAGATCAGATTCATTTAGAAGTCTCAACTAGTTTTGATTGAGGTTCACCTGAGTTCAGCTTAATTTGAGGAAAGGGGAGGGGAGCGGTATGGATTCAACTGGAGCAATCCATAACAGGCATAAGCAGTCTTTATAATTATGCAGCACTCTATAAAAGAATGAGAAAATGCAAAACTTTTGAAAACAAGAAGGATAGAACCACCAAACTTGAAACGGATTAAAAAGGTTAACAAGCAGATGGCACTGACATTACAGCCAGCTTATCCTGGCAGATCTTAAATAGGAAGTGAAAACTTATACTTTTTCCCACCACCACATTAAAATGAGTAAAATTATCCTTTTACCTATTGTGATGCTCCATTTATTCAAGGTTTCAATTCGGTAATCATTAAGATGAAGGCAATGATGAGAAGAAATGTAACAAACCTGAAAGGCAGGTCCACTCTCAGAAGAATTCATTATACTCCAGCCACCCATGACGGCAAATAGGAACAATCTTCTGAAAATAACTTCCACTGGAGGAAGTTCCACAATATTGAGCAAGTTTTTAATCCAAGGAGGAGACTCCTCTACCTTCTTCTTTAGCCGACTTTTCAAGTTAATCTTTTCTTTCTTTCTATGCTGGAAGCTGACCATAAGTAGTTTCTCAAATGCAGCTTCAATTGATTCTTCACTTCTCTCATGCCCAGCATATTGTTCCAAGAGGAAATTGCGCGCTGACCAAATTTCTTCCTCTGAAGCATAAGGACTAATACCAAGCCGTTTATAGGGATCCCAAACTTTGATTCGAGGAAAAGTTGGGGCATTAACTAGAGAAGAAGGATAGAGCAAGAGTCAGAAATACAAGGGTAATGTACAGGAAACTGCCACTAAAGCGGATTTTATAAACATATATACATATATACGTCTCTCATTTCTCAGTGTCTATATGTCTGTGTGTATCTATACTATATATGTAACAGCATCCCTGACTATTGTAGCTATCATTTTAAATCCTTTGTTCATCCCTCTGACTGAGGAGGTGTATTGCATTAGAGACAAAGATAAAATGAATAAAACCATGTAATAACCATCACCACATTTATAGCATTTCAAAAGGAACAGTAAGTCTAGCCACATGTGTTTGACCACTTAGACAAGTACTTGTCATACAATAGGGTAGACGCTCATGCAGTTCTCGACGTATAAGCCACATAATTAACAATAATCCAGTATCAAATGAATGTTCATCAAGTTTGTATTGCAAATTCAAAAGAGAATAAAGTAAATAGCATTACCCTTTTAACCTTTGAGCATATTGTCCACAGAAAAGGGGAAAGAAGTAAAAATAACTTCTATCATAATTCGAAAATGACTCTAATTCACCTGACAGGTCTTTGTTCCAAAGAAAAAATGTCCTCAGAATAATAGGTATAAAAAGTTTACCCTTTGAAAAATTCTTATATGTAGAAATTAAAATAGACAAAAGAAAAGGGAGGGGATATACTTCTTCCCAAATCCATAAATCCAATCATAAATATGAGAATTAGGAACAGATTTAGTTTATTAAGATTTTAGTTCATCTTACACTTTCCTCCCTTCATTTTCTTTTAGCTAAACTAGAAACGTGAGATTCCCCTTTCCTTTCCTCTCACCAAATCCAGTGTTAAATCATTAGATAAGGCTCCATAAATACATTTTATGTTTTACAAAGTGTGGCAGCACTAGCAAAGGAGGTCATCCCATCATTAGCCATATTCATGGCATTGGTATTAGTGTCATAGTTAAGAGTGGTTCACATCATGGAAAGATTTACATCAGCAGCGAAAAAGCTGAGGCAGTAAGGAGGGAGCTGGAGTACAAGAGAGATAAGTAATGACCATAGCATCATCACAAATGGCTATGAGATGATTGAGGCACAAAATTCATGGCAGCAAGATGATTGAGCCAGCAAAGGCAAAGTAGAGCAAAGATAAGTAATAATCCCCTGTTCCATCATTTGGTTCAATGGTTTTTCCCATCACAAATAAAATAAATTGCGAATATCCACATAATAGTCCCTCATTAGTAGATAATGAAAATCATCAACCTAGGCTTTGACAGGATATAAATTTCCATTTTCCAAACAATTCCTCTTTCTTCTTTCGGGTCATCTTACATGGAAGCTACACGAAATTATATAACTTCAACCCACAATTGATCCTGACCTAGTCGGCCTACTTGTACACATGAAAAGAAACCTTCAAAATACTTACAAGAACTATCATATATCGACTACCACTCTATCTGCATCAGTTTCCAACATAATTTTCCACAATGGACAAAAGGGTATTTTCCATTATCACTATATTTACAGTTCAGTATCACATCTATTTAAAAACAAAACCAATTTTGAGCTAAAGTGAATTCATAAACTAATAGCAGAAGACAAGCACTAAAAATTATTAACAAAATAACAATATTAAAGCAACATAACCCATAAAATAAATAGAGAATTCGCACAAATTCAACAAGAATTGGGACACATAAAGCATTGTTCAAGCAAAAAAAAAAAAAAATCAAAATTACCTCCATAAGGCATGTCCACAGCACATCTAGGGATTCTATGGCTTCTTAAAATGGGGTTATAAGTTATCCCATTTTTCGAATTCTGATTATGACGACTGTAAACATCGTCCCCAAAACAATTCAAAACAAAAAAAAAAAGAAAGAATTTTAGCTTAAAACCAAAAAAAAAAAAAAGGAAGGCTTACAGTTTGTGGCCGAGGAAGAGAGTGAAGACAGTGGGGTTGGAGAGCGACGACGACATGAAAACAAAATTGTTTGTAATTATGATTTGATGAACTTTGGAAGAAGTGAAAGTGAGAAGCTTCTTTAGCTAAAGAGATGCTTTATTTGGAGTAGCTGGAGGCACGGGGAGGAACAGTTGTTTTCATGATTTTGCGTTTTATTATCGGACATGGGCAACAGGAGAAGGAAGAGGACAAGGACAACATAAGAAAACCGAACCGTCTTCTTTGGTGGGTCTCTTTTCGGTTCGGTCCAAGTTGTAAAATTTTCTTTTTTACATGTATAAACCGAACCGTCATTTGTTTTTTTTTTTTTAATTTTAGAGTCAGTATAAAGTTTAAATTCGATTTTCTTTGGTTTAATATCGAAAAAAGACCTCAAACTTTATTTTAAAATGATAGAAGCCCTCAATTTTTTGTTATATGAAATTAAGATTATAAACTTTTTATTTTATTGTAATTAGATCCTTAATGGTATAAAACACTAAAATTTTTTGTTTAATTTATTTAAATTACGATTTAATTCATAAAAAATACTTATTTAGATTCATTTGAATGAATTAATTAATAAATATTTAAGAAAATACTATTTTAAAAATTCTATCAATTGGATATCATTCATCCAATTTTAAGATTTAATGAGTATGATTATAATAAAATAAAAATTTATAAACTTAATTTCATGTAATAAAAGATGGAAAGCTTATTTGCATATTGAAATAAAGTTTGAGAGATAATTTGGGTATTAAGCCATTTTTCTTTTAAATAAATTTTCCTTTAAACCTGCGGTTTGCCTGGTTCTGGAATAAAATAGATTTTCCTTCCCTAAATTTTTTTTCAAACAAACATCTCAATCTATAATTCCAAATATTTGAATCCAAAATTTATGATGCTTTGTATGTAAGCCATTAATGTATGTCTTTTCCATTTTTTTTTTCTTTCAAAGGAAAGCAACATTCTATTACATGAAAAAAAAAAAAGAAATGATTTGATTGGAACCCAAATTTTAATATATTCTTTAAAGCTTCTTTGCTACTAGATCAAGAAGCGGAAGACATTTTTTTCCATATCTTTGCTCGTTTATATCAAGCTTTTCCAATATGTTTTAGAGCAAAAATTATTAGTGATTTTTTTTTTTTTGAGGCATTAGAAAAAAGATGAGAACAAAAAGTATCAACTACCATTAATGAAAGAATTACAAGAGATTGATTGTTCTAAAGAGATCTGATCTAAACAAAGAATGCACATTCAAATTCAAGCGTGTCACTTGCTAGAGTTAATAATGATTTGGATCGAATCCAATTTAATTTAATTTTTTTTATAATACATAAAATTATGAATTTCTTAAAATCTAATCCAAAACCGAACTTTGTTACTATTCTGTGCCAGCAAGGAACTTTGTGCTGGTTGTACCAAAACGTATAGCTGCTGCAGGGATAACTTGGGATGGTGACATAACCTCCACCAAAGAGAATTTGTTTGTATCTGTTCCTAGTTGACTCAGTAGCCACCTTCTGCTTCCTGAAAACCCCGTCAGCTACCACTCAGCAGTTGTTGAAACCGGATTTGTTAATGTTTTTGCGACTATTTTTGCTGAATGGCAGTAGCTGAGCATTCAAAGGTTCGAAAAGGTTAATCTCAGTAATTGATTTTGTAGTGCATTGGGATAATGGGAGAGGAATGGAATAAAAACTCACGAGTCCATGATCAACATGTTAGAGCCTTTGCTGATTTTCTTGAGATAAGAAATCTTCATGGCTGCAATCTCACCTTCTATGTTCTTTGCACTTCTCACCAGGCCTCTTAACGTGCTTGGCACTCTTCTAAACTGAAACATAGAAGTATTCATGAATGATGAAGAATCCAATGCAGATATAAATGGTTATATGACCGCAAACAAAGAGGAAAAACTGAGACAAAACCTCAGTGTGGCTACAATTTAGTTTCTCCGGCAAGTATTAGGCAGCAACTGTATGCCATGATCACATACTATCATAGTGATTAGTACATTTTATTACCAAGATATTTTCTTATCAAAAGCAAATTTTCATCTTCTTTTTCAGTTGGATAAAAAAATGTACGTAAAATGGGCTTAAACTTTAAAACGGGTTTTTACAGAAGCTTTGCTTGTGGTTGTGGATGATGCAACTGAAGCTAAAAGAGAAGAAAAGGAAAACGAAGGGATAGGAAGACAAAGTCTTGCAGTGGCTGAAACTTGGAAAGCCATTTGCGCTGTCATTTCGCTTTGCCACCTTTGAATGTGAGAGAAAGAGAAAGAGAGAGAAGCAGGCAGGTAGTTTTGTGTTGAGTTGATTTTTGTTTGTTTTCTATCTATGTGAGGCTGAGGCAGACAGGCAGTCCAATGACTGGTTAATGGGGTGTCTGAGGATTGTGTTGTGCGATGAGAAATACAAGTTGAAAATTGAGGGGAAAGATGATGGCCAATCAAATGAAGAAATTTGACAGTATTGGGAAAACCGTCATGTTCTCCATGCTTGATCATCATTCCTTTGTCAAATCATTTTAGTTTTTCTTGATCATCATCATTTTATTCACCTTCATTAGCTTATTGCCTCAAAAAAACCCTTATTTCTGCAACTGTTCTTTGAGAATAGGAAGGATTTTGTTATGTTTGAAGAGCGGTTTTTGGTTGGTTTATATTCAAATGAGATGGATGAACAAAATCTCACTTCATAACACGGAGGTTTATGTTCTCTGAACATACCAGATCTCATAATTCTGTAATGTTTTTCAAAGAAATTTAAAAGAAAAAGACTGATATGAATAATGATACTCTCTTCCAGTCCTCTTGTACCATTTGAACAGAAACAGCCTTGGAAAGCTGAAGCTGAAACCATTTCAACAAACTGTACTCTGCTTAGACTGGAAGCACATGCTCAATTCTATACCAATTCTCTCCCATGCGATCCCTAACCTTCATCTCAAAATCATGAGGCGGGTAGCCTAGTTTCAAATTTCTGAGGGTAGTCACTGGCTATAATCCTCTTGGAACAATCTTCAATAGCTTACACTCAACAATGTGCAACTCCTTGAGATTGACCATTGCTCCTTCCTCTATCCTCCATGTCCTCACTGAGTGAAGGAAAGACAGCTTCAAGAATTGGAGTTGAGGGAACCCTCCATTGGAGCATACCATTTGCTTTCCCACATATGCAGAGTGCTCTACTTCTAAAACTCTCAAACTCCGTAGTTTCTCAAGAGTTTCCACGGGTTCTTCCATCAAGAAAGAACCATGTAATGTTAGCTCAGTAAGGTTGGGTGGGAAATCATGAATGTCAAACAATTTGTGCATGAATCCTCCCAAGTATAATTTGTTGAGTCGGATGTGACTTGAAAAGTCCATGAATCCTGGAATGCTAGACCTTGCAATGTCCTCACTTCTAGTTCTTGCATCTAGCTTCAAACATTGTAGCCCTTTCGAGTTGAAAATCCATCTCCTTAAAGCGTCTTCTTGCAGAATCAAATGGCCGAATAAGCCCAAGGGTGGTCAACTTGTCCAAGCCTAGCTCGACAGAACTAGTATTTCCAATACAGATCCGCTATAATGTTTGAAGATTCAATAGAGAAACATCTTTTGGTGGCTCCACCATCATCTCTACGTTCTCATTGAAGTAAAATGTCTCAATTCCAGTAACTTCCAAATAAAAACAGGAATCGGTTCAACCAGTGTTGATCTTAAATCCAGTGTCTGCAAGTTCAAAAGGTTGCATATTGATGAAGGAAGCTGCTTCAACCAAGTTCCTCCCAAAAGCAAGTACCTCAAATGAATGAGGTTCCCAACATCAGAATCAAGTAGAACAATGTGAATGCTCTCCAAATCAAGCGCTCGCAAGAGTTTAAGTTTCTTTAAGTCCTTCAATCTTGGTTCATTGAGGTCGAAAAACAACAAAGAAAGGATTCTTGAACTATTTCTAGTTTTAGTAGTAATCCCAAAGGTTGTAGAGAGCCTACAAGGCCTTGTTGGAAAGCAATCCCTGACATCTCCGTGGAGGATATCAAGAAAACGATCTTCCTTAGCTTTCTTAATGGCAAGTTCTCTCAAAATATCATGTATTCGAATTGTTTTAATCCGTCCGTTCAATTTCTTTGCACCAATTTGAACCATGCTCCTCCCCACTAATTCTACCAAGTAATCCTTAGCTACATCTTCCAGTGGTTCTTGATCTCTAGGCTGCACAAATCCTTCTGCCACCCACAACGAAATCAGTCTTCTAGCAGAAATCTCAAAATCTTCAGGGAAGAGACCAAAATAAAGAAAACAAGGCTTCAAGTAGTAAGGTAAATCATGATAACTTAATGCTAAAATATCTATGCAGTGTGCTGGATCTTGCAGTAGCTGCCAATGTGCACTTTGCAGAACTTTGAGCCATTCTTCAAATGTTGCTTCTCTTCTCGATAACAGACCCCCTAGAACTACAATTGCTAGAGGTAATCCCCTGCATTTCTTCACAATTTCTTTTCCTAGTTCCTCAGTCCGAGCAGGTAAACTTGTAGTGGCATTCCATTCCAGGCATATCTTCTTGGACAACAATTTCCAGCTATCTTCATCACTAAGAACGCTGAGTTCATGTGGCCGGGTTCGTGGATCAGCATGCAAAGCAACATCTCTGAATCTGGTAGTGAAAATTATTCTGCTTCCTTTCTTTGTATCTGGAAGCACTGCTTTTAAATCACCCCAAACTTCTTTATTCCAGATATCATCAAAAACTACAATATGTTTCCTTTTCTCCAAAAGACTTGACAACTCTTCTTCCATTTCCTCTCTGTGCATCTTTTCAGTTTCCACCCTTCTAAGCCCCATAACCTTCTGACACAAATCTCTCAATAATTCTCCAGCTTTGTATTCTTGAGATACATAAATCCAAGCACAACAATCAAAATACTTCTTGACATTGATGCTACAATAAATTTTCTTAGCCAGCGTGGTCTTACCTAGACCAGCCATGCCAATGATTGAAACAATAGAGAGACTTGATTCCCCATTAATCAGCTGATCTTCCAAAATATTTATGTCCTTCTCTATACCTACAATAACTTCCTCTTCAGAAGAGTGAAGTGAGGATATGATCGTCTCCTTTCGCAAAGAGAGTCAACTGTGAAACAAGTCCTTTCTCCCCCATTACCAACATTTTCATTTCCATAAGTTGACCTACTGCAGCTAATATCATGAATTTTCATCTCGATCCTGTTTATTTGCTGGTTAAGCTTATCACGTGCAATGAGTTCATTAAAGCAAAAAGGATACCTCTTGAAGAACCTGATGATTGGCCCTTTCTCTTTTCCCCACATTTTGAGGATGTAGCTATTGATAGCATAAGCAACTTCTCTTGTCTGCCACCCATTTTCGAACTCGTTCATCACCATCTTGTTTTGCATCTGCATCCTTAAGAAGGCGTAGCATTCTCCTTAATTCTCCTTGAATCCATTCAATTTGGTCGCGCACTTGTGCCAAGGAAACAGCTTCATCCACAATATGAATAGCAATATTTTCAATGACCTAGGAAACAATGTACTCAGCCATGTATTGTTCCACTTCCAGGCTTTCTCAGTTTTCTGGCAGTAGGCAGAAGGAAGCACAAGACTAATAGAATAGAAGCTTATCAATTGTATTTCACGGAGGCACCATGTTTCAAAGTTGACCAGAATTATTTGATCAATAACCATTCAACAAATATTTAACAAAACTACCTTCAATGGTTTTTATACACATAACAACAGATCATATAAAACTTTTACGTCAAAAAAAAATGGTTCATATAAAACTTTCACCTCCTTTAGGATTATTTATCATTTTAAGCAGTAAACTTGATTAATAAACATGAGGGCAAAGGTTATATCTGCTACATAGTCATAAGGCAAAGTGGAGTAAAAAGTCATAACTGCTTTATGTTATTCTTTCACTTAATATTTTATCATTCCTAATATCAAGTCAGAGGATTAGAAACATCATTCTTAACTGGAAAATTATGTAGTTTGAACATGAATGGTAACCCAAACTTTAAAAATCTCTAATATGATACTTGAAATATGAATCTGACAACTAAAGTGATATTCACCTCTAATATGGTTAACTTCAAATAACAACAAATGACAAACAAACAACTCTTCAAGTACTAAATAGATTCATAGTTTAGATATCACATTTGAGATTTTTAAAGTTAGGTATCACATTGAATATTTCACTATAGTTTAAGAACCAATCATGACATTAACCCTTAAGAAAAATTGTGTCTGCATATCAACTAGATGAATTCACTGGTATAAAGAATTCATCTTTACATGAATAACACCACAGAATGCCAGGGGAATAAAAGGGATAGATAACAGAGTGTTGTCAGCAGTTAATAAAACATCGAAACATTTGTGTGAATAAGTTCACAAGGAAACCAACAAGAAGGCTAACAATCCATTCAAAAAAATGGTGAAATTGATTTCCGTAAAATTAAAAACAATGATAACGAAGAAATTTAATACTATAACAGTAAAATTCAAATTAATGATGGAAATATGTATCTGAATATAAACACAATGATCATGGTAAGATTTTTCACTTTTATGCTGCATCATTCAGTATTATCCAAATACAGCCATGATGCAGTTAGCCTTGAAAAAGAGTCTGGATTCAACTGCAATGGAGACACAGTGAAGAGCCCTAAAAGGGTGCTTTTGTGTCCTAATTTGGATCCAAACTGCATTTTGAGTTGCAACCAAATTAACATTTCGTATCATGTTTGAGATGCCAAAGTACTTTTAGGAACTTCAAGAATAGATTTCCAACCATCAGTTGAGAAAATTAAAGTAAATATCCACAACTATGAAGTGCAAAGGCTGATATTTTCCTCATTAAAAGAAAACCTAAATCAATTCAGCTTTGCAACACCATTAGCGATCAAAATGGCTAATTCTATTACTATTATAACAACCATACATACAAGATTAAACTGGTTGAATAATAAAGAAGGGTAAAACATTTTGAAACTCGAAGCATAGAAATTTGGAAACTATGGCTTCAAAGAGCTCCAATGAAAATTTTCACGCTTTCTGCAATGAAAAAAAGGGATATGCATGATTATTGAAGATACCCATAGCACATAAAACAGCCTAAACTTTGAAGTTTCTGAAATTGCATGTCGTTCTTACCTGCATTGGAAGGTACAGTTTAAATTCGGTTGGGAGTTCCTCTTCGGAGTACAAACGATCAGAGAAATATATCCTCCGAAGGCGGCAATTTGCATGGACCTGAACGCGCAAAGTCTCAACATAGTTGGTGCCATAGGCCCTCCGGGTATAATCAGCCAGATTCAACTGAATTTGATTCCAACCCTCATCCAATCTCAGTGGCATTGTGCATATATATGGCTTTACTCGAGTGACAGCCTAGAAATTCAAATAAAAGTTGAAATAACATGAAATTAACAACAACAATCTGCAATATCTGTTTTTCCGTGCATATACATAGAAATCAAGTGATGAACTATTCAATTCCACAAACAATAGCTTTAATTATGTTAAATAAATAAGGATGCAAAGAAATTGAGCTCCAAAAGGGTAACTACACTCACCAAATCCTATAATACACGAGCAGCACAAACAATGAAGTTTACCGTTCAATACTACATTCACCAAAGATCTATTAAGTCATGATAGAATTTACACTCTATGGCAGAAAATAAAGAACACATGTTTTGTTTTGGTAAGTGCAATGGTGTCCATCCATGATCCATCCTTCATTAACATAGGGGATTCTCCCAGGATGAACAAAACTGACTGACAAACGCAAATAATTTCCAACTCAACAAGAACTAAAAGGGCACACATCAACAGAATATTAACACGAACTCTCTTTTCATTGGAAGTCCCAACGCCATATAGACCCGTCAGAATGATGGAAGGAGGGCACATATTGATGAAATACCAAGCTCTTTGTTCATCATATATTTACGGACCAAATTCACATTAAGAGAAAGAGGCTATATTTTGATCTCATATAATTGATACCAATAAGAAAAACATTGATATGATCTAAACATGATAATCCTTCAAGCCAATATGCAAATCAATTAAAAGATAGGTTATATTTGTAGCATCTACAAACCCAAATCTCTGGTCATCAGCATACAAGACGTATATTTCTTAATTCATAACCAACAGAAATAGGGCATCTATTGATATCTTATAATGGCTAAAACAAAGGCAAATATTGATAGAATAACAACATGAGCTACCAAGTAATGCTATTAGCCCCATCAAATTTGTCCCAACTATTTGCACTCCCAAACACAGCATATAATTATTACTAGATAAATATCAATAATGAAGTCTACCAACTCATCTCCATCAGGTGCATACCTTAAAAGTTTGACCAATAAACTATTCCCACATCAACTAAGACAAATAGTTTGGAAAAAAGTGTTATTTCAAATAGCATATTTTCTAATTCACCTAGCTAAATACACCTAAATTATATCTAACCTAAGAATACACCTACATTAGAAAAATTAACAGACTTACATACTTGAAAGTTAGAAGCACGAAAACGGCGTCGGACATTCTTATCATCGAGAATTTGAATCTCAAAAGTGAAATATTTCTTCAAGTTCTTAACAATCATGACCAAGAATGGAAGCTTAATACCAAGCGTTGCAGCAGGGTCAGATGGGCAAGTGATGTAGGTTGATTGAATATTTGAACCAATTATTTCCAATACATTCGATTGTATGTCTTCATCATGAGGTCGTTTTACATGTCCATTTACAACTGTCAAACAATTCCCAACAAGTAAAATCAAGCTAACAGTTCAGCTAAACCTTAAAACCATGGAATTTAAATGTGAAAAAAAAAAAATTTTCTAAATAATTTTACTGACCTTCTTTGTCCCAGATTTGCAGAGGTTTGCTCCTGTAAAAGAACACCAAAAAAAAAAGTTGAATAAATAAAAATACCCAAAAAGAAAAACCCAAAAGGGACATATTATTATATATATAAAAAGAGAACCCATTAAAACGTACCCGAGGCTGTATAAGATGGAGAGAAACCCAGATTGAAAGGTGTTTTTGAACATCTTCACAGGTTTCTTCTCAGTAGACTGGAGAAGGAACTCTGGTTCTTTCTACTATCCAATACTAAGATCCCTCGGATCAAAAGGTCTACATCATTAAGAAAAAAAAAGAACCCTTTTTTTAGAATGAATTTATAATCTCTTTCCCAAATATAAATTAAAAAAACTATGCAAGTTTATGGCCCAGTTTATTGGATTCCTGTGATGCAAGTGTCGACTTGTTTGGGCTCCTGAGCCCAAAATTTGGGCATAAAAATTAACTTATATAACAGCCCTTGGTACAAAATTGTCTTAATTTGCTATTTCTATCTTTTCTGCTTACAAATCAAAATTTAATTTAAAAGATTTCTACAATTATTTTTAAAAATTAACATTTAATAAATTTATTTTTAAATCTTAATTCAAGTAACGATCTATTTTATACATTTTTTGTGGGGAAATTTTTTAATTCACAAAAATTTTGATTTTTGTCACCATTCTGTTAAATATACAGAATTTCAAAGATTGATATGTGAAATAAAACACAAAATTTCAAGTCAAATTTGACTAGAGCTCCAAGATGAGATGCAAGGTTGATGTTGAGGTGGAGTATAGGTTTGATAAGGAGTATCATACATTATAGTGTTAATGGGAGCAAAGATATTGAAGGTTGATGGTTATTGATGTTGTTTCTAATGGAGTTGATTTTAAAGATCTATAAGTTGAATTTTGAGATTTTTCATTTTTTTCTCTTTCTGCAAAAGCATATATATAATCATGTTTGGTTTTTACTATATATCTAAGTTCTCCATCTAAAACTATTAATTTTGTCTCAATGTCAAGAATAATATTCCGAAGATTAACGAGACTCTGGCTCACTTAATCTAATTTGTTCTCTATTCCGTACACATATGCATTCTATTGAATAGAGTAAAAGAAGTGAAAGGTGGAAATAAAATAAAAAGGGGGTGTTTATATTTATGAATAAGTTCACAAGGAATCCAACAAGAAAGCTACAAATTTCCTCCAGTATTCGCAATGCAGAACAAAACTTGTAGCTTCTGAAAAGCAAAAATGAGGTAGAAAGGATATGCCATGTTCTTAAAGACTAAAACAAAGACAACCCATTATCAGACAAAATATCAAACATTAGTTTTTAGTTTGAGAAAGCAAAGGGTTTATCTGTTTTTGTTTTTGGCACTTCTGAGGTGAGAGTTTTGTTTGTAGGTTGTTGGAAGTATGCCATTGAGGATATTAATTTGGGCAAAATCTGTCTTTAAATTCTCTATTATAAGCAATAAAACATTGCTTATGTCAGTTCATTGGCTTTATATTCAAGGGGCCCGTCAGTCTCTTCAGGACAATTCTCTGAACCCTTTCCTTCATGCTACTGGATCAAGAATCCTCCATTTAAAAGACATGATGAACTGACCTGACCCAGTGAATGACCATAAAATTCCAAGACTTCCAGAAGGAAAGACATGGTTATTGATTTAAGACAGGTGCATTTCATATATCTAGCTACCCTAGATTTGCATATGATTCATGAAAATCACTCTTTGGTTTTTGGTTTTCACATTTTCTTTTTCTGGGTATCTTTGTCCAATTGCATTTATCTGTTAAAGTTGTCCTGTTTCTTTCTAATGTTGTCCTAATCATAAGATTTATATATCTAACCAAAGACATAAGTCTAGAAGGATACTAACAGTCCAAAAAGTTGCTGATGTGTGATATACCCTTCATTCCTGTCCCTCCAAGCCGCAGTCAAAATTATAGATAAGCATGCATATACATCATGTTTACGTAATTTTATCAACAAATTCTCTATCTAACCTAATTTAGTAGAAGCTGCTTTAAACTCGAAATTAAACTTAATTGATTTGTACAATCACTCTAAAAAATAGTATTAGTTTAAAATTCAAATCTTAGCACCTCCTACGACCCTACAAACCTTTGTCTCTGTTCGTAGCTTGTGGCCTCATTTGTTAAAAAAGAAAAAAATTAGAGGCTGCTTTGATTATCTAGCAAAGGGGGTAGGAATCTAGTGTTTTCACTTAGACTTTTGCTCATTATTTATTGTATTTTTTTTTATCACAAACATCAAACTCTCTAAAGCTGACAATCAACATGCCATTATCCAAAAAATTTTCTTTAATTAATAAGTCTCCATTATTATTCCATAATATCATAGAAGTTCCTCTTCATTTTTGCTAAGCCATAACCCTTTTCTCCTTCTGTCATGGACAGCACGGATAGCTCAAGAAACATGCAGTCTCAATCTGCCCAAAGCCCTTGCAAAAACCATAACTCCATACCATTACCACTTGAAACAGAAAACTTTGACGGAGATGGTGAGAAAAGAAGCAAGAAGCTCACAAATGGAGGAAACAACAATGGAAGAAGATTCCTTGGGGTCAGACAAAGACCATCGGGTAGATGGGCAGCTGAGATCAAGGACTCTTCCCAGAAGCTGAGGCTATGGCTAGGGACTTTTGATGGAGCAGAAGAGGCTGCCTTGGCTTATGATAGAGCAGCAAGGCTTTTGCGAGGAAGGAATGCAAAGACCAACTTTCAGTATCATGGGGTAACGAATACCTATGAAGAAAACTGCAATCTACTAGGAAAGAATCCAAGGCTTTATCAACTTCTTCAGCTATCAATCATGAAGAACCATGCAAGATCAACATCTCTCAAATCCATTAATGGAGTTCCTTGGATAAATCAAAATACAGGAAACAAAGTCGACCCCGTCGATTTTGATTCGCTCGTTGAAGAAACTATATTTTGTTCTTCAACTTCAGTTCATGATGAGCGTAGCAATAACAAGCTTTGCCAGCACTCATTTGGCAGTTCTAGGGTTTATTCTTCTGTTGTTGTAGCTCCTTCCTTTTGTACTTCTTTAGACTAAGGAGGAGCACATAAAAAAAACTTGTGAAGATGACTAAGAACTTGAATCAGATTAAGAATTTAGAATTGGCTTTGTTTGAAAGAAGACTTGTCATGTTAAAACTTGAATCAGCACTGTTTCTTCATGCAATGGTCAGTTGAGGTTTGGCTTAATTAATTTGTGTGAAAAGAGTTTTTTTCATGCCGTAAAATTTTTACTTGCCCCCTTTCATTGGCTAGTTCCATGGTCCAAATCATCAGACGGTCTTCAATTTGCGTTACCTACAGGCAAATGATCGGTACTACACGTTCTGGCAATGAATTCTTATATATATTCCGAAGGGTATTTTTATCATTCATAGGCTTAGGGAAGCTATAGCTGACATGGTTACAAAAATCATGCCAATTTGAAGTCATTTTCATTGGACGCACCTAACCAAGTCACGACATTTTAGCCGCCATTCGCCAGCTTCCTGGCACCCTTAATCCCTATGAAATTGCATTATTGTTTAGTTCACTGTCATTCAGTTGAATTTTGATCCAATTGTCCCCATTCTTTTTTTACACTTTTAGGAACCAGGATACCGGTTTTGTACAGCCCTTGTTTTGGATCAAATGAGCTCCCAATCTGCCTCAAATCCTATATATAACCAGGAATTGCTAGCAAAACAAAGTTAAAACCCAAAGCAACATAAGAAAACAACACTTGCGCACCCAGAGCCTAGTTGGCCCAATGATCGAATCAGGAAAGGCCAAGATTCAAGGCAGGAGAGCAGCAAAGTCCGAAATTCAAGCTTAGACAAATGGCGTCCGGAAAAGAGTCAAGAGCCCATTGCCTTAACCCACAAGTCCACAACCAGAACAAACAAAAAAGGCGAATAAGAAAAAGATTAAACAAAGGAATCACACGCTATAGCCAGCTTAAAGAAAATTCAGTGACTAAACATGAAAAGAGAATTTCTTTTTCCCATTAGAATGACTGGAAAATGTCAAGTACAATAATGGGTGCACTAAATTTTAAACCTAACAACAAAGAATAAGATGCAAACAAACAACAGAAAAGAATATACTCAGCTTGCTTATGTTCCCCTAGATTCGTTACTTTTCTTTTGGTTTTGGAGTTCATATTTATACTCCCGTAACCAACCTTTTTTGGTTGGTACTTGGTACCACTAGTGATTTGATTTCCATTATAGGTTTGGTCGATGGGATTTGACACCAGATTCGATTTGTTCACATGAAAATAGCAGGTTGTTTCACAGCTTGGTACATGTAACTGTAATTTTCACTCACTTTCATGCAGCAATGACGAAGGTGTGGCCCCCTACTTTGAAACTTCGTTTCAGAGGATAACTTTTTTTTACAAAGAAATAAACTTTTGACTACCTGCTAAGAGAAAATGACACCCAAATGGCTGCAAATCAATTCCTACTACTCTACACTGTAAAATCCCACAACTGCAAAACATACATTTACATAAAGGGGTATGCTATCCATCTATGTTCTTGGGTTAAAATGGTGAATGTTGAACCATGAAGGAACTACACGGAAGCCATACCCAAGTTGGGACCATAGACAGAATCTCATGTCATGGACGTTTCAGTCATCATCAGAATCTTTACAACATTATGAACTTCCAGAATTCCCCACACCAACTCATAATCTAAACATTGCCAATCTGAAAAACCATGATGAATGCCAACTAAAATGAAAAATCAAACAAATGAATACAGCATACTTTCGATTCATATTCAATTCAACACACCATCAAAGGGAAAACATCCAAGGGGGTAGCTCCAATTATTTCCATCTTACTTAAGAACCTTAACAATACATGACATGCTGAAAAGCAATACCATGGATTACTCACACAAATTCAAGACAAATAATTCTACCAGACTACCACATCAACGGCAAATTACAAACTACAAGTGTTTGAAAGGCTAACAAAACATTAGCATATCAAGAGAAAAACAAGCTCCCATGCCCAGTTCTGAGCTCTAGATTCATCACATATGAACAGAAACAACCGTGAAACAACAACTGACACAAGACCAAGAAAAATATTCATAAATTTCCAATTTTCCAGGAGATGCAATAACTGAAAATGAAAAAGAATTGCAGTAAGGATTATAAAACAAAATGGAACAACAGATCAACAATATTCAGATGTAGGAAGGAAATCAGAAGGCACTAAGTTGATTTCAATCTCAAAACCAAATTTGACAATTCATTCATTTATCAAGAACATCTATCATAAAATTATAAAACAGAGAAATTATTAGCTACCAACAAGCAGAGAAATTATTAGCAACTATCATAAAACTTAAAAAAAAATCTTTTTTTTCTTTTACTTAAAAAAAATGAAATCAAAAAAGAGGGAAGGCGCTGGATGCAGAGGTTTATCGATCGATTCATGTATTTGTGTTATTCTCAGAACAAAATTCCCAGGAAGAGATCGATGAACCGCTGCCTCCAGTGTCTTTACCCCTTTATTTCCCAATAATAACACTAAAATTTTCCTTTCTCTCATTAAAAAAAAATCAAAAGAAAAAAATTTCAAATTCCACGGATCTGAACAAACTCAACGAAAACAAAAACTTTCCATTGTATTTGTATAAATACAAATCAATAAAATTACAATTCTAGAAAAAAAGTTGAACCAGGGAAAAACAAAAGTAATCTAACTGCGGTGTCGCCGTCGCCGTACGCCTCTCTCTCTCCCGCTCTTTTTTTTTCCCGATATCGTCAGAGGCGAACAGTGAATTTTCCTTTGTCTTTTGGGAACTTTTATTATTATATTATTATTTTTTATTATTATTTCAGTTTAAAATGTGAGATTGTGAAATGAATTTACAGTTTTAACCTTACTGATAGTGCTCTGGGCTATTTAGGGACAGGGAGGACCACTTGAAAAGCAATAATAAAAAATTCGGATAATGACGTGTCTTATTATGATTTGCTTTCCTTTTTATAAAAAAATGCTTTAGCCTTTAGCCTTTTTCTTTTTCTCTGTTCCTCGTTCCGAGTCAAAGATGTACACGTGGTTGGTTCCTTTCATTTGTCCTGGCATACGGCGCAGAGGAATCTGGCTGGTTCGTATTTCCTTTTATTAGGACCAAACAAATGAAAAAATAAAAAACTCTTTAATAGTTACTCGAAAATTATAAACAAAAGGTTTTTTTTTTTTTCCAAAATAAACAAATGATTAAATACAAGAATATAAATTAATATAATTTTCGATAAATTATTTGTTAATATATTTAAATTTTATTTATTTATATTTATTTATTAAATAAATTGAATACAAATTAATGCTTATTTGATTCATTAAATAAATTTATTTAAAATTCGTTCAAAATTTATTTATTTATTATTTATTTATATTAATATTAATAAAATTATTTATTTTATTTTTTTTTATTTTAAAGTTTATTTATATTTATTTAAATTTATTTATATTCATTTAAAGAAATAATTTATTTATTATTTATGTATATATTTACTTATATATATTCATTTAATATTAACTTAATTGAATTAAATATAAATAATTTATTATTTAAATAAATGCACACGAATGAACCTATTCGTTTACAACTCTAGTTAAATCTCATATATTATATATTTTTTAAATTTGGTATATAAAGAATTTACAATTAAATAATTGAATTTATATTACGTAAATTAAGTTATCTCATACTCTTGTTATGGTTTTTTTTTTAACCAATAACAAAGAAATGTCAAGTCAAATAACTCATTAGTGTCACGTCAAAAGGGGGTTTTATTTTTTCCACCACGTCACAAGTGGGTTCAATGTCACATAAAAAATCCAAAAAAAAAAAAAATCAGAAAAAACATTAGAAAATTAATTAAAAGAGAGTGACGGAGAGTTGGTGGGAGGAAGGTTGGCCGGTTGTTTATCTAGAAGATTGGCGACGGATCCGTCTTGGGCAAGTCAGATCAAGAAAAGGTTGAATTTGATCAATGTCATTAATTAATTTGACAACATTAATATAACTTCAATGTAAATTTTCTCTAACCCTTGAAGTCTACTCTGATCTTGAACGGAGAAGCCTTCCCTCGTCGTAACAAGTAATATACAACTATCTTTCGGTAGAAATCTAGTGGAAAGGATGATCATCAACGATCCCCAGCTCTCTCTTTGGTGCAGTTTGTATATATGTAAATTAGGTGCTGGATAGTGCCATCTCGCAGTTAACTACCCACACCATACACGTATACATGGTAGCGCCGAGGATTTCCAAACCAACAACTTCCCCATCTATGGGAAAGACTTGATGCTGGATTGCTCGGATGCAGAAGAAGAAGACTATGGTGGCACTTAGCACTCCATTAAATGCCCAGGCAATGATTCTGAGCCAGCTAAACAGGACATTCTGCATGCCTTCTTGATTTAATAGTGGAATCTGCAACAGTAAGTAGATGAGAAATGAGACATAATCATCACAGTGGCATTTTCTCTTTATGTATAGAATTTTAAAGAAAAGATTGAGAGAAAGCATGTTTCAAGTTTCAAAATTCACGGACTTGATACTTCTGACGACAATCGATTAATTATTCTAAACAGAAGCTCCATGGCTGATGACTTCTTCAGATTAAGAGCATCACCGATCTCTCTAAATCCCCATCTCCTCTGTTCCTTTTTCTTCTCTAACCAGGTCTATTCTTCTGCTTTTAAATGAATTGTTTTATCAATTTTAATCCTCACTACTGCAAATCTCCATGGATCCTCCTACCTTGCTCAAATCAAGATCTGGAAGCAAACCAGAAGCCTCAGCATAAGCAGCATGCTATGCTAGTGATGCATCTCCACAAATGGTTCAGTGGCAAGACCCTTGCCCCAGAACATCAAACAAGCAGTCAAATTTTGGAAGTTGGATCCGTGAAGATATACAACCGGAATTTTCTATATGAAGATGGGAATGAAAAAAATAGAAGCTTATGTTCAAGACCTCTGTTTTCGTTTCTCTTTCCTGGCTTCTGAATGTTCACTCTTAGAGCCATGATTGGACCTTCTGGGAGAGTTCCTGTTTCTGTGTTTATGCTGTTTTGAGTGTTTTCTGCTGCTACTACTCTTTTCCAGGGAGGATTTTTTCCTTCTTCCTTTCGACCTAGAATGGTGGCGATCACGATTATCGCTCCATGAATCACTGCTTCTATAACGATGTCGCCTAGAATGTTTTCTACTCCTTTCATCTTCTGATGAGGAACTACTGTTCCTGTTTCTTGGATGCCTGGAGGGTGATTTGACTTTCTTATCATCTTGAGCAAACTTTTCCACAATGACTTTACCAGATATGTTCTCTGGTAAACCATCAATATGTGGCGCTGCTGATAAGAAGAAATGTATACAAGCATTTGACAGACCTTTGCTTTTATTCCTTACCAGCTTGTTGCCAGCATACTTAGCAGCTGTAAATCCAAATGTGTCAAACTGTAAAGAGGTTCCCAAATACAGACCATCCAATTTCAAAAATACAAAAATATGGAATATCATAAACTTGAAAAAAAAATTTCTTACAATAAGAAACAAAATACAACAAAATACTTTTTGCAATCCCTAATCATCTACCGATAAGTGGTAGATGAGAGGACAATATAAGGAAACCAACAACTGCTTAAAAGACAAAAAAAAAAAATTGAGAGGCACATAAAACAATAATTAGTGAACGCATTGAATCAGTAATCTAATTGTGAAACTACATTCAAAGACTTCTACATAGGAAACAATACTTCGTCATTCAAACTCTGTTATGATTTTTGTGAACTGTCTTATAATGAAATATGATATACAATAGCTGATCTCTGTTGGAAAACTTTTGTTAATGAATGCAGAGAATATATTCCATAACATAATTTAACTGGAAAGATGCCTAAGAATTTAATAATTAATATGATGCAATTCTTGTATAATAATCATCACTTCTTTCCATAACAAATGAAAGGTTTAAACACTATTTGAGTAGATATTAGGGAATATTAATAATCATGAAACCATGTCAGTGCTATGAAAACATATTAAGACACTAAACTTTAAAGAAAGATCTATTACAAGTGGGCCTACTATATGGCAAAATGTACATCAAATCACGGGCACATACAGATGATAAGGGAATTGTGCAACTCCAGACATGCAAATATAAGACCAATATGGGCATATTATTCTTCACAGAAAAACAAAGAATAATCACAAATAAAGGTTCAACATATATAGCATTACAATATAATTGGACAACATATTTCCAAAGCTAAACTTCAAGATCCTGAAGGTCCAAATTTTGATTAGATACAACATGATGGAGTTGGGAATGTTCAGGTTCTGGCAAAGGATCAAGAAATTTTAAAAACATTCCTAAAATAAGATCCTAGAAGTGCAAGAAACTGAATTGCATATATTAAGGAAATAAACAAGAATGACCAAATGCAGTTTTGCACAGAGAAAAATCCTTGTCAAAACCTGACAGACACTGCGTCGTCCCTATATGCAGTCAAAGAAATCGTAAAATGTGGGAAAATGAAATAGAACATACATCTTTCTCATCTTCATCTAAAAAGTTGAAAATGCTCTGCTGTTTGACTTCAGCTCTGTTCTTCCACCATGATGTAAATGACTGTGGGGCCCAACCTGCAAATATGTTTCCCAGACCACAAGGCATGCTAGATGACTCCAAAGCAAGCAAATGGTAGCAGTCTAGTTAAAACGTATATAGAGATATACACTCTTTAGTGCCCACTGTATTGAAGTAACCAGCAGAAAATCCACCTGTAAATGCACCATGGAATCTTCTTCGCCCTTCTTCATCTCTAACCTGGAGAAATATAATTCAAACACAATAAAAAAATGGTCTTTTGACTTTGCATATAATAAAAAAATACTTACATGATTACGTTATATACCTTATCTATACTATTATACAATGGAATTAACCAAGTTGGTGTCACAAATTGAAGAATCATTAAAGTAAAGAAGCCACTAAAACAGAGACCCAGAAATTCTCTTCATTTTTTCTTTTAAAGCAATTCCAAGACAAGTCGTTTAGAACCAACTGCAAATGAAGTGAAGTCCATCAAAAGCTTCCATTCCTATTAAGGAACTGATTTACCTTCAAATACTACCTAAAAGCACAATTTGCTTTAACTATCACAATTCACAAGGATCCAAATTACATGAAACCGCCAACTGAGAACTAGCAATTTTCCAAACGAAAACAAATAAATAAATAAATAAATAAGTAAATGCAAGTTCCATCGGCTTTCATGTCCTGTTTTCTTTAATTTTCTTTTCCCTAAACTTTCTAGGCATCCAGACGGTGTCGAGCTCAAACTGGGATAGGTCCTTGGAAAGTTCAAATTTTGTCACTTACAATCTCAGCAAGAAAAAAAAAGGAGGATGAAAGTTATACATCTTGCTTCCAGGAAGGGAGTGAGCGGAGGTTGCCAGAAGCTTCAGCAGCGGCTTTTTTCCGACGGTCGGTGATCTCTTCCTCACGCTCTATAGGTGTACCGAAGAAAACGTAATCCTCCTCGTCCGAATCCATGATTTTCTTTTCCTATTTGATTGATTTTGTTTTCAATGTGAGAGATTGAAAACTATCAAAAACTGGCAGCCGATTGGATTAAAAAGGGATTAATTTTGGGTGACTATTTTGGGGGTTTGCCGAGTTTTGAAAGCCCTCTTCGTAGTAATACTAGTTGGATCGGGAGAAGAAGAAAAAGCGCAGGGGTGATACCCAACAGATCAGGTCCGAATTTTATTTTTTATATGTCGTATAATATTATAAAATTTTAAAATTGATTTAATATTTAATATTTTTATTTTTTATATATTATTATTTTTATTTTATAAAAAATTTAAAAAATATATAAATTAAGATAAATGTAATTTGATTTTTTAATTTTTTATTTTCTATTCAAAATTTAATTTAAATTTAATATATATTTAATATTTAAATTTAATTTAAATCAAATAAAAAATCAATTCAAATCAAATTAAATATTGTAATTTTGAATTAATTTTGAATTTTTTTTATTTTTAACCCCTAAAATTACGGAGAAAAACTGGACATTGGTCATGCTTGAGTTCGGGTGGACCTTAATCAAAGCGAAGTCCAAGTCTGTCTCATCAAATAATTCACATATTTTTGTTTTTTTTATTTAGTAATAAATTAAAAATACTTTATTTTAATTTTTAAATATTTTAAATTAAAAATATTTTATTTTAAAAATAATAGTAAAAAAATTTAAATATCAATGAATCCAACTAATAAAATTCCTCAAAATCAATTCAATTTTTAAAAAATTTATTCTAATTAAATTAAATTTTAAAAATTTATAATATTATATACTAAATTATAACTCATACGATACACGAAATAATTTTTTTTATTTAATATAAATATATATATATATACACAAATTAGTTTTTCAAAATTTTAAAACTAGTAACATATATAAATTTTATATATATTGACTTTTCATTAAAAAAAATTTTCAAAAACAATAAAAAAAAATTATGTCTTGCCTTCGGATATTTTTGTTTATATCAATGAATCCAACTAATAAAATTCCTCAAAATCAATTCAATTTTTAAAAAATTTATTCTAATTAAATTAAAATTTAAAAATTTATAATATTATATACTAAATTATAACTCATACGATACACGAAATAATTTTTTTTATTTAATATAAATATATATATATACACAAATTAGTTTTTCAAAATTTTAAAACTAATAACATATATAAATTTTATATATATTGACTTTTCATTAAAAAAAATTTTCAAAAACAATAAAAAAAAATTATGTCTTGCCTTCGGATATTTTTGTTTATATCAATGAATCCAACTAATAAAATTCCTCAAAATCAATTCAATTTTTAAAAAATTTATTCTAATTAAATTAAATTTTAAAAATTTATAATATTATATACTAAATTATAACTCATACGATACACGAAATAATTTTTTTTATTTAATATAAATATATATATATACACAAATTAGTTTTTCAAAATTTTAAAACTAATAACATATATAAATTTTATATATATTGACTTTTCATTAAAAAAAATTTTCAAAAACAATAAAAAAAAATTATGTCTTGCCTTCGGATATTTTTGTTTATATCAATGAATCCAACTAATAAAATTCCTCAAAATCAATTCAATTTTTAAAAAATTTATTCTAATTAAATTAAATTTTAAAAATTTATAATATTATATACTAAATTATAACTCATACGATACACGAAATAATTTTTTTTATTTAATATAAATATATATATATACACAAATTAGTTTTTCAAAATTTTAAAACTAATAACATATATAAATTTTATATATATTGACTTTTCATTAAAAAAAATTTTCAAAAACAATAAAAAAAAATTATGTCTTGCCTTCGGATATTTTTGTTTATATCAATGAATCCAACTAATAAAATTCCTCAAAATCAATTCAATTTTTAAAAAATTTATTCTAATTAAATTAAATTTTAAAAATTTATAATATTATATACTAAATTATAACTCATACGATACACGAAATAAATTTTTTTATTTAATATAAATATATATATATATACACAAATTAGTTTTTCAAAATTTTAAAACTAATAACATATATAAATTTTATATATATTGACTTTTCATTAAAAAAAATTTTCGAAAACAACAAAAAAAAATTATGTCTTGCCTTCGGATATTTTTGTTTATAATAATATTTATATACATGTAAAATTATATCAAATAAAAATAAATTATGCTTTTTAAAATATATGTTACTAAATGATAAATTAAATAATAAAAGAAGTATTAATACACTTTTACTTTAGTAATTTTGACTAAATTATTTAAAAAATATTAAAAAATAAGTGAAAAAAGAAAAAATAAATTGAAAAATTATTTTTCATAAAAATGAAACTATAATAAGAAATAAAATATATGTTAGAAAAAATTTATAAAAAAAAAAAAAATTGCAATAGTAATAGAATATATCTTTAAAAAAGTTACTAAAAAAATAAAAAAAATTTATGTATAATACATTACATTTATAGTTTTAAATTTGTATAAAAATTCTTTAGTGGCAATTATGATTAAATAGATAATTTTTAAAATTTAAAATAATATAATAAATGATAAAGATAATATTAAATTTTTTACATTTATCTGAAATACAAATTTGATAATTAGAATTTAAATGGATATAATTGTTTTGATAAATTTATTATTTAAAGATTTAAGTTAAAAATTTTTTGAATTTTCAAAATTTTACATAAAATTGTTTGAGTAAAATTTTCAAAAAGATAATTTTTTAAATCAAGACAAAAAAGATTGTTAAAAAATTTGGATAAATATAATCTTTGTAATTTTTAAACATGTTTGAAAGATTTTGATGATTAAATAATTTTTTAAATAAATTTATTTAATAAATAACTAAAATTATTTATTAAAAAATCTAAATTTCATAATTTTAATTTTAAAATATATATTTTAAAATTGATTTAATTTTTACTTATAATTTAAATAATTTTGATATTTGAATAAATTTAAAATTATTTAATTTGTAATTAAAAATTATTTTATGTATCATTTAAAAAAATTATTCATATAAATACTTATATAATAAATTTATTTATGCATATTATTATATAATATATATATATATATATATATATTCGATTTGGTTAACGAAAATAACATCCAATCTTATCGTCCTAAGATTTCCTTTCACAGAGCCGAAGGGTCTTGTACTTGATGCAACATCCCCAATCTCTTAAACATGGACCTTTTTTTTTTTTCAAGGGATTGACTTTTGTCTTTTTCCCTAATAGTCAACAGTCATAAGTCCCTTCTTATTACTTGCCGTACTGGCATTTCGTCGAACGCTTTAGCAGCAAAGGAAACAAACAAGGAAAGAAAAATAAAAAAAACTAAAAAAAAAGTTTGAAAAGTAAAGAAAGAGAGTTAAAGCCACAACTGTCCACGCGCATAAGAACTGAGTTTCCAACACGCACCAAACAGCAAACTAAGCTGTCTAAGCGCGTGGATATCCCTCGCGCCCCCTGAAGTTTTTTTTGCCCTAATCAGCTGTGATCGAGAGCCCGCTCTCTTATCATGAAGCTTCATGACCTTCTTTGATAACTTCATAAATCAACCATGTCCTTCCTCTTGATCTACCCCTCGACTCGGATCGCGTATCGCTTGACTCGTTTAACGTTTTTCGGTCCGTAGCCGTAGGAATACCCGCCCCGACTTCTTGACTCAGTAACTCGGTGAGTCAATCCCCCTCGATTTCCTCCCTCTCACGTTCTAGATCTGTTTATTCTCTGTTGGATTTTGATTTTTTTTATTTTTGTTTTGAAGAATTAAAAGATGGAGCCGATGGATATCGTAGGGAAGTCGAAGGAAGACGCTTCACTTCCCAAAGGTAATTTTTGTTTTCCTCTATTTTCTCGTCCTAATTTCCGTTTTATTTATTTGTAATTATTTGGTAGTTTTGATGATAGTTTATTTGTTTTTTCTGAGAATTTTCTCCTTTTCGTTTACTTAGATTTTATCGTGTTCTAAATTTATGAATTTTAAGACTTGAATTTGTTAGGGTTTCTTTTATCTGCCATAAGAATTAGCTAAGAATGATAAATCATGGCAGTTTTGTTGCTTAATTTAGGGTTTGGCATTATCTGTGTCAGCTTTTGCTTTGAATTATAGTAAATAAGTAAATCAGTTTGTCATTAAAAGTTACAACAACAACAACAAACTAAGCCTTATATCCCGTAACTCTGGGGTCGGCTGTGTGAAAGGCCGAAAAGAGAATCATATTAGGTCATACTTGCACCACTTATTTCTATCAAGAACAACCAGTTTGTTATTAAAAGTTAATTAGGTTTTTGCCAAAGTAAGATACCAAAGGGTGAGAGTTTGCAAAAACTTCAATTTGATGAGATTAGGCAAGTATGATGAGATGGGTTTAAGAAAGTGTGCCTCTTTCATGATTTGAAGTATAAATTCGTGTTCAAACCTAGTTTTGTCTTTGACTAGCTTTATGTTGTTAGGTTTTTGAGCTTTTCCAGAGGAGCTTTCTATCTGAATGCTTTGTCTGTCAAAGGTGTCAACTGGCTTTCCATTTTTTAAAAAAATTGTTTGAGGGATTGCATTGTGCTGGTTGAGGGATTGTTATGGCTTTGAGGATGGATGATAAAGTTTATTTAACAGAGGAATTGATTTCAATGCTGCTGAGGGCATTATTAATTGGGAAAGGGTGCAAGTGTTTGGATAATTATAACTCATACTGGTTGATGTCTTTGCTTTCCCCGATAAACTTGTTTTACGTGGTGAAATGGAGTTTTTGGAGCTAATAATCAGGTGTAATATTTTTAAACGCTTTACATGGTTCACTTTGGTGCAAGGATTTAAGATTCTGTTTTTCTTTTACTTTTCACCGTTATAAAAAAAAAAAAAAAGATTGGTTTAATAATCAGGTGTCAAACTTTTGTCTTAAAATAGCCAAAACACCTTCCTTGTGCTCATGCTAATTATAGTAATCTTATATAATTTTCTGCTTATGGTTTTGCACCTGAGCACAGTGGTTTAGTTTAGATTTGTTTCATTGCTTTGCAATAAAAATTATATATATATTTCCTTTTTTCAGCTACTATGACCAAGATTATAAAGGAGATGTTACCGCCAGATGTACGTGTTGCAAGAGATGCTCAAGATCTTTTGATTGAGTGTTGTGTAGGTGAGATAATAAGTTTAATTCTTCTCACCTTTTTAATCTGTATCAATTTAATGTCACACATTTCCACTTGGTAATTAGTCTCATATGGTTATACACACAGTATTTGTTGTGTCATTGAAGGCTTGGGTGGAAAAAATTTTTCTTGTTAGAATGTTGCTTGGCAAGTTTATCAACCATCTATATTCCCTTGTAATTTTTTACATCATTGGATTTTTACTGTCCCTAACTAGAATGTAATTGGTCTAGACACCTAATTTTCAGACTTGCATGTTATGACAATTGGTAGTATTAACTTATTGTTTGTTGGAATTGATGAAAACTATAATCCTCTTGCAGAGTTTATTAATCTCATTTCATCAGAGTCCAATGAAGTTTGTAACAGAGAGGACAAACGAACAATAGCACCTGAGCATGTGCTCAAGGCTTTAGAGGTTTCTATCTCACCAACCTACTTTCACATTTTAATTTGGTTCTTTTATAGGTGTCCTTACTTCTTTTTGCTTTATTAGGATTGAAAATGTAAAGTCTTGAATAGGACCTTTGCATATGCTGTTATGGTTCAGCAGTGTCTTTACGCATGTAGGAACTTAGCCTGCTTCCAATCTTAAGTAAATACAGAGAATTTTAAAACTGCTTTTACAATAACAACTCAAGCACCATCTGGATATATTTTCTTTATTTAATCAAGCTATCAAGGGTCTGAGAAGGATTTTTATTTTGTCATATCAAGCTTTGCCTTTACTAGCCCTCTCTCCATTTGAAAGATATAGTGTTAACTTTTAAAGATGTTCTTCTACATACTTATTTTTCCTCAGCACAGTGAGGTCAGGTAGCTTGGAGCAGAAGTTTCGTGACTTTCCTGATGGTTGAATTGGTTGATACTGGAGATTTCTGTTGCCTAACAACAGTGGTCCATAATTTTGATATTAGTTACCATGGTGCAGTCTACTGCCTTGCATTTATTCTGATCATACAATCTTTTAGTTCTAAGAATGCAAAGAAGGTTTATGTAATATAATTGTTACTAAAACTTTAGGTATGCCTGTGATTTGTCAGGTTCTTGGGTTTGGAGAGTACATTGAAGAGGTATGTGCTGCATATGAGCAACACAAGATTGAGACCTTGGTAATTGTTTGTCTTCTTGCTCCTTGTTTGCATTGAGCATTCTGCATTGTCAATTGTTGGAAACTGAATTGTAATTTCAGTTTTCTCTGCATATGAGCAACATGAGATTGCCCCAGCTCATTTTCTCTGCCCCCCTTTTCTTTCTTTTTCCTGACCTTTTTTTTTTTTTTCTCACAAGAAATAGTGTTAGTATAGGCATATAGTTTTTTTCCTGGTTATCGATCAAGAAATTGGCAATCTTGTGCTACTCTTTTCTGTTGGAGTCTTGTTTTCTGTTATTTCTTTTTGGCCATATAACCTGTTTATCAAAACAATACTATTCAATACTGCATTTTGAATTTGATTCAGCAACCAAAGCACGTCCCAACAGATTCACTGATGGTACTCTTGAAATGTATTTCAGCAGGACTCTTTGAAAGGTGGCAAATGGAGCAATGGAGCAGAGATGACTGAAGAAGAAGCAGTAGCTGAGCAGCAAAGGATGTTTGCTGAAGCTCGTGCAAGAATGAATGGTGGGGCTGTTGCCCCAAAGCAACCAGATCCTGATCCAAGTTTAGAGAGCTAACCATTTAGGACTTATTTTCTTTTACCACAGGCAAGCATCTTGACTCTTTTATTAGTGCTACTAAGTTCTAATCTCAGTATTTTATGTACAAAAAAAGCTATTGGTTAGTGCACTGGCCTATGTGGATATTTGTACTTTTATCAATGAAATGCTGTCTATAACTTAATGTAATTAGTGAGAGTTTGTTCAATTCCTTCTGTGCCCAAGCCTTGATATGTATTTAGTTATCAATCAATTAGTATTTAGCTAAACAAATGGGTGCTGAGTAACACACTGACGTAACAAGAGACCGGCAGGCAAATCTGACTTAAAATATCTGCAAGACTGCAACCATTTCCTGATTGCTGTCGTGGCCCAATTCCAGAATTCCTATTGCAAAATGAAGCCACGTAGGATATACTACAATCACCAATCTACGAACCGACCGAGATAGTGATGTGTCAATTCCTGTTGAGAAATGTCCAAACTGGGAATGATGTATTTCTGTGAGGTCCCACAGACAATGAAGGGTCAGTTCGTAGGTTGGTGGTTGTTGTTGACTAGTCACCCAACGTTAGAGCATGAGAACTTGAGAATTTACTAATCACTCAAGAACTCTTTTTTGATGAGGCCAACATAACCCAGGTGGCCACTGGCCAGCCCAGGTGTTGGTTTCACGGTACAAGACAGTGGGCTTCAGAACAAATATTGAACGATCTGTTGTTGTGGCTTGTGAGCCTGCCTGAATATCTATTGGTTCGGTTTTGCTTTGGTGTGGCCTCGGGCTGCGGCTGCCAAACCTTTTGCTGAATCCGGATTCAAGTCAAAAGAGTCAGTCAAGCAAAATCCTTTCTCTCTCTGCCCCACAAGAAAGTGAAATAACACACATATTGTCCCCTCAGATTCTTTTTCTTTCCTTTCTTTTCTAGTTTTTTCATAGCACTGCATAGTCTCTCTTTCTCTTTCCACTACCTCAATCAGCAGGTGGGCCAGGCCATGTCTCTTTTGTCAGGATTCTCTTGCACTACACCAAAGGACTAGAAAACAAAGAATTAAATAGAAAGCCCCACAAATCAGTAAAAGATAAGAAACAGAATCTCTATTTCTCTCTCTCTTCTCTTCACACCATCTTTAAGGAGAGCTGCCCTTCCCCCCATTCATTTTATTTTTCTCCTTTCACAACTAGCCAGTTATGGCAAGAACCTCTCAAGACTCCTCCAAAAGACACTTCCACTGGACTAAAAAGGTTGGAACTGAAGATGATGAAGCTTCAACCTTCAAGTCATCTTCAAACCCCAATGAAGAAGACAAGAGGGAAAATCTCAAGACCCATGTTGCCATGCCAACACCAAGGAAGAAGCTTCCAGCTGTTGCCGTTGCCAGGCTTCGATCTGTTCTTACAGCGTTTGGAAAGAACCGTTCAAACTTGCACTTTGGTCTTGGACCTCGAGTGGTAGGCACCCTTTTTGGTTATAGGCGTGGCCATGTTCACTTTGCTTTTCAGAAAGATCCCAATTCCCCACCAGCTTTCCTTGTTGAACTTGCTACACCAATTAGTGGATTGGTTCGAGAGATGGCGTCCGGGTTGGTCAGGATTGCTCTGGAGTGTGATAAAGAGAAAGAAGAAGAGAAAAAAGCTGTGAGATTACTAGAAGAGCCTGTATGGAGAACCTATTGCAATGGAAAGAAATGTGGTTTTGCAGCAAGGAGGGAATGTGGTGCTAAAGAATGGAAGATTCTGAAAGCTGTGGAACCAATTTCCATGGGAGCAGGGGTTTTGCCTGGGAGTGGAGCTGAGGCTGGTGCTGATGGTGAACTTATGTATATGAGGGCCAAGTTTGAGAGAATTGTTGGGTCTAGAGATTCAGAAGCTTTCTATATGATGAATCCTGACAGCAATGGAGCTCCTGAGCTTAGTATCTATTTGCTTAGAGTCTGAAGTTGCCATGGAAGGTCTGAGCTAACTTCCTTTTCTGTGCGTTTTGACTTTTAAGGGGTATACCAGTGATATTTTCTCTTTACTCTTTTAGAGCCATGGAAATGGAGCTCTAGTTTCTTCCAAGTTTTTTGTCCTTTTTTTTTTCTTTTTCTTTTATTGGGAGAAATTGGAAGTGGGTTTTACTTTTATTGTATTCTGTTTTAGGTGCAGGAGGCAATACATTATAACATGATGATGATGGTAGGTGGGGGGGGTGTCTTGAAGGTGTGTATATGTATAGTTTTCTTCTTCGATCCTTTATCAAGTAATGAGACATTGAGCCTAGTGCAATCAATCATTATCTTTGCATTTTTTTTGGGTATATTTCTTTTTCTTTCCTGTGTTGAATCTGCCCAACTTACTATGAGAATTTTCTTTCAACATAGTGTGGCCCTGCCTGAGCGACATTGTTGAGTAGCAATATATATGAAAGCTATTGGTTATTGATTTGTTTTGGTGAAAGGGTATAAAAAGTTTTTGAAATATAATTAAAAAAATTATTCAAGTATTTTAGTTTTTATTATAATTAATTAACTCCTTTAATATTTATTTACATCTAATTAAGTTTTTATTTGGATAAAAAAATTAACGTTAATTTTTTTATCAACTAAGATAAAATTTTATTTGACATCAATAAAATAGATAAAAGTTTATCATGTGATATAATTAATATATA
Source organism: Durio zibethinus (assembly GCF_047325235.1). Taxonomy (NCBI): domain Eukaryota; kingdom Viridiplantae; phylum Streptophyta; class Magnoliopsida; order Malvales; family Malvaceae; genus Durio; species Durio zibethinus. Next base: position 26,953,336 of record NC_143170.1, read on the forward strand.
TGAAAATAAAAAAATAAAAAATTCTTTTTTTTTTCTATTTTCTTTGTCCCTCTCTCTTTTAGAGAGGTTTAATTAATTATAATTCAAAAATTAATTGATTAAATTTTATCACGTGATTAGATTTTATTCATTTAAGGATTTAATTGAGTTAAAATAAAAGATTAAAGATTTAATTGATTGTAATAAAATATTAAAAATTTAAATAATTATTGAATTATAATTCAAAGACATTTTTGACCATTTAATCTTTTTTTTTTCGTTCCTTTTAATATTTGGCTAAAGGGTTAAAAAACCCTTAAATTATGATTAAAAATTCATCTAGACCCTTTTTTTTATTACAATTAATAAACCCTTCCAATATTTATTTGTATTCAATTAAATCATTTTCAAAAAATTAAAATTGATAATTTTTTTGTCAATTAAGGTAAAATTTTATGTGATATTAATAAAATAAATTGAAGTTTATTGTGTAATGCAATTAATATTTATGAAAATTAAATAAAATAAACTTTTTTGTTTTTTTTTCTCTATTTTCTTTCCTCACCTTTTTCTAAAATCTCTTTAAAGGTTCTATTTACTATAGTTCAAGTGTTGATTGATTAAATTTTGTCTATTGACTAGATTTTGTCCATTTAAGGGTTTAATTGAATTAAAATAAAAAAATTAAAAATTTGATTGATTGTAATAAAATTTTAAGGGCTTAAATGATTATTGAATTATAATTTAAAGACATTTTTGACCCTTTAATCCTAATATTTCTCTTTGTAGGAAAAAATATTTTTTAATAGTAAAATGTAAATGAACAGAATATTTGAATGAACATATTTGGTTTTTGTTCCTTTATATTCATTTATTAAATTTAACTAACAATCATAAATAATATTTTAAATTCGTTAATTAAATGAATAAATAACAAACATAGCAAAATTCATTTATATTTCATTTGTTTAAACTTGGGGTATAAATAAATAGAGTATTTGATAAATAATTCATAAACAAATTTGTTTTTTATTAAATTTAACGAACAATAACGAATAATATTTCAAAACTTGTTAATTAAAAAATTATCAAAAATATAACAAAATTAATTTATATTCCATTCATTTACACTCTTACCAAATACCACTACCCTATTTCAAAATATATAAGTCCCCATTTTGAACTATCAAATTCATAACCCTCATATAGGTTTAGAACTTAATTATATTATTGTTTTTTTTTTTTTTTTAAAAGAGTGATAAATTTTAAATTTTGTGTTTTAAATACTTGAATTCCAAATCATTTATTTGAGTGAAGCTTACTCTTACTTTTAGCTTTACCTTAAAGGCACTAAATTAGTATATGCTATGTTATTTTATAGTATTGCTTTCATTCCTATTTCCCACCTTTAATTTCTGAAAAACAAAGCTTCTTCTTAAGAAATAGTATAACTTTATGCATATTGATATTTTCTAAGTTGCACTAATGCAATTCATGATGGAACTCTACCAAGGAATTCTCAACTAGAGCAAAGAGAAAGTGCAAAAAATCTTAACTTAATTCATATGATCTAAGAGCTATAAGTTTGAATCGAAATTTAATCGAGTTGATTTATATAATTATTTTTAAAAAATAACATCTAATTTATTTAAAATTTAAAATTTATTTTTTTCTCAAGATTATAAACCCTTTTATTATTAAAAAAAAAAAAAAAACTAAAAGTTTAACTATGTTAACTCATTAATTTGCTTAGGTGTTAAATTTGTGGGATAGCTAATAACATCAATGTAGAATCAAATGATTGGTACACACTTTATTCTGCTAATGATTATTCATGATTTATCTTGGGGATTTCCTCTCTCTCTCTCTTAGGGAAAAAAGGGTTCATCAATTATAAGTTAAATTTCTTTTTTATTTCTTCTTTCAACACTTCCTTTCCCTGTTTAGTTTAGGATTCTTTGACAATTGCATAAGTTTATACATGTATACATATGCAGCCACATACATGCATTCATACATACATACATAAATTCTTTGAAAATTCCAGCATTTGGTCTAAAGTTGCAAGATATCCCAATTTCCCAATCATTGCTTTTGGTGCACAATTTTGTGTGGATTGATCCCTAGAAATTTATTAATGCCCCTAATCATAGAAGTCATCAAAAGCAAAATATTTTATAAAAAAATTAAAAAAAAAAATTTTCGTAACAATTTCTGACAGAAGAATGGCCTTTTCCCTATATGTTGACTGCTTTTCACTTTTGATTTCCTGCCGGTTTTTGCAAACTTCACTGGTACATGTTCTACAGTATGCGTTTCCATTCATAGTCTCAAATGGCATCTTTACTGTGGCAGATAATTCTTTCTATTTTTTTTATAATTAATAATAAAATTAATTTCGATAAAATTAAAAACGAGTGATGAAATTAAACATTATTATAAAAATATATATTTAGATAGAAATACAATTATTTTTGTATAAAATTTTTATTTTAAATAAATATCAATCAAGTTTAAATTATAAATAATATTATTAATTTTTAAAATAAATTCTATTAATCTATTAATTTTAATTTTTATTAAAATTTTTATTTATTTATTTCTAATAAACATTTTATAAAATTTAATATAAATTTTATCCCGATAAAGATGCGGCGAAACCCGAACTAGCCCTTAATAAAGGGTTAGTAGTAGTTTAAGTCTGTCATGTCCACCTTCTCCTAGTTTCACGGCTTTCGTATCCTCTTTCTCTCGTAGCAAAAGGAGTTAAGGGTAGGCCGTAGGATCATTTTCTGAGTGGCGAGGTGGGTTACAGCTAGAATAGAAAACAAATCCGTTAAGATTAGTATGCACAGAAATCGAGATTTTTTTTTTTTTTTTTAGATCATCTACTCGTCATTCTTCAAAAGATTCAAAAGTTGCTTGCTGCTTTGCTGCACTTTAAGTTTGGCCACTCAAATCTGCTTTGCTTTACACCATTATTACATACTCCATTGAAATGCATACTTATGGCTTAAAGGTTGCCCCCATTGCTTATTTTGCTGGACTGCAGGCTATATCCTAAACCAACTTGATCTCTTGCTTTCCATTATTTTTCTTCTGTTTCCTCTAAATGGCTACTTTTCCATCAGTGTGCTATATATATATGTGCATACATATTGTATGCAAGTATGTACCAATGCTAGTTGAGTTTTAATAGAGAAAGACAACGATAGATTTAAGCTTTTGATTGATTTATTTATTTCGACAAGAAGAGGTCTCCATTCGAGCATTAAATGTTTTTTCTAACGTAATTCAAAAATAAAAGAATGATTGCAATAGGTATTGAAATTTAAGTTTTAAACTTATTAGATGTTATTTGTTAAGAATGATATGATCTAAAAAAATAATTAAAAAAAGCTTTAAATCCGTTCTCTTTGTACCCAGCTGTTTGAGTTGGGTAAAACCTTAAAAACACAAAAGAGAAAACGAGAATAATTATGAACAAAAATTGAAGTGATCTCAGCGTTTTTGCTCTGATGTAAAGAAAAGAGAATAAGATGAAATAAAGGCTTAAAAGTTTATGAGTTCAAAATAAATTATAGATACTTGAATAGAGCTATTTATATTTGTATAGTAAGAAGTTTTGGGCTTAAATTACCTAAGGTCAACATAAAAGATTAGGGTTGATTTCATAGGTCTAAGTTGAGTTAATAATTGATTGTTCATTCAGGACATGACAAGTCAACATTCAAAATACTAACTCGTAGATTGTTAATGTGATTAAGTTGACATAGATTTCAAGATTTTAAGTCAGCTTAATACGTTAATTCGATAAAAATGATCAAAATTATCATTACTTGTTAGTTGACTTATACAAAAGAAGGAGAAGCTATTTTAAATTTTGAACACTAAAATGCTCCTAAAAAATCTCTTAACTTGAAATTAAAGCAGCCTATTTGCTTCCAACTTTGGTTTTTGGTAGCAATTGATGTGTGATTTTCATATGAAAAAGGACATAGGAATTGTAGTTTTGTGATTGAAAATATAAAGGAATAAGATGACAGAATGTAAATTATTGTTTTTTTGTTTGACATGTGGGACATTGGTTCTACTAAGCAAAGGAAAAATAGACCGAGCCACTGAGGCTTTTTACTAATTTTAGTGAAGAAAACAAGTAAATGACTGATGGCAAAGCAGTATCAAATGCGGGGAAATTGGCCTGTGTTGGAAGAGCAAGCATGATATTCCGAGCACCAAGACAAAAACATTTCACAAAGTAGTCTTGTTATGCAATGAAAAGCAGACACTTTCTGTCATTTTCTGGAAGAAAAAATGCAGATTATATGTCCATATTTATGGGGAAAGCTCGACAATAATGTCCCAACGGCATTTCCTAGCTGCCTTCTTCCCCCAACACCAAGCTGCCTACTTGGAAAAACAATGTCTGTTGCAAAAGCAAAAGCAAAATTAGTGGGGAGGAAAGATCATCAAAATGATGAACTCAATGAATATCCTATGTGAGATATATAGATGGTTAATTGGTGGGTTTTTTTTTTTTTTTTAATCCAAGTTTATGAGGACATGAGATTTTCATTATACAATAAGGAACAAAAGGTTTTATGAAGTGACATCCATTTTCTATTTCTCATGATGATTTCTTGCTTTTTTTTTTGGCCGTGTCATGACATTCTGATGAAGTTTTCGACAGTAAACTATACCTAAGCATGCGGTTAAGTGTATGCATCTCTTATGTGTCTTTCTGTTCTTTGGTTTGGCCAGGGATGGAATTATTGCAAATATATCAAATGAGACGTGTCAGAAGATAAATGGAAAGAAAGATTGAAGTTTACACTTGTGTGATGAATATGCTGGGCCTAGGTAATCTGAACTTCAAGTGACGGAGTTAGGGTTAATGTGTTCGTAGACATTTGCACTTAATTTGTAAATCGTTTTGATACGAAAATTTTATAGTTTTGTATCACAAAAATTATCTAACAGATTTTAATTTTAATTTTTATTTATATATTATAATAGATCTTCAAAATTTTTTAATATATGATTAAAATATCATAGTGTCAACCTAGACTAAATTAATAGTCCATGATTTAATAAAAATATGATAGGTCAACATCTTCATATAACATCAGATGATCAGTCGAGGTAATCAAATTAAAGTAAAGCTAAGGGTTTTAAATCGATTTGATATGTCAACTTATATTAAATTAATAAAAATATTCTCATTAGAATGATGATTCACATTTTGAAATAAAATATCTATTTTACCCCTTAAACCATAAAATATAAATAAAGAGAAAAATAAAGCTAAAAAAAATAGGGAAGGGAAAATTAAAGATAAAATTTGAGAGTTAAATTGAAAATTTTCACTCCCAATAAACATATTCTCACTATTTTTTCTTTTTCAAATGTGATAGGTCTAATCCACATTATGTTAGATTTCACTAAAAATCAAATGATCATGATTATATTAGTATTAGTCAAAGTTATTAGGAATCAAACTGAATAATATTCCAAAGCTTTTTTCTAGGGGTGGGAGTTGCAATGTATTTAGAAAAACATCAGTGCAGTTCAAACAAATTAACCTTCAGTGCAGCTCTAAATAATTAAGACTTGGTCAAGCACATCAATCTTGGAATCGACTCCATTACTTCTGATTGATTGTTGATTTTATAATTGAATGCTCTGAAATTTTCCTCTAAGCATCTACAGAACATAGAGTAAAATAAGTATTACATGCTGCTCCTGATTATCGTATGGTTTAGCAACTTTGGTCACATTATCTTTAAATTTAATCCATCCCTAGCAGATGGTCCTGCCATGAAGAACACCAATATTGGACCCTGGCAAACAGAATAGTGCTCGAGAGGGAGGTAACTGGTTATTTTATCTCTCACAATATGAACAAATCCATAGCTATGTGCTTCATCCAGAATGAAAGATAGGATTACACCACAAACAGGATTGGGGCCCAGCATTATCAGAGTAAACATTTGGTGGTTTAGAAATGGAGCAGCCAAGTTCTTTAAGAAAGTGATCCACCATATTTCTGCACTAGTAGTGGCAATGCCACGTTATCCTTGATAAGGGAGATGTACTTGATTTGATTCATGAATATATGATGCTCAAAATACTGCAGCACCAGGCACCAGATATCAGAAAAACCATCTAGGCAAAACCATGGTTGAAGATAAGGAAGCTGCTAGTCAAAAGTAAAATCATAAAAAGAAGAGGATTGTGTTTGCCTGAATAGTTACTTGTGGATGAACCCCTTCATACAGAGATTTTTCACCTCTCCAAGCAATTGAAAATTAACACATTACTTGAGCTGCCTCTATTGAGCGAGATCATCTATGTTCATTGTGTTCAATGGTTCCAAGGAAATAAGCATTAGTCGTATTAAATTCTGAATTAAAAAGCAACATAAATATACATGAATTGTTTGGTCTCCGGATGCTCCAAGAGCTTCAAATTGAAAATAAAACACTGGTGGAGTAATTGCTGGTGACCTTAATGAGAAAAAAAAAAAAAGAAAAACAGTAAAAGAATATCCCTTTCTAGGGGACTTGATTGATCATGACCTATAAGGAAAAACAGGAGTACGGCAATTTAACAAGCAATAGCTTCTGCTTCCTTGTTGAACGACCAACTCGGTTAGAGAATGCCATGGGAAGAAGAGACACTGTCAAACCACCACCTTTTTTTTGTTTTTTATTCCCTTTCTTTTTCTTCATTATTACTTCAGATCATCAGGGTCTTGGACGAGCAAATCCTGGCTGCATGATGTAGTTGGCAACGTTTGGTCCAAACATTAACACAAACCAGAAACATGGATAGGCAAGCTGCATCAGTTATAGAAGAAAAGGAAAAAAAAAAAAAAAAACCTCGTATATGCACAAAAACTAAAGGAAAAAATGATTGAAGTGCCCGGGGAAGAGAGAACTTACCAAGAAGTCCTCTATTTTTGGGCATGCAAGGAGGATTCTAGGGCCTAAGCCATTCCCTATTCCAAGGTGAAGAGTAAAAAATCACAGTACCTGAAGTAGCATGGAGGGAGCTGCAACAGGTTCTGAAATGATGTAACTTCTAGTTTTTCTTCCATTCAGTGTAGTGACTGATGGGCTGTTAGCTGTTGTTATATCCCAGAAACTTCTTTTTTTGTTTGTTGGGGCTGGTGATCGAAAACGATGACTAGGGCTTTTCAATTCCCCAGGGTTTGGTTCCTTTGGCCGCAAGCTAGCCCTTGTGACAAACCTCTTCACACCTACTTCTGATGGTTTTTCATTCCTTTTTGATAGCTCACGAATAATAACATCTTTCTGCTTTAACTGTAAGGCATGATCTTTCTTCATTCTTGCCATTTCCAGTTCCAATGCCTTCACAGTCAGTCTAAGTTCTCTAACTGCTTCTTCTGCTCCCCTCTTTCTGGATTCTGGTGTGAAGCAGTTTCCAGTTAAAAAGGTGGATCTAGGTTTCATTTTCTCATTTGGTTGAACAGTGGCTGGAGAGGTCACAAGAGATGTAACTGAAGAAGGGGTTGGAGAGGCATTTGCAGCCAAGGATTGTGCTTGAAGGGTTAGCAACTTCTGCTGTTGGCGTGCCAGTTGCACTCGAAATTCACGATTTTCCTTCTGCAGTTCAAGCAGAAGCTTGGCCTGATCAGTTCCAGTTTCAGGTACTTCAAGTTCCTCCTCATTTGCCTCACATGCCTGCAAGTGCGATGAATATAAATAACTGCAAGGAGATATAAACAGCCAATTTTTGGGGTGTTAACAAAAAATGAAAGATTCAACTGGAAGAAACAATGTTTAAGTGGTCAAAACGGGCACAAGCATAGAAGGTCAAATCTTGATAAGAAAATGAGCAGCAATTACGAACCTTGGTTCGGATTTCCTTGGCTCGGTCAGCCCAATGTAGGGTATTTTGTGTTTCACCAAATGAGAGATTGCTTGGACTGATATTAGCAATCATTACAGTGTTACATGCTCCACCTAATGAGTCCTTCAAGAGTTGAGTGAGTTTTGAGTTTCTGTATGGTATGTGTTTCTTACCCTCAACAAGGGCATTGATGCAGCTACTCAGTGCAAGCAGTGACCGATTAATGTTTGCACCCTCCAGTGATCTAAGTGTTCTCTGATCAGTTGCAAGGGCTCTTTCAGAACCAGCAAGATCTATGAGTGAGAGCTTTCCAACTCTATTAATGACATTCATTGAAGCATCTTTGACTCTATATTCAACCACAACCTAGATGAAAAGCAATTCATATAAACAAGAATATCATAAAATTAAAAAATAAAGTAGTCAGTCACGGATCACTTCTGGCACCTGAAGAATTGCATGGGACCGTGAGGATGTTTCATTTGCATGAGTTGGTTCAGTGGTTCGGTTTTGGTTTCCTCTTTGAAGCAATTGCATCACCTGCCACAACCAAGTAAAACTGTTATACCCCTTTCATTCAATCCATTGTCTAACCTTCTAAGGTATGAATATGATAATGAAATAAGGAAATTTACTTCATCCGTGGAATAAGCCCTGTATTGTGTAAGACCTGCTGCAACAATTCCCTGCATTACATTTGAGCAAGCACTTTTCTGAGATAAAATCAGTTATTCATCTGTAACTTTCACAGAATTGCTGGGAAATCCAAATGTAGGGGAATTAAAGTAGTATATATAGCAAGGCTGTAGAGAGCAAACCTGTTTATCTTCTCTCAGGACAAGAGGTCTTCCGGGAGAGAGTAAATCCCTGACGGTTTCATTGTAGACTTCAAGATAGGAGAGATGAACTACATGGTTTCCGTCACAGCTCCTTTGCCTAATCTTTGTAAAAAGATCCTTTATTGCCAAAACCATTACGCCTGGATTATCCACAGTGCCCAGCATTGTATAAGTTTTTCCAGCTCCTGTGGCACCATAGCAAAACACTGAGCCGTTCCTTCCTTGCAAAACTGCTTCCACAACCTCTGCAGTCCTGAAAGTTCAAATTGGTTCCTAGGAAATTAATTCATTGAAAAAACCAGAGAAACTTGGACTCATTCAGATTCAATGCATAAGTTAGTCTTGAAGTTTCAGGGGCAACATTAGCAGTTGCCTTTGTTTTTTTTTTTTGTACAAAGGAGACCATGGTCTGGGAATAAGAGAAGGGATTAAAGGTGCTGTGATTTGAATTCCAGACCCGCTGGATGCCATGTTAAGTGTGACTAAATAAACCAATTGGACTAAATCTCAGGTTTAGCAGCAGCTTTTTCTACATACAAAAATCTTATCTTCCCATTTGGTTGTTTAGCAAATGTAGAATATAGAAATGAAACTGCATTATGTTAGAAATGGTAGGTAATTCTCTTTTTATTAGTATTTATTTGGATATCCATTTGGGAAGCTAAACCAACCATAAACAGGAACAGGACACCATTTTCTCTACAACCAAACACATTTTCTCTAAAACAAGCAAAAACAAAGACGGAAAGCCAAATTAAACCTCAAAACAAGCTGTATCAATTATCAACTGAAGACAAGGTTACAGCTGGTCTGATCAATAAAAATTAGTTTAAATTAATCATTCAGATTCACAATCAGGAAATTCTTTTTACAAGTTAGATAAATCCATTTTAAATTGAAATTTTCCTAGCTTCCAATCAGTTTAGACAGATATAGAACAAAATGAAGCAGTTTTAAAGGGGCAACACTGACTGCAATTCATATGAAAATAGGCCAATAAATAAGACTTCGGGGACAAAACTTACGTGGTGGTATAAACTTCATATTGACTAGTGGAATCCGGGAATGAAGCATCAAAAGTAAAATGCCTGCCTCTAAGCCTCTTTAGTCTAAGATAATCATTCTCATTGGCAAACTCAGTCAAGTAAACATCCCTCTTATTCACAATCTTGACACAACACCTTGAACCAACTTCTTTCTCCTTCTTTGCCATAGGCCTAAGCCTTACAAACACAAGAATCCTACAATCATTTCCACCCATTATCCCATTTTTCTCAGTGCAGGCACTACTCTCTATTTTCTCCAACTCTTCAGCATTCTTTGTCCCCTCCATTGACAGCTTCCTTGCCACTGTAGTTTTCGCCATCCCTATTGTGGCCTTTCTTGCACAAGAAGAAAACCCAAGAATCTTATCAGGACCAATCAAAAGATTCTCCTTTGCATCTTCCAAAGGTGGTTGAGGCAACACAAAAGTTCTATTCACTGTAGAATTAACCATTGTAGGCAATGCTGGAACTGTGTTTTCTCTCATAACATTGTTAAAGTTGGAATCTTTTTGCTCTTTCTCTTCCTTTCTCTCTTGTCTTTTGCAAGAAGTGAGAAGATCAACACTTGGGTGAGTTGAAAAACGCTTCTCTTGATCAGGTTTTGGAGATGGGTTGTTTCTGAGAGCTGCAGAAGCTTTCTTTTGTTGCTCATATAAAAGAGTTAAAGCTCTCATTTTTTCCTTCAACCCATGATGTGGATTCCTCTGTGGAACATTGTTATTAACATTATTCACCTGGGTTTCTTCTTCATCTCCATTTGATCTTCTGCTTCTGATTCTTTGCAGCTCTTCTTGGCTGCTGATCTGAGACCTTGTTGAAACTGGCATTCTATGATTTTCTCACTATCCAAACATGCCCCAAGATAGAATTTTTCTTAACACCCAATTGACAAAAACTGCTGAAAATGCAAGAAAGAGTGAAGGAAACTTTTTTCCTGGAAAAATCAGAACTTTGGAAAATGACTGTGGGCTGGAGAAGAGAATGCTAAAAGCCTAACTGAAACAAAAAGGACTTCAAAGAGAGGGAAAAGATCAAAGGTTAGGGAATCTAAACCGTTGGCTTAATGCTGATATCAACGGTTGTTAGTAAAGCCGGGAAGATCAGTTCTTTTGAAGTGAAAAGCTATTGGCACTCCAGATTTTGGGTTCTTGGCCTTACCAAGCCTTACGACGAAGGCGAACTTATGGCAAAAAGCAAAGTGGAAGAACCATAAAGTGGAGGGGTGGTAGTACTTTATAGGTTTACACCTTTCCAGAAAGTTTGAATGGGGGCTTCTAACGGTCAAAAATACTGTCAGGGACCAAACGGTTAGACAGTTCAGAAAAAATGTGGGGTCCACTTTGCAAATTTTTCATTAAATTAAATATTTTAAATTAAATTATATAATAATATGTCATAAAAAAATTAAAAAAATATATACAAAAATTATATGATTTAATATATTTTATATTTAACATACGAAATAAATTATAATAAAATAATTTTTATATTTTATACATATTTAATATAAAATAAATATGACATGAATCATCATATTTATTTTTTAATGTAAAAAAAAAAAAACTCACTTCTAAACTTTCTTGATTTCAAATTAAGCTTCTATCCATGTGTTACCATTCCATCACATCGTTCATTGTGTTTTTTTTTTTTTTTTCTTAACATGTTTGAATTTTTTGTTGTTTACCATAGCCATAAAACTTTTTTTATCTTTATTTTTACTTTTTGATTAAAAGGAAAAAGGTTTTGAGCCGTTTTGGATTGGGTCCAGCAATAAAGAACATGGAACCTTATAATATGTGTTTGATTAGGACATAATGTAATAAGAAGATAGGCTAAGTGGGAAATAATTATGGACGTTGGTCATGATTATTAGGGTTTTGAGTAGCATATAGAAATAGAAATGTGAAATGTCTTGTAAGGAACCTAATAATGGGAATTCATGCCATCATCACATGTTTCTTTTCTTTCTCTTTTTCTTTTCCTTTTTTTTTTTGGTAATTTTTTTTGCATTCATCATCTTCTTCTCCTAATAAGAACTTAAAAGAAAGTTGCATGGTTAATAATCAAATGTTACTGTAAAATGACATAATGATGTTTGTAAAACACGATACAATAATAAAATATAAAAATAATATAAAAAATAAAAATAATATGATTTAAAATTTTAATAAAAATCATACATAAGTTTAATAAATCAAAAATTATATTTTATATTTTCGTATCGATATAAATTATTATATGTATTTTTTATATAAAATATGATATGAATATATAAATTATTAATTTTTTAATTTTTTAATTCATGGGATATGAATAATTTACTTTCTTCCCGCAACATTAAAAGCGTTTCAATGATTTTTTCTTGTTTTTTAATAAAAGTAAAAGTTAAAAATGCTATTTGATATTTGGATCAGACATTAAAACTCACATTTGAAGATCATATGTATTAAAAAGTTTGTGCATAATGTTCATTTACGTTAAGTTCGGATTTTATCGCACTTTCGATACGTTATGATTGAACTCATCACAACATCAATTGAATTTAAATACCAAATTCCATCGTTTAGTATAAAAATTTTATAAAATTTTTTTTAATCATAATTATAATAATTTTTATTATTATTTTCAATATTACCGTCTATTTAAATGAAGCCTTAATCGATAAGTATAAAAAGAAGATGTTCAAGGCAAAATTAGAAATTTCAAAAAATTAAAGTTGCAAGTGTTTGTTAGGAATATAGATGGAAAAAGGTTGGCGGGATTTTTCATTAATGCTCATATTATTTTTTTCAATACCCTTACCATCAAAAGAATAAAAAACCAAATTTAGGAAAAACATAACAAGCAATCCAACAAAAGTTAGTAGTTGTAAGCATAAATGTATACTTTTACCAGATTGAGCATGAAAGTGTAGAGAAAACAGGGTAATTAGAGGAATTTCTCTGCAAAAACAATCTTATTCCCACCATTTTTCACAATGAAATCATGTTTGATTTCTTACTGGCCTTAAAGCATGCTTTTCTTGTTTAAGATTATCTAAGAGCATTCATCTTGTTCCTAAGATAGTAAAGCTTGGCTCTTCTCACTTTCTTCTTGTCCAGCACCTTTATCTCCTTTATGTTTGGGAATACCTCTCATCCATCACCCACTCTTATTTGGCCAATATGTAAAAGACAGGCATAAGCAAATTGAACAGACAATAAGAACAAGTAAAAGATATTTTCAAGTTTTTTCCATGGCAAATGACTGGTCAACCATTTAAAGTAGAAAGAAAGAAAAAGGTATTAGCATTTAGGATCTTATGAGAAATCACAAAAATCATCTACAATTTTGGTTATCAATTTTGATAAACAAGCACAGTAATAAGAAGAATGACAAGATCAAAAATGAAGTTACCACAAAAAGATGAAAGCCAGAAAGAGATTATGGCTATTTTTTTGGCCATAAACCAGAAATGATTCTCAGAGCTGAACCCAAATTAGTGGATTAAAGCCTTTGTAAGTTGAGCTTTAGTCAAAGATGAATGAAAATTAGAAAAGAAGAATCAAAGAAGACCAACTGACAAATATCAGTACCCGCAACCCCTTCCTACCAATAACTTTCCTTTCTATCAGTAGACAACAATCAATATGAAATTAACAATCAGTGACTGCTCAGATAACACTATCTCATTGTTAGCAGATAGATCTGTCTGACACATAAAGAGGACACATTTTCATGTTAGAAGCCTTTTTCCTAGCAATATGAATACTCTCATTCTCTCCCTCAGTGATATCACCTTTCATCCAAAGGGATTCTAGTGGGCTGTTCTTCTAGGTCATTCCAATGTTAACTTCAACTAGAAGCTTAGAAGCTCCTTTACAGGACTAAGAATCATAGAAATCCAAGGAAGATGGCTGTTTCTATCACGTTAATTCTTGAATATGAAAGAATGAAATTTCATGCATATGCAAACTCATGGGCTTATTATCTCAGAATTGGAGGATGTACACTTACAATTAAACTACTGATAAGGGGTGCTGGGCTGCTGGTTTCAAGTCTGGATCAGATACTTTGTGCATGTCCATATTTTGTACAGAATCTCATAGAACTAATAAAGTTGAACAAAAAAAAATCCTATCCCTAAACTTGGTTTGACTGAAGAGACTATTGGGATTGTTAGATTAGAGACACTCTTGCTTAAAGCAACTACATAATTTCTGTCTCAATATGTGACTATATTTCTCAATGATATGGATTTCATCAATGTAGTCAAACTCAATATTATTATGGGACAAGTGATAAAACTTCAGTGCACCTTGCCTACAGGTCATCCAATAAAACATTAGCATGCTTTCTTCCAGGTTGATATATCAAGTCTTAAGTAACATGCTTTTGATGCCAGAATTGAGTTCAGAGGAATATAAACTTGAATGTTAGTTACAGTGGGAAGAGAGATTCAACCCCAACGCCTGCCACCATTCTCCTTATTCAAAAAGTAGTATTTAGGCCAGCATTACGCCTAGCTATAACAATGCCTTTTATGGTTGAAACACGTCGCTTGTTTTCAGGTACTTCCTGTTCTCATCAACAGCACAAAATTAATTTAATCCCCTCAAAACTATGCAACAAGCACATTTAGTAATGACACCTGCTCTGTAGAAACATGTCATACCACGTTGAGTTGCACAATGTTGCCAGGCTTTATGTCAGCTATCTCCCTCTGCCCCTTCACTTCGTCCACTGCTTCCTTATCCAGAATCTGCAAGTACATAATCCATACGATTCAAAATGGGAATCTAGAAACATACCATTAACCATTAAGGTAGAGACAAAGAAGAAAGACACTTTCCTGCATTATGTGCCTGACAGTTTTATCAAGTGTCTTAAATTTAATTCGAGGAGGCACAGATTCAGAAGAATCTAGAGTAGGCGAGGCAGCTGTTGTGATACACCTGCTAGAAGAAGTAGACGTCATGGCAGCCGATGGAGACAAACCCAGAATCGAACATCCGCCATAGCTACCAGGAAACGTCAATTCTTTGCTTTGGGATCCAAATCTTGTCTGCTAAACCAATTTACAAGCTTTCCAGACAAAGATTCCAAAAATTTGACTTACAAAAACATGTAAAGCAACATGACTTCAAAAATTTCACTAAGCAGCAATTCAACAGTCAAATTATACACTAAAACTTAGAAAAGGAAAACAAATTTAGGCAAGACAATCATAATGCAAAACAAATTAAACAATACTTAAAACAAAACCCAAAGAATCAAGGCAAAGTAAAAACCCATACTCCTAGTGATTTCAGGAGGTGATTCTTGGAAGAATTGATTGAACAGTAGGATCCATGAATTATGCTGCTGCTATTATAAGTAGCCGAGTAAGCTCTGGTGGTTGCTTTGAAATGAACACTGCTCCAGCCATAAAAACCTTGTCTTCGACCCAACCGGATGCTCATGCTCCCACCAGTAAACGACTGCATTATCTGGATTTAAAAAAAGGGCCAGCTCCTACATTCCAGTTTGGTTGCTGAGAAAACGCGAGAAAGTGATGGGAGAAGGAAATTCCGCGAATCACTAAGCCTCCCGTGCTCAAAACCCTGCTAGAGTAGAACAGGAGTTTAATGATCGTAGACCGTGTTATGATTCGGCTTTGAATTTGCTGGACTGGACCGGTTGTCAATCCAAGTAGTTTTTACCATAATCCCAGGCCCATCCTTGCCCATTACATGCAATGGATTTTCTTTGTTTTACACTTCATTAGTAATTCACATCTCAATTTACATGGGCCAAAGCAAAGAAATTCAAATTGGGGGTATTTTTTATATATATATATTTTTTATTTTTTTACAATGAGATCGCAATATAAAATGAAAAAAGAAAGGGTTACATCGGTTAAAATTTAAAATTTAAATTTATTGATGATGATTGTATAAATTAATTGAGTTAAACCTTAAATTAGTTTAATGAAATTACTTAAATTAAAAGTTTCTTTAGATGAACGATGAGATTGATTATAATAAAATTAAAAATAATAATAAAAATTATATATATTTTTAATTTTTTACAATGAGATTGCAATATAAAATGAAAAAAAAAAGTTACATCGGTTAAAATTTAATTTTAAATTTATTGACTGCATAAATTAATTGGGTTAAACTTTAAATTAGCTTAATGAAATTACTTAAATTAAAAGTTTATTTGGATGGACGATGAGATTGATTGTAATAAAATTAAAAATAATAATAATAATTATTGTAGCTGTGATTAAAAAAAATTATAAAAAAATTATGTTGAATGGATCTCATTGGAGTTAGTATTTGAATTTCGGTGAATTCAATTGTATTATACTAAAAATGCGATGGAATCCAAACTTTCACTTTCACTGAACCAATAAAAATTATTGCTTAGTTGGTTCATGGTACATTTAAGTAATTTCCCTAGGGTTCTAATCCATTCTTTTAAAGCTATTATGATGGTAATTTTAGTAGGTTTGCCAACAAATATGTTAATGTTGGATCACAAAGTGTTGTATTTTTAATTTTAATAATGAAAATTCGATTTTCTAATAATCATACCAAATTTTCTTTTTATTTTTTACCATAAACATACCATACAATTGATAAATCTCTCTCAAAATTACATGCAATGTAAAAAATAAAGTCAATTATCATTTTATAATTGAATATAAATGTAACGCCTCCAATCCTACATCAAGATGATGTGTGGATAAGGAATGATATATATTAGAGACTTAATCTCAAACTTACGAAGTACCTTTTGTAGGATAAAATCGTAAAATTTTCAGATCGGACAATATCTTGCAAGTTGGATGTAGATCTTCACAATAAAGAAGTTAAGAGTAGCACAACCTTTCACAGCAGTTACTACAAGTTAAAAAAAGAATTTTGTGCTATAATTAAGGGCAAATTGAGTTGATTAATTATTAATCAATTACCATATACTACAAGTTAAAAAAAAAAAGGCAAAAATAATTAATAAGTCTTTGAATCTTACCATTTTATTTAGATAAACCTTTATATTTTTATTATATTCAAATAAAATTTTAAATTTTAATATGCATCTAAACAAGCTTTTATCCTTTAATTTGTATCTAAACAAATCTTTAATATTTAATTTATACATAAATAAGCTTTTAACATAAATAAAAAATTTTGAAGTAATTGTTTATTTGGATAAAAATCAAAGGGTAAGAATTTATTTAGGTACAACAAAAGTTATAAAAATTTATTTTAAAAAAATGGTTTAAGAATTTTTTAATATTTTAATCTAAAAAAATTGATTTAAATGAAATATGATATTTTAATGTAACACCTGATACCATTTTTCATATCCATTGGGGCCTTTTTAAAAAAAAAAATAAAAATTGCAGGGCAACTGCATTACCTGTATAATGGTGGAAAATAGTATTCCGGGGAAATCCAGCTGCACCTGTCAAATTTAACTGTCAAAGGAACATTAACCATCATTTCTTTTAATTTCCTTATCCTTTGTTGTTTATCCAATCATTCCTGTTTGACCCTTCAACTGCCGCAAAGAATTGATGGCTTTGTTTTAGGTGACCACCATTTCTCTATTTTACATTCTGCATTTTTTCCTCCCCATGCTTTGAATAAATTAGATAACCTATAGTAATCTTCTTAATCCACAAGAAACTATATATGCAGGCTTCCAGAAGCAAATATAAGGAAAACATCTGAGTTACTTGCAAAAATAATTTTCAGTTTCTTGAAGTAGGAAAATCATGGATATCAGTAGGATACCTAAGTTCATAAGCATTTTAATTCTTCAGCTTCTAAAGTACTACCTTTTTCTTTAAGCTAAATATGAACAAGTGAAATGTCTAAAATCTGAAGTTTCAGTTTTTGAAAAAACCACTCCAATTATGGCATTTAAATCTCATATGGTGGGATATTGAAATCTCAACTGATGGTCATCTCATCTCTTCTTTCTCCTTGCTAAATTGCAAAAATGACTGATGGCTAGGACTGTGAAAACCTGATTGTAGCCTGAAACCAAGTGTGGAGACTAGAGTTTGGACCAGATCTGCTACAAACTGCAACCGTGTAGATTCCAGGTTTTTCAGCATCGCATACCACTCCCTAGATTCCTCTCTTACACACCTTTAAAGAAAAGTTAAAAGCTAAACAAACCCACCAATTACAAATTGTAATGTGTTGGTAACTTTCTTTGTTTTTTTAACAAATGATAAAAGATCATGAAAGACCCACCTCGGAAAACCAACTTTTTTTTCATCTTTGGAAATAATTTTGACCTGTTACCTTTTTTAATCAACCCCACTTCATGTGCTGTCAATGACCTTGAGAACTCTATCTTGGGAACTTGGAAATCTATACTCCAAATCTGGTGAAAAACATGGGTTTCTCCACTTTTAACCATGCATGGGAATAAGTATTCCAAGAACCAACCTAGGATTCGATAAATTTGTCCAGAGGAAAAAGTAAACTGAGAAAGAGAACAAAGTACTAAAAACAAAACAATTAAAAATAAAGATCCAGGTAAGAGAAAGATGAGCATTGCAATATAAAAAGGTATATTCTTCACTCAATCTCTCTCACTGCCATATATTTGCCAGTTTGAAATTATTATTTTAATAGCCATTAATGCTGCCAAGGACACTTCTGGCAGCTTCTGTATGACTAATACATCTTGTGACCGATATCTCTCTCACACTTCCTCATCTTGTTGGCTACTTTTTCTTGCTGTAATCTGGGCTCTGCCGACTATATCTAGATTAGTTCATTTTCAGCTTGATCAAATTTGCAAATAAACATGCAAGACCCTTTTGGGATTCCTGCATGTTTTTCATCAGGTGAGAAGCCGAGTGATGATCCAACGGCAGTAACAAGGTCTGGCCAGAGTGTTTTCATGTCTGTTTTCCGCACAAAGATTGCCGATCACTGCCGTTTGATCACTGTCACTTGGTACAAGAATGTGTTGCTTCATGGCCTCTCAGTCTCAGTTGAGGGCCCCGAGGGAGAGGGTCAGTATACCTGTAAAGTTGAGCTGAAACCTTGGTATTTTTGGAGGAAACAAGGCTCCAAACGCTTTATAGTGGATGGTAAAGCTGTTGAAATCTCATGGGACCTGAAGGCTGCTAAATTCAATGGTGAAACCGAGCCTACTTCTGAGTACTATGTTGCTGTTGTTTGTGATGAAGAGGCTGTTCTACTTCTTGGGGATCTAAAGAAAGATGCATACAGGAAAGCTGGATGCAGGCCTGCTCTTATTGACCCCATTTTGGTTTCAAGAAAGAAGCACATATTTGGCAAAAATAAATTCTCCACAAGAGTTAAATTCCATGAGAAAGGTAGGTTTCATGAGATCTCAATTGAGTGCAAGAACAGAAGTACAACCAGTGGCAACATGAGAAATATCAATTCATTAGGTGGGGTCGAGCCTGAAATGGAAATAAGAATTGATGGGCATTCGGTCCTTCGTGTCAAGCATCTTCAATGGAAATTCAGAGGCAATGAATCCATCCATGTCAACAAAACTAGAGTAGAAGTTTACTGGGATGTTCATGACTGGCTTTTTATTCGTGGTTTAAGGCATGCTTTGTTTATATTCAAGCCGATTTTATCACCCACCTCTCTTTCATCTCTGTCAACATCTTCCTCCCCACCATTATCATCATCCTCGCCATCTACACCATTGTCATCTCAGACAGGGAGCAGTGGTTCATTAGAAGGGCTTAATCCTGGTGGGTCATCCGAATTTTGCTTGTTTCTGTATGCCTGGAAGGATGAATGAGAGCAACACATTAATCAACCCCAAAGGTTACATCATCATCAATGCCATAAGAATAAGGTTGTGAAGCAAAATGGTGCTTCAATCTTCATGTTATGGGTCAGCATGGAGTGGTGAGGATGGAGCTTGGACAGAAAAGAGGGTGTAGGGGGGCCCCAAGGAGGGGTTGGGAATCAGTTACAGCCAGAATTGGACAATGAAGATTGTATCAGATACATGCTTAATAAGTGAGCAAGCTGTTTTTTGCTTGATCTGGTCTAGATAAGTGAGCAAGCTCCTTTCAATATTATGTATCATTTCCAAATTTTATATATAAACAAGGAAAAAGGATCGACAATATTTTTCATCGGACAGTGAATGTCTGTATCAAGCAGAACATTGCTGATGTTAGATGGAGCTATTACTGATGATAATAAAATCACTAACTGCAAGGCTTTTTGTTTGATTGTGCACTGCACATGGATGTATAGTTCTATTCAGTTAACTTTGATTTCCATTTTTTATTGTTCATTGCTTGCTTCAGGATGTCTAGAGTAATGGAAACTCATGCTAGGTTTATCACTTTACAATCTGAAAAGAGTCTGAAGATTTTATTATCAAATCAAGCAAAATTTCATCAAAGGCAAAAAAGGAGGAATTGCCACAAAATCTGAGGTTTTTGCACTCTAACAACAAGGGGCAGTTTTTCAGCAGAATATCTCCCCATTATTAGAGCAATTTGATGGTGTAGATTTTCCATCATTCTATTGTTGCATTTTGCACAGCAGAGAAGATATTGCATTATTTCCTAAAATCTAAAGGAGTACTGAAGCCAAAAGATACATCAAGAATTTTGTGCAGAATCTTCATTTTTTGTTCTTCTTAACCTAATATATGACAGACATTTAACATAAGTTTGAAATGGTAAGTATAATACCAATACTTATCCATCCATATCCATGTGACATTTTGTTTAAAGCAAGAAAATGTAGCATTAAGATTGAATTGGTTCACAGTTTTCAACAACAATAGCAAATGGATGGGCAAATTCAACCCTGGAAAAAAATGGCACAGTTACAAATGAAGATGATTAAATACACAAGATCCTAGCCATCTGTAACACTCCGATCTCACATTAGGATATTATGAAGATCCGTTATGATATATGTAGGGACTTTAAACATGTGAGATGCCTTTTATAAAATAAAACCATAAGACATTCAGCTCAAAGTGGATAAAACCTTGTAAGTTAGATATGAATCTCCACATCATCTTGAGAAATGATTGAAAGATAAGTTGTTAAAGAAAACTCATGCAACTACATGGTAATGGTTGCAAAAAGGTGGCAGTGAGACAATAATGAAAAAAAAATTTAGTCAATTGAGCAATCTTTACCCTTTATAGGATTAGAATAATCATGCAACTACATGGTAATGGTTGCAAAAATGTGGCACTGGGACAATAATGAAAAAAAAAAAAAAATCTAGTCAATTGAGCAATCCTTACCCTTTACAGGATTGGAATAATCTATCTGCTAATTATTAAATGGAATCACTTTATTTTACTCCATTTTGGAGCCTGAACAACAAAAGAACTCTATCCATAATATCTTATGCAATGTCAACGACAAAGAAAATTTATTTCATGGGATATTTGAAGTTCTGATTTCAGTTCAAATCCACGGTGACAGAGGAGCAATACCTATAAAAAATACTTATTTCTCAGCAAACCAAATGGTAAACCATACAATTAATCCAGTGGTTGCTGGATTAAGAAGGTGTGGATGCTAGAGAAAAGCCTGGAATTTGATAATCAAGCCGGCAATAGAAAGCGATTCTTCAACAAGATAATCCTGAAACAATTCTTGATTTGTAGTAGACAGGCAAGGGAATTCAATATTTTTGACAAGAACAAGACTGTTATTTGTCAACATCAACAATAACAACAAAGACGACAATGATGGTTATAAATACATTATTGTCTATAATACAAAAATAGTACATGTGTTAAATAGTAATGTTTATCATTAAGTAGCAATCTTGACGGCTTCAACATTTTTTCTTGATACATCCTTGGTTTCTGTTACTCTACCACTCAAAAACGTGTTGCAGCCTGCCAAAGAATACCTAAGAAGAAAAATATGTTTATAAATTTTGGACTGCAACAAAAATAGTGTTGACTGCCAGCTTTGATGTTCGATCATTGGAATTTTAGGTTACCAAATTTACAATAGCCAGATAGATGAAGACATTTCCATTTTCAATTCATTTTGATCCAAAACCAAACCATTTTGCCAGGAAGAACTTGTTCTTTCCATTAGAGGCTTCAGGTGCTGCCGGCGGAGCTTTCACGGGAAATGGATTAGGCTTTGCTGCAAGGTTCAAGTGGTGTTAACAGCTTCAGCTTTTGAAGGAATCGGGACAAAGACACAAACAGAACAACATGTTGTTTTGAGTACAGCTACCAACACTCAATATGAAGACTTGCATGCTTGTAACTTTTCCTATTCAAATTTTCTGTATTATGAAATTAGTATGTGCTTGTTGTATTCAAGGTCAAAGGAATAAATTGCACAACCTGATTTTGGTGGAGCTTTGTTTACTTTTTCATTCCTTGCATCATTAGTATTCTTATTTGAATTTTGTGCAGAAGCCTCGAGACGAGAAATAGAGGTTGATTTCCTCTCAGGGATCATGTGCTCCATCTGTACTCCATTATCATAACCACCTACAGTCACCAGAAAAATTAGAAGAACGGTCTGAGGACTTCAAATATAATAGAATGTGGAATCTCTGAAAGCACATATAATGTAATCTCCATAAGCTAAGACTAGTGGACTTGACCAACTATATTGCTTACCATCATTAGGGGGCTTCTCATAGTTGTGTCGCAATGCTTCGAAGAAGGAATTGTCCCTTTGATCTTGCATCACTAACAAAAGAGCCCAGAAATTGGATAATTAATCTCATAATATATGCATGAACCAAATTCTGTCACTGATATTATATAGTAATGAAAATTCTTACATTGATTAAAAAGAGCATTTCTATAATTCGGGGCTGAACCGACCAGCAGTAGCTGAACTGCTTCTGAATCTCTAGTCATGGATAGTTTAGCATATGCATTCAGATTTTGTGTGTCTAAAAGAATGCCAGCAAGCTGTTAACATCAGAAACCGGTGAGAATCCCACAACAGAATTACCAGTTTAACAAATTTGTTCTGGAGAATAGTGAATGAAATTTACCAAAAGCTTTTTCAGCACTGGGGTCTGTAGCAGATCATATGCATCTTCACAATAATTATCTGTCAGAATTGTACAGTGGGATCCAACCTATACAAAAACAAAAGGCTTATGCTAGGTGTAATTCCACAGAGATAAGGTTTCTAACTATTCATGACTAACATTACAAACCTCTCCATTTGTTCTGAGAATATCTTCCCCAACTACACTGATGCTTATCTGGCCAGCCATCATCAGACTCTCCAGATCCACCTGATCCGAAAAATTAGCAGAAGAAGGCAACAACTAATGAAACTAATTGTTCAGCAACAAGAAATGTGGCATGGAATAAGAACAATGTGACTAATTTCATAGTTAACACATTAATTTCATCATTTCAATGTGAGTAATTTGGTCTCAATTAGAACTATGATTCAAACAGAAAAGTTTAAAGTACCTCATTGGCAAAGAGCAGTGAGGTAGCATCAAGGCCAACATGGTGAAAAAGCCAAGCCACCTGTCTTTGCTTCCACATTCTTTCCCTTCTCATATTCATCACTGGCACAACAATACACCCATCTTCATCACCCTCTTCTTTACTCTTCCTAGCCCTGTTCTCTAGTAGCCATGCATAGCATATAGCTGCCACCATGGAACTTGCACCTATATACCCAAAACCTCATATTTTAAAATTGAATAATCCACAAATAAATTGATTCTGTTTAGCTTTCATTAGATAGAAGGTAACTTTCCTTCTAGATTTATTCACATGATCGGCATTAGATTAATTCACAATCACTAATACTTAACTGTTTGAAGGTCCAGAGAGGACAATCTTGGCCTTGGATTCAACCTCTTCATTCAAAATCATCTTAATCGTTGTTCTCTGCTCCTTGAGAAATTCATTAAGACTAATCCCTCGAGTTCCATCTTTTTCCTTGGACCAATCATTTACATTGCTACTTGGTGCAATTTTTTCAATGGAACCTGTAGACTTAGATACCGACCTCCTCTGAACAGACTCCACCAAGTTCCTTGGCGGTGAAAGAGGCTTATTCTCTGCAAAAGAACAGGTGGAAGACGATATTGACCTCCTCTGAGCCGACTCAATGAGGTTTTTTGGTGGAGAAAGCAGCTGGGTGTCATGCAATGGAGCTTGGGTTTTGAAAGCTCTGCGAGAGGGGACTGGGATTCCTTGTTCATGAGGTGCAGGTGGGTCTACTTGGAAGCGTGATTTGCGTAAGGTTGATTGCCTAGATGGCAAAGTGGGGGCTGCAGTTTGATGATCATGGGTCGGAGAGGTTGGTCCACTAGATAATGCTGTGTGATTGGTCGGTTTGATGATGTTGGAGGACCATTTGTGGGCCGCCTCGGTAGGGGATATATCAATAGGAGAGTCAAGTGTGTCTAGAGTTTCTGATTTGTTGCGGCTGTGTTTTGTTGATTTTGATAGAATTTCTCCACTGAATTCTTCCACTGCCCTGTGCCTGTTGAGAGTTGAGACAAATTCATATTATTGGATAAGAAACAATCACAGAATTTGATCAAATGAGTGAATGTTAGATGCAAAGGAGAGGTGATCAAATACCTTCTAGCAGACCTGGAGAGAGGGTCTCTGCCTTCAAGTGATGATGACATCGAAAGCCTCCCTGGTTGTGCTGCACAGAACCTAGGCGCACCAACAAGGCGAGAAGAAGATGAAGCCACCATGCGCCTAGCTTCTTCTAGCCATTCCTGAGTTAACTTGCTGCTATTACTCCTTGTGCTAGAATCAGAATCTTTATCGTCATCCACTATCTTACCTGTCCCAGTTGAGTCATAATAAGGCTTCTTGTCATTGTTCACAGTCCCAAAGAACACGTCGTTCATGAAATCAGTGAGGTCCGGGACATGTTGTTCGACTCTGCGTCGATTATCCAATGCTTTCTTCTGCAACGAGGACTCTCTGCTGAGTCTCCCATCCATGGGGGCAATGCCAGTGCGAGAGAAAGAAGACGGGGTTGGACAAACAATGAAGAGAACTCTAGGTGTAAGTTATGTTGAAAAGCGTTGGTAGTATCATAATGGACGAAGGGGGGGGGGGGGGGGGGGGGGGGGGAGAAGGAGTGAAACAGACAATGAAGGAATGTTGGCCGGCAGGCATTTCTGTTGAGGTCATTTTCTTGGTGTTGTCTTTGTGTGTCAGCGTTTATCTTCTCTTTTGATCTATCTATGTGTATGGAGGTTGATAGCTGTTGCAATCTTTGTCCAAGCCAAAACTAATGCTAGCTGTTATGGGGTTAATAATTCGGTTAATTAATTTATTATCGAATTGATTTTAATCATTATTAAAAATAATTTTTTAAAAATTTCGATTTTTGATTAATTTGATAACTGAATTAACTCAATTAATTGAAATTTTAATTGAAATATAACAAAATCGAAATACAAAATGAAAAATACATAAAATGATAAATTTTATTTCATAAGTTGTTAAAAGTTTTAACATAATTTTATGGTTTTGAATATTTTGTTAAATAATTTTATTTAATTTATTTAAAATATGATAAACTAATAATTTAAAATATAATTTAACTTAAATATATTTATTATTTGATTAGTAAAAAAAATTAATCTAATAATTGAAATAAATTTTATCGAATAATTTTAAAAATTAACAATATAATACGATCAATTTAATTTTAAATAATTCAATTCGAAATTAATCAAACGGAAACATCCCTACTAACTTTAGACTTTGAGCTATGATAATTGAAATTATTATAACCTCTTATAATTTGATTGAATTAATAAAAATCGAATATTTTATTTATATGATTTAAATTTATTCTCATTATCAGTGATTTTTTTGTTAAATTATTTATAAATTTTTGTCAAAGATTACGATATACATAGTTTCCATTACAAATTTTTTTGTATAAAAAATTTACAATCATATATTATTTTTTTTTATAATTGAGATAGTTAGAAAGTGAAATTTATTTACTATATGTTGCAATTAAAAATATCACACTTTACCAATAATTTAATCTTATAAATCTGAGCTGTTATTAAACAGGAGAATCGGCAGCATCACTCTATAAATCAAGCTGGCCAAACTTCTGTTCCTGATGGTGAATAGTTCAAACTCTACATATAATGAAATAAAAGCATAAAGAGCTTTCAGCACGACAAATGTTAAATGCACGACTTAGATACAATTCATAACTTTAGTTTAGATTCTCGTAATTAATTTGTAAAATATTATTTATTTTGATTAAAAAATTTCATAATTTTATTTTGTAAAATATATTTCATAAATATAAATTTAAATCTTTACATAAGTGTTATAAAATATTTTTAAAATATCTTAAT
This sequence comes from Durio zibethinus, assembly GCF_047325235.1. Classification (NCBI taxonomy): domain Eukaryota; kingdom Viridiplantae; phylum Streptophyta; class Magnoliopsida; order Malvales; family Malvaceae; genus Durio; species Durio zibethinus. Next base: position 26,979,403 of record NC_143170.1, read on the forward strand.
ATAAAATAAAGTGTCACAAACTCTCCTATTAAAACTTGATTTTTTGGTAAATTTAACATAAAATATATAAAAAATCATAAGATCAAAATTATACTAGATATTGAGATTTTCAAAATAATTCTTATTGTGTAATACTTAACTCTTACAGAATTCTAGAGATAGTTTTCACAATGTAACTTTTAATTCTATTCGATTGGTGATTATTTTGATATTATTTGTGAAAATTCACACCTAACCTACGAGATATTATTCGTTTTGATCAAAAAAATTTATAATTTTATCTTATGAAAGATACTTTACAAATATAAATTTAAATTTTTACATATATATACCATGATATATTTTTAAAAAACCTTCATATAAAATTCAGATGTTACATCATGATCGATAACAATGTATGTGTTAATTGTTATAAACTGAGCCAAAAACTTAATAAGCTTAAAGAAAATATCAATATTTTTATTGGGAAAACAAAAGAAATCATGCTAAGCACAATAAAAAGGGTGTTACATATATTCAATTGTTTATATTTCAATATAAAATTTGGTGAAGAAATGACTTAGATGAAATTTGTGAAGTTATTTATTAAAAATAATTAAATCAAATTTTAAAATTCAAATTCAAATAAATAGATTGAAAATTTTTGTTACATAAATTTAATATGCAAAATTAAAAGAATTTTAATAAATTTTGATCTATTTTTTTATTGTTATTTTCATTAAAATTTTTAATAAAATTTATACCATCAAATAAGTATTAATCAAATTTAGATTATAAAGTGACATTTTTAATATTTTTATATATTATTAATCTTATCATTGAATCTCATTAATCTAATAATTTGAAATTTTTATTGAATTTTTAATAAAAAATTTTGAAGCTTCACCTAAAAAATTCATCTAAGCCTTGTCGTATCGATGAAATGTCGACAATTTTTGGCTTTTGCTTAATTGTATACTAAGGATAAAACCCTAATTTTCTTGTTCTTTTAGCACTTTCTTAGACATTAGGGGACAAAAACATGAATTAAATAAAACTCAATAATTTACCCAAATAAATAATGAAAATTAAGAAAAGATTTCATAATTTTTTGGGTTTTTCTCTCAAAATTTTAACTCCAAATAATAGTAACCAAAATGATATTTTTCTTAAATAAAAAAAAGATATATACTAATCTTTAGAAGATTAACTTGATTGTAATATCTAATTTTTGAATCTTCAACTTAATTTTGCATGCTCTCTAACTCTAAAGAAAATGAGGAAGAAGAACTTTGTTTTTCTTTTCTGTTTTAGGATAATTAGGTTTTCTATGCTAAAATGCCTCCATCCCTTTTTCCTTTTAGTAAATAATCTCTTAATAAATTAATGGGCATTGATAAATGTCTAGTCTAATTATCATTTGGGTTCAAGTATTACATTTTTATTATTAAATAAATATTAATTAAATTTAAATTATAAAATTATATTTTTAATATTTTATGTATTATTGATCTTATCATTGAACTTCATCAATTTATCAATTTAAATTTTTTATTAAAATTTTTATTAAAGTGTTTTTAATAAAAAAAATTTACAACTTCACCTTAAAAATTCATTTAAGCCTTGTCATATGATGAATGTCTACAATATTTTGGCTTTTGCTTAAACGTATACTAAGGATAAAACCCTAATCTTCTTGTTCTTTTTGCACTTTCCTAGACATTAGGGGACAAAAACAAAACAATAATAATTAGTATATCGCAACCTATTATCTTTAAAATTCATACATACAACAAAGTGATCAATGAATAAACAAAACACCAAAAGCCCAGAAACACTATCATTTCTTACAAGAACAAATACTTTTGTAACCCCAACTCTCTTCAAATTCTCAGTAAGTTCCCTCAACAGATAATTTGGGCCATTTGACTTTTTCTTCCAATGTTTTAAATTGAGAAAAATCCCCACTTATCAGGGTGCTTCTATATAAGAGCCCCTGAATCTAAGCTTTGTTCATCATGAAGGAGTTTTATTGGGAATCACATAGCCTCTTAACTATCAACATTTCATACGCTCCTAGATTTTGGATTTGGGGTATTGTGTGTTCGAGAATCAGGAGCATCAATGGCAGCTAGAGGTGTCCTTTTGGCTTCATTTTTTCTTCTTTTCTCTTGCTTTGCACAGACTTGCTATGGGATGATGATCTCTATCTCTTCATTGCAAAGAACCCTTGTAGCCACTGCCTCTCATCAGCAAGGACGTAAGTGATCCAATCCCTCCCTTGAAATTTGATTTGGTTTCTCTCAAGAAGGTCAACTGGTCATAATAAAAATTATATCCGTATCTAATTAAATCTCTAAGAATGCATGACTCTTCTTGCACTTTAATCGGATAGTAATTTGAGAGGTTTTCTTTCACGAGATGATCCACTTTGCATGGTTTTACAAGCTGTAACAATTGTGTATTTATGTTATATCTGATTCAGTGTCAAAATAAGTATTTTACACGAAAATTATTATGTTAAATTCGTATTTACGCATCAAATATTAAATATATTTTTTATTTTTATTAAACTCGTATATTAATTTTATAAAAAATTTTGACCCTATCATTTTTCTTTTCGTGTCACTTTCTTATCGGGTCTAAAATTACTTGTTACTATAGTTTTGCTTTTAAGATTGTGAAGACAAACAGAATATTGTTTGATTTACAGGAAAAATGGCATTTTGTCTACTTTCACCCTTCTTTTCCACTTTGTCTTCCTTCTACTAACTTCACTTGTGAAGGAAAAAAACACAGCTTCATCATTATTCTGGCTGAAAATTAGGAAACCAGCCATTTGCTTTTCTGAGTTCTTTTAATCGTTAATGAAAATTCAGTGGGATTATTGATTAAATTATGCAGTTTTGAAAGCTGGGGAAGACAAAATCATAGTGAGCTGGGGGCTGAAATCAGAGTTTCCCAGCTGGGACTGACTCTGGCTACAAGACCATCAAGGTCAAGCTGTGCTACGCGCCAATGAGCCTGGTCGACCGAGCTTGGAGGAAAACCGAGGACCATCTCTCCAAGGACAAGACTTGCCAGTTCGAGATCATGTCAAGGCCTTACAGCAACGCCAACCAAACCTTCGAATGGTCCATCGAGCATGACGTGCCTACTGCCACGTTCTTTATGCGCGCCTACGTTTTGGACGCTCAGGGACACGAAGTGGCTTACGGTCAAAGCACTGACGCCAAGAAAACTACCACTTTGAAATCCAGGCGATCACTGGATGTCACGTCTTGCTCGATATCGCTTCTGTTTGCTTCAGTGCTTTCTCCGTCGTGTCCTTGTTGGTGTTCTGCATTGCTGAGAAGAGAAAGGGAAGGAAGTCTCAACAGTAGTGATCACTCAGAACATGCAAAGGCAATAGAACCCAGAAAACAAAAAACAAAAAAATGTCCAATGATCGAATTATGTTAATGGGTTTGACTTGCATGTTTCTTGTTTTAGATTTACTAATCTCCTTCTCAATTAACAGTTTGTGTTATTAAGCTGTGAAAATTTACTAAGAACTTAAGACATCTGGATCCTAGATGATGGGAGATAAGGATATACGTTTACTGGGGTATGTTCATTTCCAATGTCCAGATAAAGTGTTGTGCTGTAGAGAAAATGGGCTAATAAAGAATATTTTGGATACATACATGCTTATCATCTTCTAGTTATCAAAGTAGAAGTGGCAGCGATCATCTCTTGCCTTGGAGCTTGGGTTTTATAATTGGACCCTTTAATGGAGCTTTAGGAAAATGCGAGTTTTGAACACAATTCTTTAAACAAGAAAGATACACTTATTGTTGAATCAAATCTTCAGTTATGATCAATATTTTACTTAGTTGATTAAGAAATGGATTAGATGGTTTGAAATTTGAAAATTCAATCATTCAAATTGATTAGATTGAAATTTTGGTGACATTATAGTTTGAGGGTACGTCCAAGTTACAAAATTGAAATTTGTGATTTTTCAGATGAAAATGGTGAAACATATCTGTTTGCAACAACGAAAATGAGAGTTAATCTCGTATAGAATTGTCACTTCATGGTGTACGCTGTTATTAAGAATATAAATCTTGAAGATGATTTCTTCCCTGTAGAACTAACAGCTATACAAATTACAATGTCTATAAAATAAATGTCTTTTGAACTACGAGAGATTTGAACTCGAGACTTTTAATTCTGGAACCGACTCAATTAGCACTAAAGTAACAGCTGATTGAATACCTTTGATTTCCTATAAAACTAACACTGACCTACATTAATTGGAAATTACTATATGTTAAGCAACTTGGGGAGGGAGAGAGATGTGAAGAATCTGTGTTCTAAAATTGTACGAGAAAATTCTGCTGTGAATGTGAACCTCTGGGCCCTGCTGGAGCAATATCCCTATCCAAATCAACTCTGCTTGGATCTAAATTACATTAGATCAAAAGCAGCTAGCACTCCAGGACACTGACTTTCCATTGCTAGATGGAACAAGAACTTGGGACCACCTAATGACTCCAGGTCTAATACCTCAGCCCAAATAATAATTGGGTTAGATTAATACTAAAGCCCATCAGTTTATTAAGACATTATTTAGTAAAAGAAAAATGGTTGAAGTATTAGATGAAAGAAAACCTAACTATCGTGAAACAGAAAGAAAATAGAATTCTTCTTCCTCATCTTCCTTAGGGTTAGAGAATATGAAAAATCAAGTTGGAGATTTACAATCAGAGGCTACAATCAAGTTAATCCCTTAAAGGTGAGTATATGCCCTCTTTTCATTTAAAAAGAAATATCAAGTTGATTGCTATTATTTGAAGTTGAAGTTTTGAGAGCAAAACAAAAAAAAAAAAATCATGAAATCTTTCATTAATCTTCATGATTTATTTAGGTAAATTACTGAGCTTTGTTTATTTCATGTTCTTAAGATTTATTTATGATTATTGAATGGAGTTTGAAGGCTGAAAGTAAGGATTTGAGTTTTTAAAGATTGAAGGAGAAATTCTATTTTTGGATGAAATGTTGTGCTCTATAATAATGAATTAAAATAGAATTTTGTATTAATGGATAGATTATTGCTATGATTATTATATATCATTGGAAAGCATGTTGAATCTAGTTTCTAATGAAACAAACGAAAGTCAAATCCGAGTTTTCTATGAAGACTTGTCTAATTTTAACTTAAGGATATGTAGGCTGTAAGATAACAGCATCAGGGTTGAATTACGAAATTCTTCTTAATTTGTATACAAGGATTTACAGATTAAGCCATATATGGTTAGAAAGCTTATCAAGTCTAATTTCTAACGCGTTAAAGAGATCATAATCCTGATTTGGATATGTTGAGATATAACTGTTTTAATGAAAAGAGGTCAGGCAGCCAGTATTAATTAGTTAAGTTAACCCTTGTGTAACTAATTGATTTTTGTATAAATGGTTTAAAAAAGGGTTGATTAAATTCTGATATGTTGAAATGATCTTGGATAGGCCATTAATTATTTTGGAGAAAAAACTAAGTGGTGGAATCGAATGGAGGTAAGTAGAATCTCACATACTTTACTTATTTTTGAATCTATGTATATATGTATACTTCTAAATGAATAAATGTTTTATTTTTTTCTTTTCGATATATGAAAATAGGATCAAGCATATGATTATTTTGTATTTTCACTATGTAAATGATGGATCATGCTTATGAATGAAATGAGAAAATTATTTATATCTAAAGAATGATTTTGTGATAGTTACGTTTTTATATCCCTGGGAAGTGGGATTATCGATACCAGAACTAGTTCTACGATCCTGGCTAACGGGTAATAGTAGTTAGCGTAAGCCCTGGCTAACGGATTATAATAGTTAGCAATGATCATGAGAATGAAATTATCGATACGACTAATGTCATGGGTTATAACAGTGACCGTAGCTAACGATAAATGAATAATAATGATGATTTATGATGATTTTAATGATTGATCCATGATTTGGTTTGATTATGATATTTGAATGATAGCATATTTTGTAATGATTTATGAAGTAACATATTTTGACATTGATTTATGAATTTATGAAATATTTGACAAAACGATGATCTTGAAATGTTTTGATATTATGATTTGATGAATGTTTTGAATAATCTATATGATGTGTAAGAAAACGATGCTTGATCTGGTAAGGTGTGTGAGCCTATACTTACTGAGTTGTGGTTTGCTCATTCCCTTTTACTTTTTCTTTACAGATGACTAAGTGATAAGTTTGATTAGTCTTGTGTGAAGCTAGAAGATGAAATGGGTAAGATTACTTAATCATCGAAGAATATGTTGGCCAATGAGATTTTAAGAGGCAGTTTTGTATTTTATATGATTTGTATTTGGATATATATAAAGATGTATTATCAGTTGGATTAAAGATATGAATTTTACTTGGTAGATTGTTTTATTGAAGAATTTTAGAATGTTTAAGAAAGAAGGCTTCGTATTACTTTTGGATTTTCTTCAAGGTAATACGATCATATTACGTCTTGATCTCGGGACGTGACACCAGGACATTGACTCAACCTCAATGGGACCACTTAATGACTTAATCTTTAAAGTCTTGCGGGTGCTAAATGCTATACGGTAGAAGTTATTTTTAGAATCTCAATATTTAGTATGATCTTATAATCTGTTTATACTTTGTATTAGGTTTACCCAACATTTGATGTGATTTAGTAGATTTATGTGTTTTGTATTGGGCTTAACAGGAACATTAAGCTTTAACAGGGAGTTTCTAACACCTCAAACCTATATCAAAATAATTTGATGCTCTGCTATGCTATATGTATAGAACTCTAAATCCAAAGTTATAAGATATCTTTTATGAGATAAAATCATGAGACCTTCAGATTAAAGTAGACAATATCTCGTAAATTGAGTGAGGATTTTCGTACTAAAAACTGCGAACTACTTCAACAATTGAAGTCATCATTCCTGATTCAGTACCCAAGACAAATTGGAGGTGGTCATCCACACTTCTATCTAATGCCTCTTGAACCCTTTGTTTTATGAAAATCCAATATATTTTGAATGGAGCCTACAACACCCATTCCTCTTCTCTTGCCTTCTATTGCCAAAGAGAACATTTCTTCAAGAATCTTGAAATGTGCTATTAGAAATGCATCATAGTTCATTTCATTTATCTTATTTAAGCTTCATGTCCAAAAAAGTGATGAATAATATATGTTCCATCCTAATAGAAAAATGTCACTTATGTTAAAGTAAAAAGTCCATGGTCCAACTACATGAAATTAAAGGTCATAAGCTTCAGGCTTTTGATATATTAAGCACTGAAAAGAAAAAAAAATGGTCAAAATGATGCATAAGGTGATGTAATTAGAGAGATTTGGAATTTATAAATAAGCTTGATTTGTGAAGAAAAATGCATCTCATTCTTCATTTGTGAAGTGATATTTAGTAAGTGAAAATTTTGTGAGATGTTTGTTCTCTTAGTTTTAGAGAAAGTATAATTGTCCATTCCTTAGAATAAAGAGTGATTGTATTTGCACATTATTTTTCCTAGTGAAATTTTTTTTTGTAGTTGTCTGTGAATGTAGTCAAATTGGTGAATAACGTAAATTCAACAATGAGATATTCACTTTAAAACAAAAAATATCTCACAAATTAATTACGGATCTCCACAAAATAAATTCTGAGAATCAAAAGTTTAACTTAAATTCTCAACGTGGGATGATTAGTGCATATATCAATTAAAATATGAAGCACACCTGATGGATTAAGTGAAGAGAAAGAAACCACAAAAATAATGATTTTTAAAAAAAAATCAAAACAATATTGGATCAATAGATACTGAGCTAGCTCAAGTGACAAGAACATGTGTTATTCTTTTAATTATTTGAGTTTGAATACGCTAAAAAGAGAAAATGTGAAAGGATAAATTTTTATAAATTCATTAAATTCAGACATAAATAAATTTATTTCAATTAATTTGAAAAGAAATATGTCATTAGATTTGGCCCCTAAGATTTTAAAGTTTTTAGTATGTATGGATATCGGTCTTCAAATTAAAATTGTCATTTTTTTATTTTATAATTAATTTTATGTATTATTACAATTAAAGAGAGGTTAAAATTATATTACTATTTGTCTATCAATCAATAATTACTTAAAAATCTTTAAAATCAATAGATTTGTAATAAATTTAAATTACAATCATCTGAATTGAACAAATATCAAATTAATTTTTTAGTTTTCTCAATAACACTCTAATTTTCAACAAAATATCAAATATGTGTTCTTTTATATCTTTTTACCTTATTACTTCAATTCTCATTTCCATGTGATTTTCTTTCCTTAAAATCAAAATCAAAATTTTTAATCTTTAAATTTAAACTTTAGTTTTTAAATTTATATTTATTTTTTTGTTTCGATAGAAAATTATTATTTAATCATTAATTTATTTATATTTTTTTCAATTTTTAATTATCAAAAAATCAAGAAAGTTTCTTTAAGTCATTGAAAGATTATGTACTTAGTAATTCTAATATTAATTTGAAAATATTATTCTTAAAATCTTAATGCTATCAATATTTTTATTTTTACAATTTTATGTGCTTTGTTATGTTTTATTAGTATATTTTATGTGTTTGATTATTTTTTATTAGTGTATTTATGTGATAGAAGTTTTACGAAAATGAGATAAAATATAATATTTAGTTGATCCCTTAAAAATAAATATCAAGATCCGCTATTAATGGAATGGATTATGCTAGACCTGACAAATTGAAATATAACATGTTGACACAATACGAATAAAAGATACGGAGATAATACGACTTAAAATTTTTAAAAAATTATAAATAGATTTAATAAAATTAAAAAATTATATTTTATATTTTTATATCAACATAAATTAGAACACGTGATTTTTGTATAAAATACAATATGAATATAATATTTTACATAATATAACGGCGGTTTAGGTCATGCAAATGAGATCAAATTGTGTGAATTGTTACAAGAAAGGCAAACTTTTACAATTTTTTTTTTTTATTTAAGCTTGTTAGTATTTGAAATCTAATTGTGGAAATTAATAATTTATTTTTTTAAGTAATAGATCAGGCGACTGTTTGCAGTGTTGAAATGCTAGTAGGTTAGATTACCTCTCTATTTTTTTTTTTTCTTTGAATAGATTAATTTCTGAGTGTCCACCATGTGAGTGAGGTGGTGAAGTTGATCTAAAAATATATTTTGCTTGTTTAGTTAGAGTGCCTGAAATGTGGCCAGACCAAGGGTGACAAGTGATTATTAGGCTCCATTTGAATGGGTGGTTAAATTAATTATGGTAAAATTAAAAATAATAATAAAAATTATTGTGATTGTAATTGAAAAAAAAATTATTGTATTTACGATTAAAAAAAATTTTAATGAAAAATTTATTTTAAATAAATCTCAATGAAGTTGATATTTGAATTTAATTAATTATGCAATAAGTTCAATCACACCACACCATAGGTGCAGAGAAATCCAAATGAGCACTTAGACTGGAAAATTGTTCAATGAACCGAAGGTCTTGACTCTTTCGTGATCAGAAACACAATTTTCGGCAGAATGATACAGATGCATAACTGATATTATCACAAACTGGTCATGTGAACCGAAAATCAAAGTTTGAATAAGAGAGAATATAGAAGAATTCCTCGCTCTACAATAATAACCAGCCAAAGCCAAGTGTTACTACAATTATTCAAATCTCTTTTATGGTGCTCATTCTATTGTCTGCTCTTATGGGATTTGTCCCTTCTAATTTTGAAGATTCCATATGAAGAAATCTAAACCACGTAAGTATATCATTCTTTTACATATATATTTTCTTATTCAAAGATTTAGTTTGACTCATAAAGCGACAACAATTTTTTTTTATACAAAGAAAGTTATAACCTGTAGATGAAGAAAAAATTACAGGTGTTGAGATTTAAATTTTAAATTTATAAAATATTATTTTTTAAGAATGATTGTATGAGTTAATAAACTTCGGATTCAATCACATTCATATTTGAATCAGATGAAAATGAAGGCTAATTAGGTTAGTAGACCATGGCTTATCAGAAGTTACAGTATCTGTTTGTACAAACGCTAAATTAGTAGACAACAAGCTGATAAACAGAGAAAACTCCCCATTTTCTCTCACTTTATTGTCCCTTTCCTATCATACTCTTGCTACAAAATCTCAAGTGAAGTCATATGCATGGGTAAATCTTCAATGGGGATTTATTAAATTCTAGTGCTCCAAATGCTGCAATCCAATGACCATTACACTTGGAACATAGATAACCCCTTGACACAAGACTAAATCTCCTGCTCAATGAAAGCGATGAAAGGCCGGCTGGGCGGCCATATTCCTGGATTATTTGATATAATGAGTTTCCTTGATTTCAAGACTCTTTCAAGCAAAGCACTCGCTAGTAGCAACCTTGTACTTTTTTTTTTGAGTCAGCTTCACATTCCAATCTGCAATCATGGTTTCTCTTCACAAATTGATCAGTTTTTGCATACTGGTTTTGCTGATCAAGCCCATGTCTTCGCAGCAATCTTATGACGAATCCAATTGCACAGCAGAATCTCAAGTTCAAGGGTCCAACTACCTTTGCACCCCAGAAGATTTTCCCTGCGATACTTACATTGTATACAGGGCTCAAAAGGATTTTCAATCAATGTCATCTATTTCATCTCTCTTCAATTTAAGCGTGTTTGATCTCCTTGAAATCAACCACATGACTGAAGCTAATTCTAGCAATCTAAAGCTAAGAAGAGAGATAATCATACCTCTCGAATGCTCTTGCGCTGGTTCATTCTTTCAATCTATTTTCCTGTACCTTTTTTTGAGAACAGATTCTTTTGCTTCAGTCGCTTGTGGAGTTTTTGAAGGGCTGTTGAAAGCACAAAGTCTCAAAGAGGAGAATCCTGACTCTGAACATAATGTTCCTGGTGACTTCATGATCAAGGTGCCGATTCGATGTGCTTGTCCCAATTCAAATCAAAGAAAAAATGGGGTGACATTTCTTGTAACGTATCCTGTGATAGAGAATGATCATACAAATTTAATTGCTAGCAAGTTTGGAGTACCTGAAGAAGTTATCTGGGATGCCAATAAGTTGCAGCCTTTTCCAACCATTTTTCCTCTAACAACACTACTTGTTCCCACAAAGGATGTTCCGGTGGTGAATTCAGATGTTCCTGAAGATTTACCCTCTAGTCCTAGAGTAGCAAGTCCCTTAGTGAAAATTGAACCAAGTAATAAGAAATCAAAGCACTTGAGTTCATATATATTTCTAGGACTTGGTGTTCTAGCAGTGGTTATTCTGCTGATTGCAGCTGTCTTTGCTTTTAGAAGCATTAGGAAAAGGCGTCAACCTACGAGTTTTCAGCTTTTATCTGCTAGAAGTTCAGTGTCATCAAACGTCTCGCCTGATTTTCTGGATAGAATGTCCAAATTAAAGCAGTCATTAACGAATTTTAGCTTGGAGGAGCTAAGCAATGCTACTGAGGATTTCAATGAGGGATGCATGATTGGTAAAGCTGTGTATAGGGGGGAAATTGGTGGTTCCTATGTGGCAATTGAACAGATGAACACTGAGGAAGAAGCTCGCCATGTCATTTACATATTGACAAAGATTAGCCATGTAAACATAGTGAAGCTTGAGGGATGCTACTCCGGCACTAATCCTTATCTCGTGTACGAGTTTGCAGAATATGGTAGCTTGAGGGACTGCTTGTCCAATGTAACTGTTGCAAGGCAACTTACATGGGCAAAAAGAACTCAGATTGCTTTCGATCTTGCAGTCGGTCTCCATTACATACATTATTGCACAAAACCTTCCTTTATCCATCACAACATACACAGTAGAAATGTGCTTATAACCACCGATTGCAGGGCAAAAATTACTGGGTTTAGATTGGCAAAACCAGTGATATACAGTGAAGAAATCGGAGAAATAAGCTGGAATGAATCTATAATTGTGGGTAGAAAGGGGTACCTGGCACCTGAATACCTTACTTATAGACTGGCTTCCCTCAAGGTGGATGTATTTGCATTTGGCGTTGTTTTGCTTGAATTACTATCAGCTAAAGAGGCTGATACAGATGGAGAACTTTTGAAGGATTCTGTAAATATTCTTGAAGATGTAGGGATTGAATGTTCTTCAGGGTACTTGGAGAAGTTGAAGGAATTTATGGATCCAAATTTGGAGGGAGATTATCCAATGGCTGATGCTATATGCTTTCTATTCTTGGCCAAGGCTTGTCTTGACCAGGATCCTCATCACAGACCCACCATGGATAATGTTACAAAGGCTCTCTCAAGATTTGTATGACTTTCTTTTCTGTATAACTTAAGTTTCTCATTCCTTTTTCTACTACTTTTGACCTGAAATGCAGGAATATACTGATATTGTGTTTAGGGCAAGTTGTACATATCGATTAAATCGCAGATGCCAGTATCCTTGTATAAATATGTGGCATCTGTTGTCACAACCATCCATTTCTACTACATAAATATTTAAATTGACTGCTAAGACTGGAAAAATATCCTGGATTATAGTCCTCAACATCAAGAAGCATGATAAGAACTTACAGTGTCAATTAGATCGAGATCTTCGGTGACATAACTTATCCTCAATCTTTTTCCTCTAGAATAATGAGCAGAAACTCTACTTCCATCTTGCATTTAAGTCAAAATGATTTCATCAGAAGAGATAACACAAGACTGTTTTGCTCTTTGTAATGAGATCATGACCTTCAGAAATATAAATACCAAATCACTTCCTCTAACCCTAAGATCATGAGCAAACAATGGACTGCAGGTCTATGAAAAAGAATGCAGCATTGGTACAAGATGCAGTGGTACTTTCTTGCTAATGACAAGAGCATAATAATCGTCCATGTCTAAATCCTCGCAGCGTCTGGAATCAGGCAACTTCCAATCAAACCAGTACAAGAGGTTGGCCAAGACATATTCAGCTCCTGCAACTGCAAATGAAATTCCAGGGCAACCCCTTTTTCCAACAGCAAACGGAGTAAACTGATTGTATTGGCCCTTGAAATCAACTGAACTGTTTAGAAACCTCCCCGGGATAAATTCTTCGGCCTTGTCCCGTAACTTGGTATCCCTTTGAATCGCCCATGTATTGACCAACACAATTGTTTTGGGAGGAATATCATAGCCTTCCACTTGAGTACCTGTTGGATTTTGTTGAGTGAGCATAACTGGAGCATGTACTCTCAGGGTCTCTTTCACTGCACATTTTAAGTGGTCCATTTCATTGACATCAATCTCAGTGACACTTGGTTTTTTTCCCACCACTCTTCTTACCTCTTCTTCGGCTTTCTACATTATACTAGGATTTTTCACAAGCTCTGCCATTGCCCATTCCATTGTTACAGATAAATTGTCAGTTCCTCCAATAAACATGTCCTGTAATTGGGATGATAATAAAATCAGGATGAGGATTTGTATGTTTATGTGAAAGGAAAAGAGGGAGAGAACCCGCAGCTTAGCTCCTTTGGTTCAGCCACCTTTAACTAGTGGCATCCGACAGGTCTAGGGTTCGATTCCCAGCACTTAAAACCTTTTCTCCTATGCTAGGCTGCAGCCTCTATATACCATAAAAAAGGGAGGGGAAAGAAAGCAGTACCTGTAGGATTGCCTTGAGGTTTTCTTGAGTAAGACCGATGTGGAGAATGCCCTCCTGCTGAAGATGAAGAAGGATATCAACAAAGTCTTTGTTGTCTTATTTATCATCATCATTCATCATAACCAGGTGATCCTCAATCACTTAATCAAAAAAAGTATGTCATTCACCGGAAACTCTTTCCAATTTTGTAGTCAAGCCTGTAAGAACATCCATCCATCCATCCATCCCAAATAGGGAAAGGAATCTTTAAAGCAAAAGGCTACTCAAACGTCCATTGCCCTCCTTGATAATTCTCCAAAACTCTTGTTTCCATCGTCTCTTTCATATACTCGACGAAAAACAGATCTGCAGATTAATTGTTTGTGATGGTTTGAAACATTTCACAAAGAGCAATTGCAGATCCACCATGACACAACTGCCCTATATGCCCAATCATTCTTCAAACTTCTTATTCCCTCACAAGCTGAAACGCCCAAACCCTCCTTTGGGTTAAAAGCTCTTTTACACAAATTTTTTTGGCCTATCTTCCGTAGTCACCCTAAGGACAAAATGCAATGTCAGTGCAGCCACAGAAGAGAGTGTTGGCGACACTTGTTCGATGCCTTTCCATGAAAGAGTCGTGTTTAACTAAGATCTCTCTGGCTATTTCAGCAGATGAAACCACAAGAGTTGGAGTTTGTCCCAACTGCAAGAGCATTAAGGGGCCATATTTCTCAAGAGGGTTCGGAAAGATCGGTGGGGCTGTCTCCCTACTTGGTGAATGTTGCTAATGATTAGTAGCTTTGATGGAGATGGTGGGAAGTTGAGCTTCCTACTTCTTGAAAGCTTAAACAAACACACAATGAAGAACAGAAGGGGAAGAAGATAGCACTATTGAACAGAACAGTTGCATTAAACTCTTGCCGCCATTGTTGCAACAATATTGCTGGACTCATAACATAATCTCTCTTCAGTTCTAGAACTTGCACGAACTAAAGTCAAAACAAAGCAGATTTAGCATTTATAAGAATTAATGAAGATGATTATTTTGCTTGATATCGCCTTTCACTATCAAGCCCTAAACACAACAAAAAAAAAATGCAAAATATCACATGGATATTAAACTTTGAGTTTAAAAATGAATTGGGGAAAAATAATTCTGGATCTTAGTATTCAAGGAGATACACATCTACATGTCAGAACAAGAGCTCTAGAAGAACCCTTCCAGGCCATCAAAGTTTTGCCATTGAAAGGATACATGATTAATTAGAAGAGTAAACAAATAGAATATTCGATGAATAATTCGTGAATAAATTTAAAAAATTAATTATCTGATGCAGCTTTTCATTTGACTATAACATCTAGCAAACATAATTTACTTGTATGCAGGGGCTGATGATATTCATGATTTTTGTTTAGAGGTGGCAGATCTATTTAATTATAAGGTTTTTTTATTTACAACTTCATTAGAATATAAAGACAAAATTTTCCTCAAAAAAAAAAAAAAAGACAAATTAAATCAGAATAAATAATGAAAACTCTTCATACGAGATCACTAGTTTCAACACCAAGATTCTTTTACGTACAATGAATTAACAATTGTTTGATGTTTTTTGTTCTTTTCCTGTGAGCCTATAGATGTTTCTTCTGTCAATTTTGGACCACTTTTGTTTGTCGATTTGGCCATTTGTCAGCTATTTGTCAGCTCAAGAGAGATTTCAACTTTTAATTGTATTATTTCATTGTAAAAAACACTAGTGAACAATGAGATACATCAAGAACAATAAACAATTGGTACAAGATGGAGAGGAAGTTTTTTATAGGCAGCTATTCCAAAGGCTTCAGTCATGTCCAAGCTACCACAGTCGGCATTACAGGGCAACTTCCAATCAAACCAATACAGAAGGTTGACAATTAGAAATTCCAGTACAGCAACCCCAAATGAGATCCCAGGGCAACCCCTTCTTCCCACACCAAATGGAATGAATTCGAAGTTCTGACCTCTGAAATCAATGGGGTTGTTTTCAAATCTCTCGGGGAGGAAAATCTTCCAGCCTATCTCATAATTTAGGATCCCTTTGAATTGCCCATACATTGACAAGCACTCTTGTTTTAGGCAAGATATCGTAGCCTCTTAGTTTAGTTCTTGCAGATGTTTCACGGAGTCATCAAAGGACCAGGAGGATGCAGCCTTAGAGTTTCTTTGACAATACATTTCGAGTACTCCATTTGGTTGATATCATCTTCATGCACCTGCCCTTTTCTCCTTACCACTCTTCTAACCTCTTCTTGGGCCTTTTTCATTGTCCCTGGATTCTTCAAGAGTTCTGCCATTGCCCATTCTGCCGTGGTTGCAGTACTTTCAACTCCTGCCACAAACATATCCTGAAATATTGAAACGTAAAGTTTAGCTGTACAGCTCAGAAATAGACTTCTTAATTTAAAACACAACAACAAGAAAACGATACGAAAAAAATATGAAAATTGACAGGGTTACAATTTTAACAAAAATCATACGTGCTTTCTCTTTTATGTGTTGACATGAATTTTATGTAATTTTCTTATAAAATATAATACAAATACACTAATTACACAAATTGACAGTGTTTTACACTATACAAATTCACCAATTGCTAGGCCTGCTAAAAAATGTGTGAGGGAGGGAAGAAGGAAGGGGAGAGAGACCAGTAAAATTGCTTTGAGGTTGTCTTGAGAGAGTCTTGTATCCAGCACGCCGTCCTTCTGACTTAGATGGAGGAGGATTTGCACAAAGTCTTTGTGTTGTGATCGTCCATGTCATTTTCTAAACTCTTTTGCTCTTCAAACACTGAATCAAGGAATTCATCCATTTCATCCATTTGCAGGAAACTTACATTCCAAATGGCATCACTGGACAGCCCCTTCTTCCACTATCAAATGGGACGAACTGAAAATCTTGGCCTTTGAAATCAACCGGGCTATTTTCGAACCTTTCCGGAATGAACTCTTCTGGTTTTTCCCACCAATTGGGGTCTCTCTGAATTTACCGTAAATTGATAAAGATGTAACATCGGAAGGAATATCATAACCTCCCAATTTAACACCAACAGATGTTTCTCGAGGAACCAGGAGAGGAACAACCAGATGTAATCTTAAAGTTTCTTTGATGACACATTTTAAGTATACCATTTTACTGATATCATCCACCTCTACCTTAGATTTCTTTCCCATCACATTTCTTACTTCTTCTTGGACCCTTTTGATGACATTTGGATGCTTTAGGAGTTCAACCAGCAACCATTCTGTTGTCGTTGAAGTGGTATCAGTTCCTCCAACAAACATGTCCTGAAATTGTCAAAACAAAACATTTCAGATAAACCAATTAACCTGAACTTAACTCAATTGATTCATGCAGCTATTTTTAATAGATGAAATCCAACAGATCTGGGATTTGAATCACAGTAGCTGCAACCTTTTTCTTATTCTCAGGCCTCCTTTAAAAAAAAAATCATATAAATGTGCCAAAAAAAAAGGGTTAGAGAGAGAGAGTTGAATAACCAATAAGTTTGCTTAGATGTTGTCTTGAGTAAGGTCCATCTCAAGCATGCCATCCATTTGGAGTTGCAGGATAATAGAAAGAAAGTCCTGACTTTTCAAAGCTCTATGCACCTCAATAAATTATCTGATCGAAAAATGTATCTAATTCTCCAGAAACTGCTTTCAAACTTGGAATAAATCCGGTGAGCAAATCCAGCCACCTCAAGTAAGGAAACATATCGCCAACAAAGAAACTCTTCAAGAGGACCATCAACATTCTTGTCAACTGTCCAAACTTGTTGTTTCCATCTTCTTCTTCGATTTTCCGATTAAGAACACATCTAGAAACAATGTTTCTTGAAACGGCCGTCAGCATTTCCGTCAGATTAATAGACTCACCTGAGGCGTGGCGGATTTTGTTTATAAGGACTTCAACTTCTTCGTCTCTTACAAACTGAAACGACTGCACTCTTCGGTGGCTGAAAAGCTCAAGAACCCTGACCTTTCTAACCTGTCTCCTGTACTCACCATACGGTGCAAAACCAACGTCAGTGCATCCGTAGAACAAGATATTTGCTGCTGTTGTCTTTCGTCTGTTCAGGAAAACAATATCATGGCTTTTGACGATTGCTCTAACCATTTCAGCTGAAGATACCACCAGTGTTGGATTATGCCCCAATTGTGGAAGCAAGAGAGAGCCATACTTCCTAGAGAGGTCTCGGAGGGAGCGGTGGGGAAGTTTGCCTAGTTGATGAATGTTGCCGATGATTGGCCAGTAGCTTTGGAGGCAAATTCATCTTCTTCCCTGTCGTTAGTTTAAGCCAAATTAGAAGGGAAACAAGAAGAATAAGAGTTAGAAACAATGTATTATTGAAAAGTTCAGCTACATTGATCAGCTCCAATAATGGCTGTAGCTCCATTTGCAAATATAATCACGAAACTGAGTACTTCGCCTTCTATACCTAATCTGCTGTTAGCTTTAGTTTCCACGCACAATTCATCTCTTCAGTGTCTTCTATACTTCCGTGATCATCTTTGATAATCATTCTTGATAATATCAAATTTTGAATCTTAATCAATTAACAGATCATCACATAATTATTAACTAAGATAAAAAATTTCACCGTGTGCATTCCATGAAAATTAAATTTTCCTTGAATTTCTATATGAGAAAAAATACATATATTTACAATTCAATCATAAGCTTGGATGAGAAATACTAATTAATAAAAAAAAAAAAAACAAAAAAGTATAAATGAAGTTGGACCCAATTCATCTAGAAATTTATTTTTCTAAATAATACTACTACCATTTTATTAACAACTGAATATGCTGGGGATGCAAGAGCCTTAGAGGGGCTATCATCAGTATCACCTTCACTCCCCTTTGTCTCCATTAACCATTTTTTTTATATATATAAATTAAAGCAATTAAAATTTTTTATCAGAAATTAATTATGTTGTTTTATAAATAAATTAGAATTTGAAGTTAATTTCAACTAAATATCTGCTTTAGTGCAGATAATATATAGTTATCTTTCATTATCTTTTGTTTAAGCTAACCTCTGTCTAATGCTTTTTCAAATATATCCCATCTAAAGTAAATACATCATATCCTTTAATTTGGTTTTCAAATTAAAGTAATTTCCCTTTTATCTTATAAATAACATTTTTTCTAACCATTTTCAGTTTATTATTTTTATATCATATAGAAGTTATATTAACTTATTATTATTATTATTAGGTCTTAAAATTTTATTATTGGTAAATATAGAAATATATTAATTTTATGATAAATTCAGTGCACAAAAAATTGACTAATTTTCTCATCTATTCTTATTAATTCACTTAAATTAATTAGAACTTAAATTTTTAATTAAAATTTCAAATTAATTCTATTGAGGTTGAAAATATCTTGTATAAAAAAAATTGTTTGGTTCCATTAATTAATCTTACACAATAAAAATTACTATTTTTATCCCATAAATTTTATCCTTTGTGTCGAGTCAATACTAAATTTCAAATTTTAAGATTTCAAATTTAATTTTAATTATTAATTTTTTTTTAACTTTAAAATTTTCAAAATTACAAATCAAACTTGCTTTTGAATGCCAACTGGCTTGAAAAGATATGGGCAAAGGTCGTTCTAGGTATTATTTTTCTCTTCTTTTTTTTTTTTAAAAGAGCAAAATTAAATTTTTTTTTTAAATTTAATTGTCGATTGATATTTTGGATTAATTGGTGTAAATTTTTTATTAGCATTTGGAGATTATGAATGTGAAAAGTTTTATGTACATAAACATAATGTCGTCTTCGATCACCGATTGATGCTTGGATTAGTTGGTATAAAATTTTTATTGGTGTTTGAAGATTGCAAATATAAAAAATTTTATGTACATAAACGTAATTAATATTTTTTCAATCAGATGAATATAATGAGTAAAGAGACAGAAATAAATTAATTTTAAAAAAAAAATTCCAAACTTAGTTGAAACAAAGTATTTTTAAATAAATCTAAGATCAAAATTTGTGATCATTTTAATTTTTAAATTAATTTTCATCTTTTTTTAATTCAATAAATTTACTGCTTCCTTTAGAATGGTTCTGTCACGCCAGTTTCAGCTCAACATCAAACTCCAAGGAACTCCCATCTCCATCATCAATCTTGGTTATTTTTATTAATGGAATATTCAAAAAAAAATTTAGAGTTTTTATTTATAATATATATAAAAAATTATCAACGAATTTAATAATTTTATTGATGAAAATGATTTTCAAAAATAAATTTTAAGAATGCTCAACAAAAAATTTTCTTCAAAAAAAAAAAGTCTTTATATATGTAAAAAAAAAAAAATCAATGCAAAATTTTAAAGAATATTTATAAAAAGTATATGAATTAAATTTCTCTTTGCTGAATCTTAGTATATTTATTTTCTTTCAAAACTTTTGACAATGGATTATATACAATTTCTCTTTTATATTCGTGTACTTATGTTTATTTATTTCGTATCAAATATAAGTAAAACATGAATATTTTTATTTTATAATCTGTATTGATATATTAAATATGAAACATATATTTTTTTATTTTATAAATAATTTTTATTAAAATTTTAAATTTAATTACTTTCGATTTTTTTTTCTTATCATATCATTAAAAGAAATACAATGATAAGACAAAGAAAAGAGGAAAAATAAATATATGCTGACTAATTAAGTATATTAATTAATATAGATTACTATGTTTGTTAGTTAGCTTCAATTTCATAACCCACCAAATGTATTATCAAATGAATAAGACTAATTTATTTGTTAAATATTGCCTGATGAGTTGGTTATACACATTTATTTCACTTTATAATGTTACTTTATTAGGAAGATTTTTTATTTATCTTCATTTTATTTTTGAGAAGTATTTTTTTTTTTTTTTAGTTCGTATTTGATATACGGATAGTATAATAGTTTTACTCCACATGTAAGATCAAGATACCACACATGTATTTCAAAAAAAGAGATTAATTCATGTCCCATTTTTTAATTAATTTTTTTAATTATTTATTTATCACCATTTACGAATCTAAAAAAATTCAATTAATGAGATAATTTTTTAGTTCGTTTTTGATAAAATGATAATGTAATTTTTTTAATTTCACTAATAAAATTAAGAAATTATCACATATCATTTTTTTTATTTTATTTTTAAATGAATCAAGATAACTTTTTTTAATTCAATTTTAATATACTAACATTATAATTTTTTAATTTTTCAAAAAGCAAAATAAAAAATTAACGCATTTTACTCCAATGAAAGTTTTAACTTTTAACGAAATAATATATATATATATGAATAGAAATTCATTTATATTAATGTAACGCTTATGTTTTTTTTTTAATTTTTGAATTAAAATTAAATTCATAATTCATTTGAATTAAAACAATATTTTTAAATTTAATAATTTAAATTCAAAAATCTAAAAAATCTAAAAATTATACTAATATAAATGAATGGTCTCAAATCAAATCTATGTACAAAGGAACCACTTAGTATAACTGACTTAAAAAAAAAAAAACAAAAAAAAAAAATCGACAGATTATATATGAATAATAATAATAATTATTATTATTATTATTATTAAAAAAGAGTATTATGTCTTTATAATTAAAAATTCAATATTTTATTAATAAATTATAAAATTATTGATAATTCCGTAATCTTTCTCTTTCATTAAGTTAATTTTTTTTGTATTTATTTCTTTTTATAACATTAATTTTCCTTTTAAAAACGTAATGTTTGGTCCGACAACGAAATCTCAACTCAAAAATGTGTAGTCTGGTCAAAACCTCATAAGAATTAATCAAAGTCAATGGATCCATATAGAATTTTCTATGTTTCTTAAAAAAAAATTCCAAGTTTTCAGTTTCATGTTATTGGTTAAATTAACATCATAATAACTATATGATTCTTGATGACTGTTTCAAAATGCTCAAGTTCTTCAATTGTGATGCAGCTGGTTAAACATTACTTCTATATAGCAAAAGACAATCTTATTTTAAATCATGCAATTATTTTTAAGAGATAAAAAAAGAAAAGAAAGAGAAATTATCACATCCTTTGATTACAGAGGAAGGATGAATCAGAGATTGGAAGAACTTGGAGAGGGAATTTCCTGTTAACAGTTAGCCCGTAGACTTCATTCATGTCCAAATTCTCAGCATTTTCTCCATCAGGCAGCCTCCAATCAAACCAAAACAGAAGGTTGGCTATCAAATATTCAACAGAAACAACCTCAAATGCCATTCCAGGACAATTCCTTTTCCCACAGCCAAATGGGATGAATTGAAAATCCTGGCCCTTGAAATCAACTGTGGAATTCTCGAACCTCTCAGGGAAGAACTCCTCTGGCTTGTCCCACCATTTGGGATCCCTATGAATTGCCCATACATTGATAAAAACTGTAGTGTTTGGAGGAATATCATAACCTTCCAATTTAATACTTTCTGATGTTCCTCTACGAACCATAAATGCCACAGCCGGATGGAGTCTTAAGGTTTCTTTGATCACACATTTTAGGTATTCCATTTGGTTTATATCATTCATATCAACCTTTGGTTTCTTTCCAACCACATTTCTTACCTCTTTTTGAACCTTTTTCATGACATTTGGATGTTTCAGGAGTTCAGCCATCACCCATTCTGTTGTTGTTGAAGTGGTATCAGTTCGTCCAGCGAACATGTCCTGAAATTGTCATACAAAAAACTTCATACAGATGCAAATGTAAAGGTAAAGATGTTTATAGACATCCTAAAAATTGAAAAACAAGAAAATTTGAAAGAAAATTTTCCCCACATGCACCCACAAAAACAGATCAAAGACCAGTAAGATTGCTTTGATGTTGTCTTGATGGAGGTCAATCTCAACCATGCCATCCTTTTGAAGTTGTAGGATGATAGAAATGAAATCCCTCTTATCAGCAACATCATCCTGAGCTTTCAAGGCCCTATGCTCCTCGATCACCTGATCAAAAAATGCATCCAATTCTCCAAAAGTTGTTTTCAAACGTTGAATATATCCAGTAACCATATCCAACCATTTCAAATAAGGAAACATATCCCCAATACACAAACTCGTGAACAGAACCATCACCCTTCTGGCCAACTGCCCAAACTTGCTCCTGCTACCATCTTCTTCAGCTTTCCTACTTAGAACGCATCTCGAAACTATGTTGCTCGAAATAGCCATTGCCATCTCAGTCAAATTAATAGCATCTCCATTAACAGCAGCACCACGGATCTTGTCGACAAGAACATCAACTTCTTCTTCCCTTACAAATTGAAATGAGTGAACTCTTCGGAGACTCAGAAGTTCAAGAACACAGATCTTCCTGACTTGTCTCCAGTACTCTCCATAAGGAGCAAAACCCACATCCTTGCATCCATAAAACAAGATTTCCGCCGCCGTGGTACTTGGTTTGTTTAAGAAAACAATATCATGGTTTTTCACCATTTCTTTAACAGAATCAGCAGAGGACACCACTAGAATTGGATTTTGCCCCAATTGCAAAAGCATTAAAGAGCCATACTTCCTTGAGAGGTCTCGGAGGGAGCGGTGGGGAAGTTTGCCTAGTT
This sequence comes from Durio zibethinus, assembly GCF_047325235.1. NCBI lineage: Eukaryota > Viridiplantae > Streptophyta > Magnoliopsida > Malvales > Malvaceae > Durio > Durio zibethinus. The sequence goes on from NC_143170.1 coordinate 27,002,707, forward strand.
GATGGATGTTTCCAATAATTGGTAACTTTGGTGGCGATGGAGGCAAACTAAGCTTCTTCCCTTTGGCTAGTTTAAGCCATATCAAAAGGGAGAATGAGAGATAGAAACCATGGATTGTAAAGTTTAGCTACGTTCATCAGCTTCACTAATGGCAATAGCTCCATTTGCGCATCTAACCATCAGCTTCACTAAATCTTGCCTTGATATTATATATTTCCCTCTTATTGAACATGATTTTTGGCATTTTTTATCAAAGATTCCCTACTGTAGAAATTTTTTTAATATGCAAAATATTCATAGGGCACCAATCAAGGTAAAAAAGAAAAAATAAATAAAAGGAAAACACCCCTATGCATGACTCATCTAAAACTTTATATTTCTAAAATAATAATACGAAATCAACATTTACCAATAATTGAATATATATGCCAGATCTCCACCAGTTATTGAACATGAAATTTCATAAGTAAAGTTCGTGAAATTTTTTATTAAAAATAAATAAATAAAAATTTTAAACCAATAAATTAATAATATTTAATATGAATATAAAAAATTATTAAAAATATTATTAAAAATATTGTTTATAATTTAAATTTTATTGATACTTATTTTACGGTAAAAATTTTATCAATATTTTTATTAAAAATATTTATTTAATAAATATATTAAAATTTATTAAAAATTTTTAAATTTTATGCATTTAATTTATGTAATAAAATATTTTAATCTATCGATTTTAATTTTTTATTTTAATTTTTACTTTATCATTTTTTATAAAAAAATTTCACAAATTTTATACAAAAAATTTCATTGAAGTCTTTCCCACTTTGTTGATACTTCAATTCCGACTCTATCTTATAGCGACAACAAAGAACTTATTTGCAGGAAAAAAAATAAAGCAATAACATTGGAACATCAAGAGTAAAGGCCATCTAGAATAAATCAAAAACATATTTGGTTGTAGACGAAGAGGGACGATTTTCCTGTTGATAGTTAACCGACCAAGTTCACTTTGTCTTTTTTTTTTTTTTTTTAATTCATAATTTATTTTTGAACCTTCTATGTAATTTGCATTTATATAATTTTAAAAATTTACGTAAATAAAATTTTTAAATACCAACTTTAATAATACGTCACAAAATAAAAAATCAATTGATAAATTCACTCGTATTTTAATTACCCTCAATTGCATAATCCCATAAACTTCCAATTAAACCAATATAGAAGGTTGTCGATCACATATTAAACAAAAAAGAAAACCTCAAGACAACCCCTTGTTCCAAATACAATGGGATTAACTGAAAATCTTGACCTTTGTGATGAATGGGCTATTCTCATAAACCTACAACATTTTATATCTATACATATAATAAAAATAATCCCCAATTTCAATTTTATTGTCTAACTCATCATTATAAAAAGCATGATGTAAAGGATATTTTGAGAATATGCGAAGCTAATTTTTTCTTCTCTATTTTTGACATCTTTCTCCTAACTATAATATGGATATTATTCAAAGTTGAGAAATCAGATCCAAAATAAAAATCATTTTTATAACTCAATTTCGTTTTCCATACAATTATATATATTTTTTTTACATTTAAAATTTTTATTTTTTATATTTGAAAATTATTTTTATGATTATTTTAATTTTTTAATATTAAAAATTACGAAAATTTAGTTTTATAAAAATTTTTATAAATACATTAAAAATATTTTTTTTAATTCCGAAAAAATCAATATATAACAAACATTATTTTTCAAAACGTTATGATATAGGAGTAAATGAAACCGACCATCCTCCACTGAAAATAACCAAACTGAAATAAATCAATTAGTTTGGTCAATTCTTTCATTTTTTTCTATAATTTTAAATAATAATTTGGTAATGATTTTGATCCAATAAAATTTACTCCATAATTTTACCATCAAAATCATTTTTACCAATTTTAAAAACTTAACCTAGTCACATTTTTAACCAATTAGTATCGAAATCAATCGAATCAAACCGACGAGATCAAGCATTTTCTCATCTCTATAAGCAGAGACCTTGGCACACCGCAATAAAAGATTAAAACCGAAGCAACTGCTCAACCAGACAAGAATCATGCTCAACGCAATTAGAGATAAGAATGTCTTACTTGCCCCAATAAGATACTGAATTGCGTAAAAAAGCCATATAGCCTCTTAAAACAGCCTGGATCGATCAAGCCTAGCGACCAAAAATTTACAAAAAACGATAAATAGAACCAAATGGGAACACGACACAACAGATTCTAAAGCTTCATTGAATCTAACTAATGATACAAATTCCAGTCTCCTCTGAATTAAAAACCATCTGTGTCGGTGTTAAATCTGTTAGCTTGCACCACGATACAGTTTATAACACAACAGATGGTGCTAGAGTGAGAGGCAATTTCATGTCGGAAAAATTTACAGTATTGCACTCCAAAGCCCCACGCCACATAATGCCACGCTCATCGCCTAAATTGGTCCCTGCTGAAAAAGGGATGCCTTAGGGCTTCACAAGCTGTGAGCCTATCAATAGGGTCATACCTAAGCAATCCTTGTAATAGATGAATCAGATCCCCAGCTGAATGGTCCACATGCTGCATTATCAGGTTCTGCAATGATTTAGAAAGAGGAACATCAGATTAGAAAATAAGAGAAATAAAAAAGCAATCCACTAAAATGCTGAATTCAGATGTTAATTAATAAAGATAAAAACCTGGAGACGAGGTAGCTTAAGAACAGCTTTGATACTCTCTCTTGAGGTAGCAGCATCTGGCCAATCCAATCTACCCCTTCTAACATACTTCTCCGCATGTCGGCTGGAATGCAGAAATTTTACATTTAACTTTACAGACAGATCAAGGTACCAACAAAGACTGACAGTCCATCATAAGAATACATACTCTACTCTCTTCAACATGTGCTGAGGTAGCGGACCAAACACTCTCTCCATCATGGCAAGGTGCTCCAAATTCTCATGAGTTTGAAACAGCGCCTCACCCTGTCAAATTATCAATAGTTGCATAAATGCGGCTCATATATGAATTTGTAATCTTCTTACTAAAAACAAAGAATGAATTTTCAGCGCATACCGTGCATAATTCAACTAATATGCAACCAACACTCCATATGTCACAAGGATAACTCCATCCAAGTCCTATAAACACAATACCAAGGTTACATCCCTCGTCCACTCATTTTCTAAAGCATCGTTTCTTAGCCGTAATAACCTGAAAATACTAACCAAAATAACCTGAAAATACTAACCAAGAATAACCTCTGGAGCACGGTAATGACGTGTTGACACAATGTAAGTCTGATCTTGACGCTCATAAGTTGTGCTACCAAAATCGATTAGCTTAATAGCACTTGATTTTGGCAATCTTTTAAAGTAAGAACTATCCTTTGGGGATCGTGATGCACTCTTGACAGTAGAAAGATAATATAAAAGAACAATTAGCCCAATAAATGATGCAAAAAGCACCTACATAATGCCACAGATTAGAGTAAAAAAGCCTAACAGGGAATTTACACATGGAACTGTGCTGCAAATAAGGATGATGGTATCCAGTAAAGAAAATACCTTGTAATCAGGAACTTTGACATACTCTGGAGAGAGTAGAAGAATGTTTTCTGGCTTCAAATCCGTGTGTATCAAACGCAAATCATGCATGACTGCAAATATTAACACAAGAAAAACATTAAGCAACCAGTGCCAGAATGAGAACAATAATTGTATCATTCTAATATACTTCAATGCAAATGCTTAGCTAAAGAAATGACTAAGGGGTCTCTATGGTTAAAGAAAAATATTCATGGCATTAAATGCAGGAATTCATTTTAAGATTTAACAGTCAGAGACAATAATAAATGAAAAATGGTAACATAGGATAGGCAGAGAAACTAGCTTAGTAATTATTACACACATGCTACACATTCCAATAGTTGTCTGCCAATCTCTCGGACAAGATCAATGGGAAATGAGCGATAATTGTTTTTCCGTAGAAAATCGTATAAGCTTGGTCCAAGCTTCTCAAACACCTGTTGAAACCATTTAAATTCACCCACACGTTTTAACCCCCAAATTATTGGTGAGCAGGGGAAAACAATCCATTACAAATCAATCATACTTACAATACAGATATGGTTACGATAGTCAAACCAGTGCCGTATTTGCACAAAACTGCAAGGAATGAATTCATTTAACATTGCAACCAAATTTAAAATAAAATAGGTTGGTTACCAAGTTGATAGCTGCAGCAAAATTTATTTACAATGCTAAAGATAACTCACCGATTGCCACCTTTATCATGTTTTCCAAGCTGTTGCAGCATTTCAATTTCAATCATGGCTGCTTCACGATACTTCTTAATTCCACGAACAATTTTGATGGCAACCATCTCCTTCCTCTCTCTATCCCAGCATTCTAAGACCTGACCAAAGGTACCTGTAAAAAAAAAGAAAGGTCAGGGAATGGATGCCTAGCAAGATAAAGGAGCACCTAGACAGAAAAAGCCTATAGGAAAACAAACTGAGCTGTAAGTTACTAAGGTATACCTTCACCCATTTTACTCCGTATCTTATCTGCAACCATCAAGCACCAGAAATTAGAATCGAAAAAAAAAAAATGATAACCATTCAATTCATTGTTAATTTCTTTCATATTTAGAATGAGAAGGCTTCAACAAAAAAAAAAAAAAAAATCTAATCATCAAAAATTGGATTTGAAAAACCATTAGATCTTGAGAAGCCCCTTTATTTTAAAAGAAGAGCCATAGTGTTTTAGATTATACTGCCGTGCTTTACAATACAGTATTTCAATTAATCAAAAAATTAGCTGAAAGCAAAATAGTCAACCATCTAGACTTGACCTACTCTGTAATTATAATTATCCTAATCAACAAATAGCAACAATTATAACAATTTTTTTGGAAAACCGATTATTTTCAAGACTACTAATTAATGAATGTAAATTTGTTTATAATGATGGTAAAAGCGAAATTACAGCGAGAGGTTAAATTATCTCCAAGCTCAAACATGTAATGTCCATCCTTGTCATCTTCTCGCCATGGAGGAGAACCATTGCGAGCCACTCCTCCCTTTACACCTAGAGAAGAACTAGCAGTAATAGTACTACCATAATCTGAGGGTGCTCTTGCATTGGAAGAAGCAAAGCTGGTCACATGCCCAACATCTTGTGCACAAAACATTCCTACCTGAGCCTACACACAGCCATCCATTCATTGTACCACTAAGAGATTAAAAATCAGTAGTTCTTTTACCTTCCCTAATTACCTTACAACCCCATCTTTTTAGCCACAAAAAATGACCAGGGTAAAGTATACCCCAGCAAGAAAGAAAAAAAGAGAGAGACAGACAACATAAAAAATCTGAAAGAAGCATAAAAAGTTATCTTTATCCCAAAATTCCTGAAAATTTTTCTTCTTTTTTTTTTTTACAACGATCGTGAAATATTACAACTTGTGAGAAAAATCCACATCAATGGATTTTTTTCTAAAATATTAGATTAAATTTATAGTTAAATATAAATTAATTATATTATACAAAAATCCATTGAAAAAGAAAAAAAAATTCCAGATCTGAGCCAAAAGAAGTGAAAATATGCTAACTTTGCAAAACAGGATCATTAATAGAAAAAAAAATTGCAGATCTGAGCCAAAAGGCGTGAAATTATGCTAACTTTGCATAACAGAATCACAAATTGAAAACCCTAAGAATACAAAAAAAAAAAAAAAACCAGATCAGCCAAGAGCAAATCAAAGATCTAATCGAAGAAAAAAGACGATACCTGAGGTGGCAACTGAATTACGTCCCAGCCCAATCGCGGCCGCTTTCTAGGTCGCCGGTCCATATGCGTATGGGGGAACTCTGTCACGCGCTCCATCTCCATGATCGCAAAAGCTAGATCTAGAAAATAAAATTATCTCTTTCCCAAGAAAGTGATAGAAAATCGAAAAAAAAAATTTTCCCCTTTTTGACGAATAAAAAATAAAGAGCAGATGAGGATTATGATAAGGTTTGCGGAACCTTTACCCGAGCTTTTAACCTAACAAGCAAGGAATTGAGGTGGTTGTGATTACATCTAACCGTACACGTGTCAGGAATCTGGCTGTTGGTTTGACCCAATATGCCAATCTGTGTGCGATCGTGTTAAATTGGTAATAATATTTATTTCCACTAGAATTAGGTATTCGCTTCGAGATTTTTTTTTTTTTACATATTTATAATTAATTAATAATGTATATGCATTATTAAAAATTTTGAATTGTTTAAAATTATAATATTTTTAATAATTTTTATTATTATTTAAAATACATTCTTTTGTGAAAATAATTTTAGATTTTTACATTTTGGGTAAATTTTCGTAATTATTTTTTCACTAGAACAATGTTAAAAAAAAAATGGTTACTTATAACTTTTAAAAATTTTGTATTGTAAGAGATTTTTGTTAAATAATTATATTTTTTATTATTCAATTTATTTAATTAATTTTATATAAAATTTAAAATTAATCTAATGACTTAATCCAAATACAAAACAAATCAAACACGAAACTCTTATATGATTATTATTTAAATTTAACTTACTGTCGATGCTTAAAACTTAAAATGAATTGAATCATAAATGATAGTACATTTTTATTTTTATTAAATTTAATTATTCATATATTTATATAGTATAAAATATTAAATTTTATATTTTTATTTTATTTTTTATTAAAAATTACGTGTCAAAATTCATATTAACATAAAAATATAAAATATATTTTTTTATTTTATTAAATTCATATATAATTATTATTCAAATTTTAAACTATAATTTCTTGATATATTTCGTATTATACAAATCAAATACAAAACTCTTATATGATTATTATTCAAATTTAACTTGAATCCGACCAATGCTTAAAACTTAAAATGAATTGAATCATAAGTGTAATACATTTTTATTTTTATTAAATTTATTTATTCATATATTTATATAATATAAAATATTAAAATTTATATATTTATTTTATTATTTATTAAAAATTACGTGTCAAAATTTATATTAATATAAAAATATGAAATATATATTTTTATTTTATTAAATTTATATATAATTATTATTAAAATTTTAAATTATTATTTTATAATATATTTCGTATTATATTCATTTTATATTACCGTGTCATATTTTCATTGCGGGGTTTAATTTTCACAAATATAGGGCAAGACTCAGAGAAAAATACGATTGTTTGTGGTACCCAAAAAGAATAATTGTTTGTTTAACTCAACTCATATGAGCAAAACTCAATCACTATACATTTAATTCTCTAACAGTACAAACAACAGAAAATATCTGATGTCATGTGATTGAGAACATATGAGATGCAAGGATTCAAACCCAAGGAACAGGCAACTACATGAACTCTGCAAACTACAATGGCTTTCAAAATTGGCAATCACAGATCAAGAACTCAACTGTAATCTTTCAGATGTTCTAACTTTTAATCAAGTTCCTTCAAGCATAATCACATAATCTCAGTGAGACCTTATATCCTGAAGGTAACGGCCGACTTGCTGTGCGCCAATAAACAAGGCATCAGCAATCACAAAAACTCCAATCTGAAACAGAAGCAATACAGGATTATCTTATCATGTAGCTACACTTGAGCTCATTTTAATGGAGTGATGAAGTGAATAATTACCAGGCGAGCAGAGTATTGTAACCGGTAACCCCAACCTTCTCTGGCAGCTTGAGCTCTCTGTTGGTCTGTCCAACTGAAAATTTAAGGGGAATTAGAAACAAGCTGTGCAGTGTGACACAATCAAATATAAGTTACATGATCTCAAAATTTTAATATTAAAATGCAAAATTCTTACGCACCAACTACAAGCCGAAGAAATGTTCTGAGTAGAAAAGTCTCTAATGAGAAGACAGATACTTGAATAAATTATAATTACACATATTGAACTGTGATAAAATGGTTTTAACATTCCCAAATCGAGTTTTGGAACTAAGCCCTTGTTGAGATAAATTATATATTAGAGGGCTGCTTCCTGGCAGGCTAATATCTCATATTCATTTTGTAAAAAAAACAGTTATGTCAATAGTTTGCAAGGAGCATGTCAAACGAACAAAGAGATGAGAGAGGTATATACCCAAGAAACTCCGAAAGCCCACCAATTCCTGCAAACCTCAAAGGCTGAGTACCTTCCCTGGCAAGATCCTAAAGAAAACCAATTGAGACTCGCCAAATTAATTAAATTTCTTCATTTAGAATCAAACGTAAAGTAATTAGAGTCAGCAAGAAAGAGGGAAATATAAGGGCTAAATGGAAATTCTATCCGGCATTACCTCTTCTTCAGCAGCTTCTAGACCCCCTTGAATCCAGAAAAGATTGCTGTAGCCAGCATTACACAGTAGCTCGCATGCAGCTAGGGATCTGCCAGAAAAGTGTCATTTAGTGAAGTAAAAGAATTGACGCCATATTTAGTACCTAAAGAGCACTCAAGGTATATATTTTCACTTTCAGTCATGGTGATGGCACTTTCCCACCCCAACCAAACCAAAATAGTGAATCTTTAAATAAATCTGAGGAAATGAACTTTGAGTCTGAAAAACAACAATACAGCGGCATAAGTCAGGCTAGAAAGACCAAAAATCTGAACTGAGAATGTAAGATATAATTACCACTTTTCCAAATTGACCCATGCACCTACATTGCCTAACAACAATATTTTTTATCAAATTCCACCCATTTTTTCTCCCTTTTCTTTTTCTTTTTCTTTTATCATGCTCAGCAACTGGACTGTTCCAGATACAATGCAGACTCATAACTCCAGCTTTATTTCAGAAGAACATTTCCCATTCCGGATCCATTGTTATTACATTGGAAAATGAAAATGAAAATGATTGTTCATTCATCTGAAGGCTTTCAGTCAAATTAGTCAATACTGTTAGGACATGCCGAGGGCCAAGGAACAGTCCTAGCAATTTCCAAAGCATTTGTAGTCACAAGTTCGTTCTTTTAATAAAAGATTGACAATGAAAAATACAGTCCTTAAAAAAAGGATAAAGGTTATAATCATAGCTGTATCCTCTATTTGGGGCACATCTTTGCTTACACCAGGACCAGGGGATTTAGCATTTTACACATAGACCATTTTCAGCCGAGATCAAATTAGAAGGAAAAATGAACTCATTTCAAAATGAAACTAAAATTAATAGTGAGGTACCACCTCTCTCCTCTGTCACTTAAAACAAAAAATTCACCTCAATCCCTTTTGGCATGCAATGATAAGCTCTGCATCTTTTGGGAATTTTTCCTCAACTTTTGACAAGAACTGTCTGTCAAAGAAAGTAACAGAATAAGTACAAAATATATTCTATATGCATGCATATATAACGTGAGAGTGGACACGCACAAGCAAATGTGTGTACAGAGACTGACACATGCGCAAACTATAGAAGCAAAGGTAACTTATAATGCACCTGTCATAAGACAACGTAGGCACGCCACTCCACCAACCCCCTACAGAAAACATAAGACAATTTAATTTCAGCCCCCATAACAGATCACATAGGTTTTATCTAGTAACTCTCCATCAGGCAAATCATTGATATGATCTCTCTGGAAGTCAGAAGATAGCAAGGAATTGAGTGATACCCATCACAAAATTGGTGACTTTTCTGGAAAGGGTTCCAACATCAAATTTATCATCAACATCAAAGATTGGTACCCAGGTGGAGCCTTTAACCCATGCCTTCAAAACAGAATAAGAAAAAATTTAATCTATCCCAACCGCAAATAGAATGATAATGGCCATGCAACATACAATTCCATAAATAAAAAGGGGATAAAAGCAAAAGGGCAAGAATTTAATTATTTGTTTTAAACACCAAATAGTTACCAGTTTCCCCACAAGAATCAATATAGTAAAGCAATATGCCAATATAATGCCTTTAGCATGGTATTTCAAAGGAAACAGAGACCATAGACAAATATATATTTATATTTACATTTATATTTATACTTGAGATTGTCAGGAATTGAGTTTTGACCACTAAACTGAAAGTCCAACGTTCTACCATCAGAGCACATGACTATTGGCACACAAAAATATATTCATAACCTATGATACAATGAATTATAAAATTAGAGTAGCCTCAATGCTGAAGACAACAGAGCCAAATGAAACTAGTTGTAACAATTATTTTTGCGAGATTGAAGATAAAAAACAGTGATTAGAAAAAAGATGGTATATTTAACAACCTTGTTGCGCTCCTTAGATGGACGAACATCAAGTAAAGGCTTGTTAGAAAGTTGAATTGCATAACCTGCCTCCCTAGGTGTAATAATCTTTACTTTTCCTTCCCTAATCTGTACACACAACACAGCTAAAAAATTACTATTCAAGCAGCAAGCACACATATGAAAGTTCAAAGTGCTGGATTTAGCAATATCATCACAATCATCCTCATTACTCTTATAAGCAACATTAAAAAAAAAAAAAAAAAAAAAAACCATTTGCTTTATCAAAGATGATAGACAAAAATCAAGAAAAAAACTGATTAAAGAAAAGGGAAAGGAAAAGTAAGTAAATTGGGGATTAAAGAAAATATACCATAGCATCCCATCTCTTCTTTGCAGCAGCCATATCTCTCATTTGCTTCAACTCATAATCTTCACCATCAGCTTGCATTCGAACAACCCCACATTGCTAAATTCACAACAAAACAGGAAAACACAAAAAAAAAATCAATGGAAAAAGCAAAAACAAAGTAGAAAAACGAAAACCCATTGAATTAAAAGGTTGAAACAATGGAAGAAAAACATACAAAACGGTGAGTTGTAAAAGTGGGTGGATGCCTGAAAGTAGATATCTTTGAAATTGAAGAGTTCAAAGGAGTTTTCTGGTTATGAATGCGCGAAATGGTTGAAGCATTGAGAGAAGGAAGAGTCAGAGAAGCCATCTTTGTGATTGTTTCCAGATTTTCTTTTGTTTTTTTTCTAAATTTGGATCATTTTATCATTTGCTTCTATCTTTTCTGGCTTGCGTTCCGGGGATTGGTTTATCTTGGATGATATCCGAAAATCCAACCATCAAACGGCGTCTTGCACGCGGTTAACGACGTCGTTTCTTAGAAACAGAAACTCTTTGATTTTAGTATTTTACTTTGAAAATTTTAAAGTCATTTATCAAATATCCATCATCATATATATCCAGAGTTTTTAACATATTTGTTGGTTTCATCAAACCGCAAAAACTTATTTATCTATTCTATAGATTATATAATTGTAATGTAATCAGCTGTAGAATGACTGAGAGCAGGCATGTCTCACTGTAGGACACCCTTGTATTGGCATCGGTTTCACGTGCCAACTGTAAACTGTACTATTTTTCATGCTGTATAAAACCTTTTCACTGGCAATCCTTATTGGTGCTGTGGAACAACTGCTATGATAATTTTACAGAAGAGTCGTGAATCTTATATTAGCTGTTTATCAGAATTGGTTTTAAAATATACGTGTTCATTCTTCATATCATATTTAACTTCTGAGATAATCTTTATAAGATAAAATCATAAATTCAACGAGTTGAAGCAAATAATTTTTCATAAGATGATATAGATCTTGATATTTGATGATGTCAAAGTCAACTCTGAATGCTATCAATGTTCCACTAAGGACAATAAATCCTCGTTGGAGTAAGGAGTATGTCAAGATCTTAACGAGGAGTCATGCATCTCGACTGTATACTTTACAGTATTCTGGGCGTTAATGGTTGTGCTATGGCTGTGCTAATGCGGCAAACTTGCTATTTTGGTCAATAATGGTTTTGCTGAGAGCTTAGTATGATGTAAAAGCAGCATTTAAGATAAATCTATAATTCATGTCATTGTATTATGTAAATTATTATATTTGTATTATATTTGACTTAAAAATTATATATTATAATTTATATCGATATAAAAATATAAAATATAATTTTTTAATTTTATTAAAATATTTTTATAACTCTTTTAAAATTTTAAATTATATCTTTTTATTCGTATCATTTTCGTACTATGTCATCTTAAATGTATTTCAAATTGCTAAGCGGAATCGAAGATATCCTGAGATAGAAGTAGCATGCTACTGTTGCTTTCTTTAACTTCACCGTAGTTTGCTGTCAGCCGATATTTGTGCTGTATTCCGTAGATTTGTCCGGATGGACAAACAGAATCAGATGTGTGATGCTTTGCACGAACATCTTGTTCTGCTCACTTCAAGATTGCTTGGAGTAGCTTCACAACTTTTAGGACCGGCAATCTTAATTTTAGTGAACTCGTCTTGTCTCACACAACTGCCTGGTGCAACACCTTCCACCTAAAACCACATTATATAAGAGAATTTATTAACCCCTCGAGCCACAACATTGGATCTCTCACTTCCTTTGGTATGGAAGGCAAGAAGCACTTGCTCTCCGTTGTGATTTCTGTTATTTTACAGCTTTTTGTTGTTAGTGGTGCAGTTGAGGTGTCCTCCGGTGGGAGAAAAGGGACATGGAAACTACTACAACAAAATACAGGGGTAGTGGCCATGCACATGGCTTTAACATATCGTAACACTGTTATTATGTTTGATCAAACTGCTGCAGGCCCCTCCCAACACAGGCTTCCTCGGCGCTACAATGGGAAAAGGTGCACTCGTTCCCGAGAAGATTTAGAAGATTGGTCGTGCTATGCTCATTCGGTTGAGTACGACGTAGATGGTAATAAGTTGAGGTCACTAAGGCTTGATACCGATCCCTGGTGCTCCTCGGGTTCGTTCCTCAGCAATGGCACACTTCTGCAGACTGGTGGGTACGGTAGTGGTTCTAAAAAAATACGATACTTCAATCCTTGTAGTGATCATCAATGCAATTGGAAGCAATCAAAGAGGTCATTGTCAGATAACAGATGGTATGCTTCCAATCAGTTACTGCCAGACAAAGATAGAGTTATTATTGTAGGTGGAACTCATGGAAGGAATGCCTTTAGTTATGAATTTGTGCCTAAATTGCACTCCAGTCCCATGTAAGTGATTTTGGACCAAGTAAAGGTCATGGGCCTTAATCTTTTATTTTACACAGAGCCCTAGCTACTTAATAAAAAAGAGGTGGGATTGTTTTATGTGTGTGTCGAAAACCAAGCAGAGAAAGAAGAAAAGCCAAGAGAGAAAAAGAAGAAGGGAGAGTTGGTTATACGGAAGTCGATCCGTGGTCCGATTGAGTTAGAACCTTGTCAGAAGGTTTATGATTCAGAGTTTTACATTCTGAACGGTGAAGATCGAGTTTGAAGCTCTCTAGGAACAAATTCAGGGTGTATTTGTTGAGTCACTTATTTGGTGAGATTTTTTCAATTGTTTTTTTAGTTGTTGATTAGCTCTAGTTTTAGCTAGAGAAGAACTTTGTAAAACTATTATTTGATAGTGAAGATTTTTCTGGTGGTCCGTGATTTTTTTCCTCTACACTGGAGGGTTTTTCACGTAAATCTTGGTGTGCTTTATTTTTCCTGCGTATTTGATTATTGATTGTTGTCTATTGCTTCTGTATTGTTGTGATTATTGATTCAGGCGCAACAAGTGGTATCAGAGCGAGGATTATTTTGAGACATTGATACAGAAGCAACCCAGGATAGAAGTAAATTCTGTTTGAGATCATGGAGGGTGATACAGGTTTCATGATAAAATTGACAGCATCGAATTATTCAATTTGAAAGCCTATGATGGAGGATCATCTATGCTGCAAAGATTTGTATGAGCCAGTATTGGTGATTCGGCTAAACCAACAGATATGAAATATGAAAGCTGGAAGAAGCTAGGTAGAAAGACGCTGGCTACAATAAAAAATGGTTGATATCAGCATGTTCCATCATGTAGCGCAGGAGTCAGATGCTCACATTGTTTAAAAAAAATTGACAGCATTGTATGAGAGAAAAACAGGTATGAATAAAGTTATGCTTATTAAAAAGATTACAACTTTACAGTACAGGGATAGACAATCTGTTATAGAGCACTTGAGTGATTTTTAAGATATATTTAATCGGATGGCTACTATGGAGCTTAAGATGGATGATGAAATGAAGGCGTTATTTCTTTTAGGTTCATTGCCAGACAGCTAGAATACTCTAGTTATGACTGTTCTTAATTCAGCTCCTGATTATAAGGTGACATTGGAGATGGTAAAGGACAATATGCTTAATGAAGAAGCAAGACGAAAAGATGTAGACCTTGGGAATCAAGCTCTAGTCACAGAGAACAGTGGTAGAAACATCGACAGAGGTCAGGACTCAAAAGGCCGTGGTAAGTCTAAACATAGATCCAAGTCTAGAGGTAAAGTGAAGTGTTTCCATTGTGGTAAGACGGGTCATATAAAACGAAACTGTAAAATCTTAAAGCAAGAGCGAAAAGATGAAAAAAGTAAGAGTTCAGATAATGGCAATATTGCAGCAGTGAATTCAGATAGTGATTCAGTTACTTTGATTTGTACACATGATGATTGTAATCATGTTAGTGATCCCGACATTGAGTGGATAGTTGACACAGGAACGGCATATCATTGTGTTCCTAAGAGAGAGTTGTTTATAACTTACAAAGCAGAAGACTTTGGTTGTACCAAAATGGGAAACAAGAGTGTGTCGTAAATTGTTGGGATTGGTGATATTATTGTATAAACTAGTACAGGATGCATGTTGACTTTGAGGGATGTCAGACACATTTCAGATATGAGAATGAACTTGCTTGCTATTAATGTTCTTGATAAGAAGGGATATGAAAGCCGATAAAATAATGGACAATGAAAGCTTATCAAAGGATCTTTGGTAGTTACAAGGGGAAAACTATGCTGCACAATGTATAAGACATGGATGCAATTGAACGATAACCAGGTAAATACCATTGAAAATGATGCTTCAACAAACTTGTGGCACAGGAAGCTGGTACACATAAGTGAAAAAGGGTTACAGGTTTTGGCAAGGCACTCTCTCATTCCCTTGATCAAAGGTATGTCTCTCGATTCATGTGATTATTGTTTGTTTGGTAAGCATCATAGAGTTTCTTTTCGTAAAAGTTCTCAGAGAAAAGAAAATAGATTGGAATTAATTTATTCTGACGTATGTGGTCTCATTAAGGTTGAATCATTAGGTGGTAACAGATATTTTGTTACTTTTATTGATGATGCTTCACGTAAGACTTGGGTGTATATGTTGAAATACAAAAATCAGGTACTGTAGTATTTTCAAAAATTTCATGCCATGGTTGAGAGGATGACAGGGTTACCCTTGACGTGTATTCGAACTGATAATGATGGGGAATACACATCTAAAGACTTTAAAGAGTATTGCTCAAAGCATGAGATCAGGCATGAGAGGACAGAACCTGGAACACCACAGCATAATGGTATAGTTGAAAGAATGAATCGCACCATTGTGAAAAAAGTCAGATGTATGTTGAGGATGGCAAAATTACCAAAGCCATTCTGGGGTGAAGCAGTCAACACAGCTTGTTATTTACTTAACAAGTCACCATCAGTTCCTTTGGGTTTTGACATTTCAAAAAGAGTGTGGACAGGAAAAGATACTTAATACTCTCACTTGAAAGTTTTTGGGTGTAAAGCATTCATGCATGTGCCGAAAGAGCAGAGATCAAAGCTTGACAGTAAAGCTATACAGTGTGTGTTTGTAGGATATGGTGATGAGGAATTTGGCTACAGGGTATGGGATCCAGTAAAAAGAAAGATAGTCAGAAGCAGGGATGTGATCTTTCATGAAAAAGAAACCATAGCAGACTTTGTGAAAAATGAGAAGACTACACAGGTTACTGTTAAGTGTGATGTTTCAACACCGATAGAGATTTCACAGGAAAGAGCCACAGATGGTGAAAATGAGCAAGAAACAGAACTTGGGGATATGAATGAGCCAGCTACAGTTGGTGATGAGCCAGATGCTATTAGTTTTGAGCAGGGGGAGCAATCTTTTCTACTTAAGAGTGTTGAGCAGGGGGAGCTACCTTCGGCATCAAGTGATGTAGAGTCTCAGCTCAAGAGATCTACTAGAGAGCGCAAGTCATCTATCAGGTATTCAAGTTCAGATTTTATTTTAGTTACCAATGAAGGGGAGCCAGAAAGCTTTCAATATGTGCAGGCTACTCTGGATAGAGAACACTGGTTAAAAGCAATGAAAGAAGAGATGGAGTCATTGCGAAAGAATGATACTTATGATATTGTTAAACTTCCCAGGGAAAAGCTTGAGCTTTGCAGTAACTTGGCCGGAATGAGTTCTCTGGCCAAGGTAAGTTCTAAATGAAACTGCTATGGTAATGAATCTCCTTCTAATGGGACTAGAGGGGGATATTATTAGGAAAATGGGATCCAGTCCCATGTAAGTGATTTTGGACCAAGTAAAGGCCATGGGCCTTAATCTTTTATTTTACACAGAGCCCTAGCTACTTAATAAAAAAGAGGTGGGGTTGTTTTATGTGTGTGTCGAAAACCAAGCAGAGAAAGAAGAAAAGCCAGGAAAAACAGAGAGAGAAAAAAGAGAAGGGAGAGTTGGTTAAACGGAAGTCGATCCGTGGTCCGATTGAGTTAGAACCTTGTTAGAAGGTTTATAATTCAGAGTTCTACATTCTGAACGATGAAGATCGGGTTTGAAGCTCTCTAGGAACAAATCCAGGGTGTATTTGTTGAGTCACTTATTTGGTGAGATTTCTCCAATTATTTCTCTAGTTGTTGATTAGCTCTAGTTTTAGTTAGAGAAGAACTTTGTATAACTATTATTTGATAGTGAAGATTTTTCTGGTGGCCCGTGGTTTTTTTCCTCTACACTGGAAGGTTTTTCACGTAAATTTTAGTGTGCTTTATTTTTCCTGCGTATTTGATTATTGATTGTTGTCTATTGCTTGTGTATTGTTGTGATTATTGCTTCAGGCGCAACACTAATGAGGGGAAACAACCTCTATCCTTTCCTCCACCTTTCTTCAGATGGTAACTTATTCATTTTTGCCAACCGTGACTCGATCCTTTTCAATTATAGACGAAACAAGGTGATCAAGACGTTTCCCCGGATTCCAGGAGGTGGTTCAAGAAACTACCCAAGCTCAGGGTCATCAGTAATTCTCCCGTTGGACCAAAAAGACAGGTTCCAAAAAGTGGAGGTCATGGTGTGCGGAGGTGGAGCCTCTGGAGCTTACGAAGCAGCAGCAAGAGGAACATTCCTCAAGGCACTGACCTCCTGCGGTAGAATGGTCATCTCAGGGAACAGACACATGTGGAAGATGGAAAACATGCCGGGACCCCGAATCATGCATGACATGTTGGTCCTCCCAACAGGCCGTATACTGATCATCAATGGTGCCAAACGTGGTTGTGCCGGATGGAAAAACGCAGTATCTCCTTCTCTCCAGCCTTACCTCTACAATCCAAAGAAAACTCTAGGCAGAAGATTTTCAGTCCTGAAATCAACCAAGATTGCGAGAATGTATCACTCATCAGCTCTTCTTTTACCTAATGGGGGAGTCTTGGTTGCTGGTGGCAATCCTAATAACAGGTACACTTTCAGAAACGTGTCCTACCCAACTGAGCTAAGGTTACAAGCATTTATCCCTCACTATATGGATCGGCAATACCATCACTTGAGGCCAGTTAATGTGTCAATAGAGTACAGTAGCAATCCATATCGCATTGCATATGGAGAAGAGTTCATTGTTCAGTTCAGGCTGGAAAGAAGGCCAATTAAGGAAGTGGAATATAGCGTCTATGCACCGCCATTCACGACGCATTCCATTTCAATGAATCAAAGACTGCTGAAACTGAGGTCCAAGAACACGGTGAGGGATGCAGGTGGTTGGATGACTGCAGTTTTGGAGGCTCCTCCATGTCCAAACGTGGCACCCCCTGGTTACTATTTGCTTACTGTTGTGAACGGAGGCATCCCCAGCTTATCTCAATGGATTCGATTCATCCATGCTTGATCTTTTCTCATACTATGTCTTCATTTATCAAAATAAAAAAATCTTTTGATTTGCTGAAAAACAAAATATTGTCTTTACTCGTTCTCTTCGGGGCCATGACAAATCTATTGTTCAAAGGAAATTTGGGCCGGTTCCAATGAAGTCTAGCATTGGTTTGTAGACCAAAATAAACACTTTCATAGTGAATGGCACAATGCTTCCATTGAGATTGAATTTTAGAAACACGAATTAATGAAATCATATTATAAAAGCAGTATTAAGATCATACAAGTGTCACGAACTTAAGTCTAACAACGTGTGGCCTTAAGTGGCAACTTTAATCCAAACCCTTACCCTAATCACCTGGTTGTACATCCTGGGGTTCATTCCCATGACCTGATGCGTGAGCCTCGGTGTCACGCCGTGGATCTGGTGCTTGGGCCGTTCTCGAACCAGACGTAATGTAAGCTTGACAAACATGTTAGAAACTTTTGAAAGATGATTTTTTTTTTAAACAATGGTGACTGTCATCCTTCTTAGGCTTTAGCAGGAGCTGATCCGATTGGCATTTGGGACATGACATTATGAGAAAAAGACAACTTTAAAAATAAAACGTCCAAAGCCCATAAATCATCCAAGAAGCCCAAAACTGTGAGGGCCATATTGCCCGTTTGAGCAAGTTCCCCATTTGCCATTTTACAGGGAATAGGATATTTGTAACTTTTTTTCGATAAACCCTCTCTGCTCTCCTGTCTGTTGTCCTCTTATCCTTTCATAGCCTCTTCTTAAACCCTCTCTTTTCTCTGTATCGCCTTCTCAATTCTTCAACAAAAATGTCTACTGTAACCAAACCCATATCCCTGGTAGACTCATCTTGCTTTGTCTCTCTTCCTTCCCTCTTCAACGCTTCTTCCAAATCACCATCTCTCCTCTCACTCCCTGCAAAACCCATCAAGCTTTTCCTCTCATCCTCCCTTTCTCCAACCCGTTTAACCCTCAAAACAAAAACCCATTTCCCTTCTCTAGTTGCCTTTGTAGCCCAGACTTCGGATTGGGCCCAACAAGAGGAAGAAAATGACACCACCATAACCATTGATGGACAAAAGCAACAAGTCGAAGAAGAAACTGAAAGTGAAGAAGGAGAATCAACAGGGGAAAACGAAGAAAGTGATGGGGCTGAAGCAAGGTTGTCCGATTGGGAATCTGAAGGTGAAGAAGGAGAATCAACATGGGAAAATGAAGAAGGAGAATCAACATGGGAAAATGAAGAAAGTGATGAAGCTGAAGCAAGTTTGTCTACTTGGGAACCTGAAGGTGAGGATTCACTTTTTGAAGGGCAGGGTGGTGATTCAGAAGAAGTGGACTCTGTTCCTGAACCTCCTGAGGAAGCTAAATTGTTTGTTGGGAATTTGCCTTATGATGTTGATAGTCAAAGTTTGGCTATGCTCTTTGAGAAAGCTGGAACTGTGGAAATTGCTGAGGTTAAGACAAGTTTTCTGCTTTTAAACTGTTTGAATTTTTTTTTTGTTGATTTCTGGGTCATAAAACTGTTGAAAATTTGTTTATTTTTGAGGTTGCAGGTTATTTACAATAGGGAAAGTGAGCAAAGTCGTGGCTTTGGGTTCGTAACTATGAGTTCCATTGTGGAAGCTGAGAAGGCTGCTGAACTATTTAACAGTTATGTAAGTTTATTCTTTTACTTGTTTTGCTTAGATTTTGCCATATCTTGATTATTATCTGTGATAGAAAATGAGGAAATTGGTATATGCAAGTATGATAGATAATGTTTTATGTATCTATCATGGCACTATGAAGAAAGATATTTATATGGAGGAAGCTCTCTTATTCATCCTGGAAGCCATTCTCTCCCTCGGTTATCATCAATAGTTGATTCATATTGCTTGGTTTGGTTAAATTGACTATTAAAATAGGTATGGTGGGTGGCATATGCTTTTAATGTTTTACCTATTCTAGAGGAATACTCTGTGGCCAAAACTTCTAAAGGTAGATCATGAAAGACTAGAGATGCAAGTAATAGGCAATGATATGAGGGTTAAGAAAGTAGATGAAAAGGTTGTTGTTGATAGAAGTGAGTGGTGCAAAAAGATTCAAAACTACAACCTAACATGATTCCTTTTTTGGCCTTTCATACAGCCGATCCTAAAGTTATATGATATAAGGTTAGTTTGTTGTTGCTGTTGTAGAGGAATGCTCTGTGGAAGTAAGAACAAACCACAAGTCTAAGGGCCGATTGCTTCATTTTCATCTATTCTTTTACTTGCATTAACTTTTATTTTCACTCTATATGATCAACTTTCATTGGTTTGCTAATCATTGATAATTTCAGCCGGGCTATCTGATTTCTTGAACTTTTTGTTATTGTGATAATTGTTTGATGTCAGGTTGATTAGTCATTAAACTTGATCAAATCTATGATAGGTGGTAAGAATAGAACAGTTGCATAATAGGAATGGCTGTGAGACCCTATGTTCAATTACTAGAGACAGGGCTTATGGACTGTCTCTTTAGGAAGATGGATACAAAGTGAAGGCATGCATTTTCACAGTTAGTTTCTATATAAGATATCAATGTGGACATTCTAACCTTTCAATTGCTCTAGTCAGCATGCATTTGATTCTACATTTTGACATCAAGTAGAAAAGCTACAAAGTTATTCATTTTTTTTATCTTACTTTTCTGAGAGATATCTGTTGATTGTATACCATAATTCTCACTGTTTCAAGTTAGCCGCCACAAACCCTTTTCTATAGCTGGTATTTTGCGTTTAATTGAAGAATATCCTGAATCTGACTATGTTTTCTTGCTTGAGGTAACACTTAGAGAAAAAGAAATTGATTTTCAGTTACAACTTTCATTAACTTACCTTTTAGCTATCAATACGCAAATAAGATAAATGCTACAGCAACTTTGTTCATCTCTTGCATGCATAGTTCTTATGTTTTTATTACATACTTTTTTCTATGATATCCAAGGTATGCTTTGACTAAAATACTTTGATTTGCCCTTTTTTTTTTACTGGAACAACTTAATCTATTTGTAACGTGTGGGACAGCTCTTCACCCTCCTTTTATGTCATAGGAGATTGTTTCATGAGATTTTTGGTACATATTGTTTCCAAGTGATCTCCAATTTTCTTTTATCTATGCATTAATATGCTCTGAAGTTGTATTTGGTGCTTGTACTTAGTCATTGTTGCATCTGTGTTTCAAACAGGATCTTAACGGAAGGCTCTTGACTGTTAATAAGGCTGCTCCTAGAGGATCACGTTTCGACAGACCCGGTCGTGTTTATGAACCATCTTTCAAGATCTATGTGGGTAACCTTCCATGGGATGTGGACAATGGTCGACTGGAGCAGGTCTTCAGTGAACACGGTAAAGTAGTAGATGCTCGTGTAGTCTCTGATAGGGAGACCGGCCGTTCACGTGGTTTTGGCTTTGTGACTATGTCCTCAGAGACTGAATTGAATGATGCCATTGCTGCTCTCGATGGACAGGTATTATAAGTGTGTTTTCTCAGCATTCTTTGCTTTTATGTTGAACATAATTATCCATACAGCTAGAAGCAGTACTGTAATTATATCCATGTCTCTTTTGGCTATAACAATACGTTAAAGACACATATCTTCCATCCGGGTTTCCCTTTTATAAACATCTTACGTGTGTCTTCTATCATTGCAGAATCTGGATGGAAGAGCAATAAGAGTAAGTGTTGCAGAGGAAAGGCCAAGGCGAGGCTCCTTTTGATCTGAGATGATTTAGATACATGATCTGCTTCTCTTGGCTTTTCCTTTTTTATTTTTTCTTTTTTCCCTTAAGATTAAATTTATGGTTTTGAATCTTTGCACAATACTTGCGTCGAATATTTTCATCCAGAGCTTGGAAGCCATTATTTAAAGTAACCTGCTTTGAATGTTTCATTCCTTTCAAGTCCAAACATAGAAAAAGAGAACCATCTCTACAGAGAATTAAGTCTGGAAAATGAAATATTTACAAGAAAAGCCAACCCTTTGAACCAAGAGAGACGTTCCCAAACTCAATAACCCCTCAGCTGAGCATCACGACTGGTCAGGGGAACATACCGGACAGAAGTTTCATTTCGAATGCTAATTGAACCATCCAAATTTTTGTCCACCACTTTCAAATCTTGGAATATATCTCCTACAGGAATCACCATTCTACCACCTGGCTTCAATTGATCAAGCAGGGGCTGAGGTATTTCCGCTGCTGCTGCCCCAACATGTATAGCATCACAGGGTGCACAATCTGGCCAACCTTGTCTTCCATCTATGATAATGTACATAATTAAAGCATCAGTCATAAGAATTCAACATAACAGTGTGTCTCAAATAGATTTAGATAAATTGGAGGTATTAGGGGCGTCAGTCATAGGCATTCAACATAAACTTGTTTTTTATCATTTGGAGGTATTAGGGGCAGACCTTAATGGAGCAGGAAAAAAAAATTTGAAAGAAAATTTTCCTCTGAACACTTCCAACTGAACACTCTTTTCTGTTGATAAATTCGTCGAAAAAATATTCTAAATCCGCCACTAAGAGATATTTTAACCGAGAATTTGGTTTATGGTTGCCTAATTCTCCATTAAACGTTAGAGCACATTATATGTCAAACTGTACATGTATAGCAAGTTCCTGATAAGTACATACCGCCGGCATGCACTGAAAGGGAACCTTCTTTCAATAATGGAGCTGCAGCACTTTTTTCAATATTTTTTATGGAAGAAGCAACCAATTCAGGAATATGTTCCACACCAATAGCACGACCCCGTGGTCCAACCATTATTGCAAAGCAAGCAGTCAAGTAACCAGTTCCTACAGAACAAATGCATAACAAATTTAAATACGCTGTCCACAAAAAAATAAAAATAAAAATAAAAATTCTAGTTGATATTAGACTGCATTGACCAAGTTATCCCAAATGGACTAAGATAATGATCCAAAAAACTTAGACTTGAAAATTTATAAGTCCTTCCATTTTCTTCCATCAACCCCAACTCCCCACTCAACCAAAAAGTAAATAAAGAAAGAATAAGGACTGCCCCTCTGTTTTGCCATGAAGTCATAAACCACTTGAGAATGGATTACTGAAAGTTTTCCTAAAACTCTTCCTAAATGCAGGATTGAGCCATCAACTGACTCTTTCTCATTGACCATTGACAAAGTGAAATTAACCTCAAGAGAATAAGTGTAACACATTTGATATTCCAGCATTCCAGCAGAGTTATACATAAGAAAGAAACTGAAGAAGCGCAGGAAAGACATTATGGAGTGGAAAAGTTGTGGAGTGCAAAGAGACCTGAGCCAACATCTAAAGCGTGCATGCCAGGCTGCAAATTTTCCTCCAATAATTGAAGGCACATAGCATGCATATGAGGTGCAGAAATGGTGGCATTGTAACCTATTGCCATGGGACTATCAACATAAGCCAGGGTCCCATCTGGTACAAATAATGCCCTATCAATAGTCTCCATTACTTCAGCAACCTTCTTGGATGAAATCACTCCATAACGCTGCAAATGCTCCACCATTTGCTTGTTCTTATTGATCCCACTTCCAGTCCGGAAGCGCTACAAATTATCAAGATAAAAGTTTAGCAGAAAATTCCTATTGAATTTAACAAAACAAAACAACAAAATGGTCTCTCAAATTAACAAGAGAAAACCGCCTCACTAGAAAGAAACATAAATAATGAAATAAAACCACTGAACTCTACAATGAACAACTGCACCTACATTATTACCACTGTATCAAAACAACTATGACCATAAATACTGCTCTTCTCAAGGCAAGTTACAAAAAAAAAAAAAACAAAGCAAACTCTGACAGAGATGTTGAACAAGAAATCATTGAAGTAGACATCACCCCAACTCAGATGGCCTCCATATCAGGGGCAGCCACAGGCTGAGTTCGTGGGTCCAAGGTCCACGGACAAGGCCCTGCACCAGGAACTACCTCAAGTGATGCTTTTTGCACCAATATTACATCCAGAATTTGAAATCACCACCTTCAGGCAAGATCGCCACAACAACCATCAAAGTGTATAATGTGTTGTTGTTGCAATCCTCAGACTATGAACCGTCCAAAATACATCAAAAAAAAAGAAAAAAGAAAAAAAACAAGATCCCACAAGAATTGGCCTTTCATTTCTAAACACACAATATAAGCATAGTTTTTTAGGCTCTCTAACAAGGTTTTCTTTACAATTCATTGATAATTTTCTAAAAACCTTTAAACATTACCAAAAACTCAACAAATCCATCATTTCAGCAAAACCCAAAACCAAAGATCAAGCAAAGAAACAAAGATAAAAAAGAAAAACCCCAATTCCGCATCATCGCAAGAAAAAACAAAGACCCAGAAAGCAAAAATGAAGAAACTGTTACTAAGCGTAAAAGCCAAGCCTAAGAGAGAGAGAGAGAGAGAGAGAGAGAGAGAGGGAAAGAGCAGGGTACCTCCATCCTGAAGAAGAGAGAGTTACCCGTGAGAAGAAGATTGAAGTTAGGGAGCTTAAGATTGTTAAAGGAAGAATAGAATGTAAAAGAAGGAGAGCGTCGTTGAAGATGGAGATGTTGAGGAAGACAAAGGAAGGTGGTGTAGTTTAAAAGTTGCTTTAATTGTGGCGCACAATAGCGGCATCCATACGCAATTACTGTGGATAGATTCATCATTTTTCCATCTTTTTCTTTTTCCTTTTTTTTATTCTTTTGTTTTTTTGTTGTTTCCTTTTTTTAGTTTCTGGCCCATTCTCTCACTTTCCATTCGTATATTGTAGATAGGTTAAATCAGATTTAATTTAATTTTTTTAATAATATATACTATTATAATTTTTTTAAAATTTAATTTAAATTCAAATAATTTTTTTAAAATGAATTTAATTTGAATGATTGATTTAATTTATTAATTTTATTTTTTATTTTTTATATTATTTTAATAAATTTTTAATATATTTAAATATATTTTTATATAATAATTATTTTAATTTTATAAAAATTTAAAATATATATTAATAAAAAACATAATTTAATTTAATTTTTTTACGTTTATATTCAAATTTAATATATACATTTAATAACTAAATTTAATTCAAATCAAATAAAAAAATCAATCTAAATTAAATCAAATATAATAATTTTAAATCAATTTTTAATTTTTTTAAAATTTTCCTCACCCCTACTTACGTCATTAGTACTCGAGTTTTGCTTGCTCGGTGGTGTTAAGGGGAAATGACTCGTCTTTCTTATTTGTTGGGCCTAATCGGCTATCTTTGGGGCCTATTCTGTCTTGGCCCAAAAATGATGAAATCTATCGGGCTTATTGTTAGAGCTATCAAGGCATTTATATTTATATATTTTAAGATAATGTTACGGATGATTTTAAAATATAATATAATATTTAATATAACATTTAAATTTAAAAAAATTTTAAATTTAGAATTATAAATTTATTAATTAATATGATATTGTAAAAATTATTTATCTATTATATATTATTATTTGAAATTAATTACATTAAAAATAAATATTATATTAAATAATAAATTTATAATTTAAATATTAAATTAAAAAAATTTTTAAATTTAGATGTTACACGTCATAAGGATAACCCTTATATTTTCTATATACAAATTTCCTATAAGCTGAAAGCTAACCCCAAAAGAGCACCATATGCCAACAGTCGCCAGGCAGGTAAAAAACCTCATCAAATAATTATTCTAAGTAAATTTATAGTGGGAACAAGCAAGGAAAAGCCCCTATAGCTCAGTGGTAGAGCGTCAGTCTTGTAAACTGAAGGTCCGTAGTTCGATCCTGCGTGGGGGCATCCTTAAGTTTCGCTTTTTGGTTGGATCATCCTTTTATAGGACTAAACGACGCAGTTTCGAAAACAGTTTCTCTCTTGCACGGGTATTAATCCTCGGAAGTTGGAACTTGGAACTCTAAACGACGCAGTTTCGAAAACAGTTTCCCTCTTGCACGGGTGTTAAACCTCTGAAGTTGGAACTTAGAACGCTTACTCAAGCGCCCCTTCATACTTAAACCCCTAACGACTGCTTCCAACCAGACCTCAAGAAGCCAAAAACCAGTACCGAAACCCCGCTTCTGTAACTTTTTGAGTTTTGAGATTAAGTTTTTTTTTTTTTTTTTTTTTTACTTTTCTTCTATGCCAGAATGGCAAATCTCGTGCGCAAACTCTTCAAGAACAAATCCACTCAAAGATTCATCGTATCTTTCAAAAGCCCACAACATCAACAACAGCTCCCAAAAAATAGTCCTTCTCTTATTCCCCAACAAACCCACCATTTTTCATTAACCAACGCATATTGTTTCCTCAATTCCAAATCCCTGGAAAAAAGCAAA
Organism: Durio zibethinus; assembly: GCF_047325235.1. NCBI lineage: Eukaryota > Viridiplantae > Streptophyta > Magnoliopsida > Malvales > Malvaceae > Durio > Durio zibethinus. Next base: position 27,029,089 of record NC_143170.1, read on the forward strand.
TCTACTGAACCCTTGAAGTTATACCCCAATTTCCCATTTGGGTATTTGTTGAATCCCATTAGCTCATCTGGTTTTGATCCATTAGAAGCCGCGGAGGTCGTGGAGGAGGCAGCAGAAGCTGGGGATGCTGATGGTGGGAAAGTTTGGGCAGATAGTGTGAAGAAGAAGAGGAAGAAGAAGATGAACAAGCACAAATACAAGAAGCTCAGGAAGCGTCTCAGGAGAAAGACGTAGGCTTTTCTTTGGCGAGAATTTCATGGGGAAGTTGTATTATTTCCTCTGTTTTTTATATTCAAAGATTTCGGAATTAGATTATATGGGATTAAATTTTTGGATTTTTTTGTTTTTTGTCAAAACTTGATTTCAGGACTTGAATGGAATGTTGAGAATTATCTTATCTATTGACAATAAGCCATAGTTTTATAATGGAATGGATTAACTCATAAAAGTAACAACAACTTGCCTGCTGTCTGGGAATAGTGGAAGAGATTACAGGTACTAGATTTGAACCTAGACGTGCTGGATGCCACCTCTTAAGGTGGCTGTATAAACCAACTGAGTTAAACTTTGAGTTCCAAGAACTTGATTATTTGTCTAAATTTGTTTATGTGTTTACCATAAGAATGAAACCGGTCTCACATATGGATGAAGTGATATTATAGTTGAGTATGAGTTAAGATGCTAAAAGTCATAGGATAATCATTTACCAGAAGTGATTGCAGTAGATTTCTTCTTTATTCCGTAAGTGACTAGGGTTGAGCATAGATGAAAAAGTTTATATCAGGCAGAATCATTCTCATATATTTGTTGTTTTCTGATATTTTCCATGTATGATAGGCTGGAGTTGATGACCTTTCTTTCACAGATCTCTTCCACTTTGATATACGTATTTTCTTTATGAGACTGATATGCTGTTGTCAAATAAACAATTTTTGGATGAAATGCGGGTTGCTAAGATAAGAATGTTTAGAAGTTCATTTGGAAAGAGCAAAATCTTGGGACAAAAATCAATTCAATTCAATTTTGCTTGCATTTGGCTGTTCAACAAGGACCGATGCCTATTGAATCTGCATGTAGGATGGAGATGGTTTTTGTTGAATGTGTTAATAAATTGGTAGAGAACATAGGTAGTGGTCTTGGATAATATAGAATCTCAGTTAAGGTATAATTAATTAGAATGCCTGGCTTCTGAATAAAGACAAATGACATATTTCAAGTTCTGCTGACTGCACCTGTTGGGTTAATGACTCAGGCAAGTTTCATGCATTGCTGTCTTCAAAATAGACACTAACCCAATTAAGATAGAATCACCTGTGCAATATTAGTCCTTATTGACACCTTAACCAATCAAAAAAATCATGCCTTTTTCTTTTCTGTGCCCACGATAATCTCTTCATTCATTATTTTTAATCTTAAACTATATTTTCTTCATGATTATATGACTCTATGCTATCCAATGTCTTTAAGAATAAATACAGACCGTTGGTGTTTTCCCAAAGGAAATTGTGATCGGATTTCAGAATATGCATGCTCTTTTCTCTTTTTGTTCTTGGTAATGTATAACTTGTAGAATGACTAGTTGATATTTGCATCTTATTTTGGGTATGAAAGCAGAGACAACATCCAAGTCCATGCTGGGTGGTTTAGGCTTTTGAGGTTTCATAGATGCATGCTATTAGAAAGTATAATTAACTGATAGACATTTTAGATAGTAAGATTGAACCCTGTGTTTTTAGCATCCATGAGAAGCATTTACCTGTGATTAGCTGGTGATTTGGTCTGAATCACATGTGATTGTGTCAATGAGTTGAGCTTTGTCAAGTGCTTGGGACATGGGTAACTTGATGATGCTCAGTCATGACTCATGATCTTACTGATGATACCAAAACTTCCCTTTTTTTTTTCTCTCTTTCCTGTCATCACTTGTTCAATTTGAGCATTGGCTCAATTTCTGGGTGCCTGTCTTCTGCTTAATTTGATAGTTTGAAGCAACTTCATTTATGCTGCATATGGCCTGTGAAACTATAAATTGATGATATTACTGCAGATTAAGCTATAAGAAGATTACTGTGCACTCTTTGCTATGAATCATGGCTTGTCTTTTGATTTCTAGTGACCAAATTTCGTCAGTTTTTCAACAGTTATTGTTTAAAAAGCCCATCTGGTGCTTGAGACTCAACCAATCAAAGCAAATTTTTATCAAGCATGTAATACTCTGGAATCCTTGAGGGTCACTTGCTAGAAAAGCCTTGAGTTTATCTTTTTTATGCAACATTCTACATGAACACCATGAGACCATGGGGTAAGGATTTGGATATGAATATGGTTTATACTTTATAAAAAGTTAAGCATATGAATGACTTGCACAATCCTACTAGAATTTAATAATTTTTTTATATATTTAAAGTTGTCAGAATTTGAATCCTGGTCATTAAAATTAAAAATTCGGGATTTTACTAACAGATCATAAGGCTGTTGGTAATTCAGTAACTTCTTTGTTTTGACAGACGAAAATTACTTTCCCGTCTCAGGGGAACCATTTAACCTTGGTATTCATCTCATGTATGAATTCAGGGTGATATGGAAGAAGGGGGTAAAAGATCTGTAGACTAATGTGTGTGCGATATCTTTGCATCGATGGGCAACATGTGATAAAAACTCATTAAGTCCCATTGGTATCAGCTTGAAATTTGCTCTCTTTAGAAAGCTGCCCAATAGCACAACAATGGAGAGCATTACATTTTAAGTATCTAGGAAACGGATTTACGTCTGTCCAATCTACTCTAGCAAAATAATTCTGATATGGATGCTGGGGGTCCTATGTTAAATTTCTTGCTGTGTGTCCAGGGTTTGGTGGTTATAATGGGATGATCCACTCAAGCTTCAGCATGGGGCAATAGAAAGTCCGGTGATGCAGCCTATCTTGGCCTGTTGGACCTAGAAACAGGGGCGGAGGTGGGTACCTTGGTGGACTATGGAAACAACGTTTGAATAGTAGTTTAGGACTTTAGCTTCTTAAAACTCTGCAGAGAAGAACAGCATCATTTTTTTTCCTCCTATTTTATTTTTATTTTCCCTTATTTATCCCATTTTTCCCCTTGTGCTGGCATAGATTATTTTTAATCCAAACTGGCCTTTTAAGATATGTACATATTTTTGTATTATTACCTTGAAGTTTTGATAATGCTAAGTTGTATCTCCGTTAATAAGTTTAGGGGCTTTTTCTTAACAAGTTGTATAATGTACCCCCACCAATCCAAGTGAAAATGATTCAAAGCCTGAAAAAGATTGCAGCGATTGATTCATGGAGAATATCTCTAGCTTTGCTGAAAAGATGGAGAAGTAAAGAAGAAGAAACCTGTGAAAAATGTATTCTCATTATTGTCATTTGATCCCTTTTAAAGCTATTTACTGCTCCAAATTTACTCCACTCACGTTTTATCTACCAAATTAATGCGCTCTTTCTTTCTTTTTGATGCTAAAACTTGAATTGAATTGAACCCTCTAACTCCATTTTTGGTTCTCTTCTTCCATGCACAGTTCATCCAACCCATGAAAGATCTCTCCTTTCTCTTGAAGAACTTGGTTGGGGCCAAGATGAAGAAACGAATCAGAAATTTTTACAATGGTGATGGCTCGACCTCTACTCTTAACCGACGCCAGGCTGACCCTGGTGGCACTGCTAGAAAAGCAACATTGGAGGAGGTGATATTACGGTTGGAGTTTGAAGAAGAGCATGCTAGAGCAAAGCTCCATGAATATAGTGAGATTCGAGGTGGCAGGATGTCGTGTGTTAACAATTCTGATATCCTGCGATCTGCCAGGAATGCGTTGAATCAGTACCCTCGCTTTTCTCTCGATGGAAAAGATGCCATGTATCGATCATCCTTTACAAACTCTGAAATTGGATTGAGATCAGAAAGATACTGCAATCTTGGGTTGGAATCGAGATCAGGGAAACGTTTACGTTTGCCATCAACTGTGGGTGGGGACTGGGTGATTTGGTGCAAACCAGGGGTGGTAGCCAAGTTGATGGGTTTAGAGTCGATGCCAGTGCCAATAAGTAGTAGCAGAAGGTTGATAGTGAACAAAAACTCCGTTCTCTGATAAAGAGACAATCTTTGGAGGAGAGCTGAAAGGCATGAAATGGAGAGAAGAACTGCCATGGAAATGAGCAATAATTCCGATGATTTCTGGAAAGCAAGGATGGGTTCCTGTTCAAGGCCAGGGTACTGTGAGATAAAGCTAGTTGTTATAGAGCAAGCGAATGGTGATGGTGGCTGGCCAACCCGACGTTTTCTTTAGATACGACGTAATATTATTTTACATCTGTTAAATTTTGTGATCTTATATTCAAGTTTGATCTTTCTATTTGTTATTAATACGTATTAAATTAATGCTTAACATGATATCAGGTACTATACTATTGTTCCATCTGTCATTCCTGCATGATATCTCTTTCAAATTTGTTGTTTTTCTGGGATGTTTAACATGGCAGATAACACCCCCGATAATTGTTCACAATGTCGAAGTTTGTTACCTTGTACGATATGTCTGGCAGAAATGTTTTCTGCAAAGCAAAATCCCCTTATTTCATCTCTATATTTGGTCGATTTATTGTTGATTTTTGTATATCTCCACGAGAAAGTGATGAGTATTTCATGTATTCTTGTCTTTTGAGCCTCAAAATCTCTATAGATATATAATCTTACCATCCAACAATCGATGTGGCAGAGATTTTCTATTAACATCTCTTGATTTCATGAAACAAATAAATAATTATAAAATCTAAGCTTATACCCAATTCTCACGGTAGATTGGTGCAAGAAATCAGTGAAAAAGAAGGAAGATCATTGAGCAAATTGGACACAAACAATTGTTTTCTTCATGTCTCTGTCCTTAGAGTTCCATGTTATGTTAATAGTTCTTGACGCTGACTAATTTCAAGCATCAACACTACAGTATCTTCAGATCATGGATGTTTATTACAAATTGTGGTTAAAGAACTCCAGTTGTAACAGAGAATACAGGAATTCACTTCCAAATTAAGCTTTCAAGTTTCAAGCATCATATGCTATCCACCTCTACAACATTTGCACATTATCATCAACCAATTCTTAGTTAGAACCCTCATTGATCGCCTGTATCCTTAACCGTTTCTGAAATCTATTTGTGCAAAAGATCTGTCTCCCTCATAATTGCACATGCATATATACACATAAGCATTTATTTATTTGGGGGTTATTATACGTTTCCATCTTCCCCAGGTTATAAGATATTTTGCAGGATAAGCAAAGTCATTATTAGCATGTAAACCCCTCCATGCATTTAAATTTAGTTTATGATGAGAGAAATGTAGGAACCGCACTAGGGAAAAGTCGGTGTTTTCAAGGGAAATGTCTTGAGATTCAACAACATAATCCTCACAATCACTATTAAAAAAAATATTATTTTTAACCTATAATTAAATTAAGATAATTTTAAAAAATTATAAGCATTTTGTTACCATATCAACTGTTAATTTGACAAATCAAAGTATATAATCAAAATACAATTCTAGACAAATTTTAATATAAAAAATTATAGTTTTCATCAAATGTATCATGATAATTATTAGTGTTTAGAAGTAAACTCATCATTCTATTAAAAATAAAAAAAAGAGTAAATTAAGAATGTAATCTTATTCGTACTTAATAGAGAATCTAATTTTTTACTCAATAAAAAGATTGAAAATGAATATAATTTTAAATTTTTATTAGATATAAAAAAAAAAAAGTAATATAACACTCATCTCATACCCGTACCTTACATATATATTTATATTTATATTTAATAAATAGATTTTTATTAAATAATATCAATTATTATTTGAGATTAATTAAAATTAATATAATTTTATTGAAAAAACATATATTAATATATATTTATAAAAAATTATCTAAATATATAAAATAAAAATAAAAAAACTAAAAAATAAATTTTTATTTTTATTTTTTTTTCAAAACTATGATTATAAATATTATCCATACCCATTAAATACTCATAGAGATATAAATAAAATAAATTTAATATCTGTTAAATATGTATATAAGATAAATATAATTTAAAAATTCAAAGTTGAGAATAAAATATATTCTAATCTCTCCATATTTTACCCGTTAACATCCTTAAAATAAGCTCATGAAAATTTTCTTTTGATGGTATCATATGATTACTTTCAAATGTGGATAGCACTAATAGTTTATAACCTACTTTTGATACCCACCCTAGGAAACAATATTTAAAAAATATTGATGGTCCAAACTCAGATTTCCTCCGAGGAAGCAAACCATCAAAGTTTTGTCTGGAAATTGGTCCCATCTCCCATCATGTTTAAAACCAAACAGCTTGGTTGGTTTAAATTTTAGATCAAACTTCATTCATCTTTCTTACCAAGATTTGGTTGCTTGATTTAATGTGTGATTAATTTCCATCTTACAATCTGAACCGTCCACGTCTAATTTATTTTATTTTAATTTTTTCTTTTTTCTCCTAAAAGTGGTACCAAATTGTGATCCTTAACATTTGAGCTGTATTATTAAGTAATATAATTAAAATTTGGGTCCCCTCCTTCCTTAAATCAAAACGTTGCCCGACTTACTTGAACTGCAAATCATGAGCCGTTTAATAAAAAATGAATACAACCACCTGGACGGCAACGGTTAAAGACGGTTTTGGACGATCGATGAGAAGAGATTTTTATTATATTATTATATTATTTTAAAATTGATTAAAATCATATAATTAGCTTTTCCATTATTGCATTTAAGGAATTGGGAAGCCTTTGCCTAATTTGCTTTCATAGTCTCCCATTCTTCAATTTTGCCAAATTAGACAACATATATTATCTTTAAAATAGGATAATGTTACGGGACAATTTATATGTTAATTGTGAAGATTTCATACAGATGATGGATGAATTTTTTTTTAATTATCACATTATTTTGAAATCAATTAAACCGATAAAATGATTTGATAAATTTTGTTTATGTAAGAGATAACGTTAGTTCAAATCGAAACAAATTTAATTTAATTTTTTAAATAAAATTTTAAAATTCAATCTGAATTTGAATTTATTTTTTACATAATTCGATTTTAATTCAATTAAATTTTATCGATTCAATTCGATTAGATTTATCAATTTTTAAAATTTATTTTTATATATTATTTTAATATAAATTTTGATATAAAATAATTAATTTTATTTTATAAAATTTTAAAAAATATATAAATTAATAAAAATATATAATTTAATTCAATTTATATTTTTTATTTTTATCCAAAATCTTGATCTAAACTTAATATATATTTAATATATAAATTTAATATAAATAAAATATTATAATTTTAAATCGATTTTTGATTTTTTTTTTTCTAACACCTACCAAACATTCACATAAAGTATAAATCAATTTCAAAAGGTTGTTTTTCATACTTTATCCTTTCATTTTTTCCATTTTTGCACATAAGGAATTGGGAAGCCTTTGCCTAATATGCTTTAACCATCTGCCACTGTTTAATTTTGCCAAGTTGGCCTATATATATATAAGAGAACAGTGTTATTCCTTTCAAATCTCTCTCTTCTTACTAAGCAGACACCAAGCCAAACATCCTCTGAAAAGGAAAGAACAAAAAAGAAAAGGGAATGCTAATCATCTTCTTCTTATTCTTCTTTTCCCTCTAAACTCTAATCCAAAATCCCAATATTTATAGAGGAAGAGAAATAGGGAGAAAACTGAAGAGGAAAGATGGGTGGGATGACGTCATCTATGGCTGCAAAGTTTGCGTTTTTCCCTCCCAACCCACCTTCATACAAGCTAATTAAGGATGGAGAAACTGGGATTTTGCTTTTGGACCCTTTTCTTCACCATGAAAACGTCGACGTTTTGCGTCTCCCCACTCGCCGTGGCACCGAAATCGTTGCTGTGTACGTGAGGTACCCCATGGCCACCTCAACTTTGCTGTATTCGCATGGGAACGCGGCTGATGTTGGCCAAATGTATAAGTTTTTCATCGAACTCAGCTTCCACTTAAGAGTCAATCTCATGGGGTACCTGTTCCAGTATTTACTTCCTTTTTTTTTTTTTTTTTGCTTTTTTTAGATACCCTTTGTGCAAAATTGGTATTTTTTTTCATTTTGTTGATGATAATTGTACATATGTTTAAGTATGTGAATTTGGTGTGGAAATGAGCCTTTCTTTTTCATTTTATATGATTGACTTTTCCCAAGATGGAGCTTTTGGGGTGAATTTGAGTTTCCTTCATCTGGAAGAAATGGATATGGTAAGACTAAGGTGTTGATATTATTGGGACTTTTGTGAAAGCTATGAATTTTTGTTACTTTTGTCTTAGTGCTCTGATTGCGTGTGACTGTTGCGCTAATTACTCGTTTAGTCTAGTGAGCTTCAGTATGCCAATTTAGGTTGTTCATGGGTCAACTGAATTCAGAGTTTGAATTCTTGTGGTGCTTGATTTCTTAATGCAGATCTGTTTTCTCAAGTATCCTATTTTGGTATTGTATTTGATTCTTGTTATGGTTAGGAAGCCTCAAAATGGTGGTGCAGGATGGTGGTATCTAAGGAATTTTGGTCACTATCTGTCCACCTTGCGTTATCAATTAAAACAATGGTGAAATGGCATAGAAGGGCAAATCAGAATTGTTTAGTACAATACTCTCAACTAGGGGTTAATATCTTTTAGCCTTTCATGGTTGTCTGTACAGTCAGTTTTAGATCGAGGGTTTAATGGAAACTGGTATTTTAATGAACAGTTATGGAGAATTAGGTGGTTGTAATTGCCATGTATGAGCAAGCAAATGTTTTCTTAGGGTGAGAAAGAAAATGCTTTCTATGAAAGTGCAAATTTAGGAATTACCTTTTATGTGTTCATCTATTCCATGGCACTGTTATATAAACAGTTATAATTGGCTTGCGAAGTAGAAGAATATGGATCTTTCCTTTTGTGTTACGTTGGTGCTTCTGTTTCAGCCTCCATGAAATGCCTAATTGTAGTTGATATAGTTTGTAAGATTAATGTGTTAAACCAGTGATTTTTCCCCATTACTATTTGAACATAACATGTGAATCTTTGCAGGTATGACTACTCTGGCTATGGACAGTCATCAGGAAAGGTAATTGTAGCATGAATACTGTACTCTTAGTACATGACTCAATTAAATGTATCTGATAGCTCTCTCTGAAGTTCATATATATATCTTTCCTCAGCCCAGTGAGCAGAATACATATGCTGATATTGAAGCTGCATACAAGTGTCTTGAAGAGAACTATGGTGCCAGGCAAGAAAATATCATCTTATATGGTCAGTCTGTGGGAAGCGGTCCAACTGTGGATCTTGCTGCTCGTTTACCTCGACTAAGAGCTGTTGTTCTGCATAGTCCTATTCTATCAGGGTTAAGAGTCATGTATCCTATGAAGCGCAGTTACTGGTTTGACATCTACAAGGTTAGACATTCTGCTCTCTCATCTATTCAGTTCCATCAAATCTAATGTTTGAAGCATGTGTATGTTTGTTTCATTGAGTGTCTCAACTTGATGTACAATGATTTGCAGAATATTGACAAAATCTCATTGGTAAAGTGTCCTGTGCTGATAATTCATGTAAGTATCCAAAATTCAATATTTTGCATTCTTAATTGCATGAAACAATCATGGGAATGCTACTTATTTCTAATTAATCGTTTGTGTGTATGTATTTATTTGGTGCCCTTGGGGGTTGGGGGTATGATTGGTATTGTTTCAATTTATTTATCGCTATTTCGAACTTGCAAAGAATATCTGCTATGGGTTCTAACTTCTTTGATTTCATATTGGTATCGAAATTCAGGGAACTAATGATGATGTTGTTGACTGCTCTCATGGGAAGCGACTTTGGGAACTGTGCCAAGAAAAATATGAACCATTATGGATCAAAGGAGGAAATCACTGTGATTTGGAACTCCACCCAGAGTATATTAGGCATCTCAAGAAATTTATATCAACATTTGAGAAGTCGTCTTTTCAAAGAAATGGTTCTCAGAGAAGTACAGATGGTATCGAACATTCTAGGCAAAGTACTGAATATTTTGAGGCTCCAAGAAGGAGTACAGACTGCTGGGACAAACCAAGGAAAAGCATTGATAGCAGGGAAAAGCCAAGGAAAAGCACTGATAGAAGAGACAAGCCACGGAAGAGCACTGATAGGCCAGAAAAACCGAAATTTCATGAGTATGATAAACTTAATAACATCGACGAGCTAGAAAAGCTTAGAATATCCTTAGACCAAATGGAAAGGATGGAAAGGTCCCGCCAAAGTGTGGAATACCTTGATAAATCTAGGAGAAGCATTGACCACCGGCAAGAAAAAGCAAGGAAGAGTGTCGATTGGTTAGATAGAATCCGAAGAGTATAGAAGTTCGTAAAATTGGTTCACTGAGTTTGCTCAAGTGGGAGTGAATAGAGGAAGTAGAAACCGGGGAAAATGGGGGAATTGTTTTGGACTAATAACATATTGTTTCAGAATTTGTATTTTGGTCTTCAAAGCTGCACGATAACAGTGTCATGGATTGTAGAGTTTGGTATATTTGAGTCCTCAAAGCTGCACAATAAGGGTGTCATGGATTGCAAGGCTTGGTATAATTTTGAGATTTGTTCTCTTTGATTTTCAATGAAAGAATCTAACCTGTCTGTTTTTGTTGTGAAAAAATTGAAAGCTTGTAATGAACAACTATTATTTCACTATAATGTTCAGATTTTCTGTTGTATATTGTGTTATAAAGTCATGGATATCTCATATGTTAGCTTGTTCATGCCTTCATGGCATTGCCAAAGCAGAAGAGAGATGGTTCTATGTGTCTGAATTGGAGCAATTTATAACTTGTTTCCTAAGAAATCAATCAGTTGCAGGAATCATTGTCGGATAGAAAACACACTATTGAACTTGTCGAGATATGTTAGATAATTGCAATGAGATCAAATATTAAATTTAATTACTGGCTCTTTAGTTTTTGGATGCTAATATAAAAAACTAACTTAATTCATTTGTTAAAAAAAAAAAAAACCCCTTTATTCTTGGATTGTACAAATATGTTAGGAGTTTGGTCATACAAACAAAAAATTTTGGTTGACACTGAAATTAGTGAGACTCATAATCTTAAATAGGATACGATGATATGATTAAAAAAAAAAAATTTGATAAAAGTTATATGATTTAAATTTTAATAAAAATTGTATATAAGTTTGATAAAAAATTAAAAAATATGTTTTATGATGTTGATATAAATTATGATATGATAATTTTAATATTTTATATTTATTTGTTATGAAATAAATAAATATGAATATACAAATTATTATATATAAAAAAGAAATATATATAAATTTTTATACTATATTAATCTCAAAAAAATGTTTGTATTACATAATTTAAATTTTAATAAAAACTATATATAAGTCTAATAAAAAATTAAAAAAGATATTTTATTTTTAGGATATTGATATGAATTATAATATAATAATTTTAATATTTCATATGTGAAATAAATAAATATGAATACATTAATTATTATATCTAAAATTAATACCATATATGAATGTTTATGCTATCTTTATCTAAAAAAAATGTTTATCTATATAATTTTGAAAGCTAAAAACAGAACTAGTTATCAAATATTTTTTTAATAATCTTTAAAGAGGTATGAAGTGCAAGGTACTTTGAAAGCGTGCCTGAAAAAGTTTTATCTTCCAGAACCACCCTCACACAATCTCAGAATCTCATCAACGAGAGAGTCACAATGTTCTTCCTATATATCAATATCTTGCCCAATCCAAACCCCTAATTGCAATTCGTAAATATTCAACTCCATCCAATCTTTATGTAAGTCAAATCAAGTTTCCCCTTCCTTCTTTTATTCTTCTTCTTAAGGAAAAACCTTTTTTTTTTTTTGAGAATAGAAATTTTGAAAAATTGGATTCTATTTTCTTTTTAATGTTAATGAATTTCGGTTTGATATAATTTTTCAGGTCGCAAGAGGAGATAGCGAGAAAAGCTATAAAGCACGCATTGAAGGCGCTGAAGAAACGACACTTGGTCGAAGAAGGAGCTCATGCTTCTGCTTATATTGCTCTTTCCAGGCCCATCATTTCCCAGGTTTTATTATTATTATTATTTTGGCATTTTCCTAATCATGACAATGCGTTAAATTTCCATTTTGGATAAATCTTTGGATTTCCATTAGAATATAAACCACTATGCAATGTTGGGTGATTGGTAAATTTTGTTATAGGGTTCAGAATGGAAAGACAAAGTGGAAAACTTGGAAGTGGAACTTCAGCAATTTTATAAAGTGCAATCAAGATTATCTGAGCAGCTAGTGGCGGAAGTAGCCGAGTCTAGAGCTTTAAAAGCTTCTCTACAAGAGAAAGAAACAGCAATTGCTGAATTGGAGAAGGAGTTGACCCAAACCAGGTTTGGTTTTTTTTTTTTTTTAAATGGTTTGGTCAGCGAGAGAGATAGTTTTTCAGATTTGAAGTTGCTGTGAAATGAATAACTGATTGACTGTTTATTCTGGCAGGGATGAATGCTCTCAATTAAAGACAAAATTAGAAGAAAAGATTAGAGCTTTGGAATTGGTGATGAATGAGCACCAGGAACTCAAAGCTCAACTAGAACAACTGACCATTAAAGCTAAAAATGTAGAGGCTGAAAACAAGATGTTAGTTGATCGCTGGATGCTTCAAAAAATTCAGGATGCTGAACGGCTTAATGAGGTATGGTATATTGTTATTACAGACTTACAGCTATATGAAAACACAGAACAGGGTCAATTTTTGATCAGGTGACTTTGAGAATGATATAGCTAGGTTCCATATATGCTTGACATTTAAAACGTGTTGCGTTTGTGATTCATTAAGAGTTCATTCATGCTACGAGGTAGCTAAGTTAGAACATTATACAATTGTCACTATTAGCACTCTTTGAGACTCTCTTATTTCAAAACTTGATAGGAAGCAACGATCTTACGATAATCATCAACTCCATATTACATGCCCCTTGCATTGCACAACAAGGAGTAGAAAGGAATAACAAAAATTAAAAACTATGAAAAAGTGGGGGCTCGCCGGCTCGGAGCCTGGAGGGATTGTGTTTAATCTTTAGGATGTTCTTGAACAAATAAATTTTGGTGTTTCTGACCCATCAGCAATATAATTGCAGCGGTAACTATTTTTGGTTTTAGGGAAAGGGAGTGTGGTCTTGAATGACTAGAGGAATTCGGTGGTAACTCTTTTGTTTTTTTTTTTTTCAACTTCTAGGTTCATTTTTTCTTATATTCCTTTAACTTTGTCACAATTGAGAGGAGATTAAATGAGCAATAGTGTCCTTTAGAATGATATAACACTTGAGTCTGAGTTTGAAATTGCAGTGCCAAATATATGTGGGAATGAGTTTTTAATTCTATCCCTTACTTTTGAAAGAGTCTATAATTTATTTTTAACTTTAGTTTTCCTTTAATTAATTTAGGTAAATGCGCTTTATGAAGATATGATTGAGCAACTTAAGGCCAGTGATTTAGAAAAACTTGCCCGAGAGCAAGTAGATGGTATTGTCCGTAGAAGTGAAGCAGGTGCTGAGTTCTTTGCGGAATCAATCATTCCCTCTGCTTGCAAGCACAGGATCAGTGCCCATGAAGGTGGTTGTGCTTCTATACTGTTTGAGTGCAATTCTGGCAAATTGATCAGTGGAGGACAAGATCAATCAATCAAAATGTGGGATACTAGCACTGGATCTTTAAGCAATAGTCTCTTTGGATGCGTTGGTTCTGTCCTAGATCTTGCAATTACCCATGACAATAGATTCATAATAGCAGCAAGTAGTTCAAACAACTTGTTTGTATGGGATGTCAACTCAGGACGCATCCATCATACTCTCACAGGTCACACAGATAAAGTGTGCGCGGTAGATGTGAGCACAGTTTCATGGCGTCATGTTGTGAGTGCAGCTTATGATCGTACTATAAAAGTGTGGGATTTGCAGAAAGGTTACTGCACTAACACAATAATTTTTCACAGCAACTGCAATGCTCTTTGCTTCAGCACAGATGGACTAACCATATGCTCAGGTCATGTTGATGGGAATCTTCGTTTGTGGGATATTCAGACAGGAAAGTTGCTTGGTGAAGTCACGTCACATTCACTCTCTATTACATCTCTTTCTCTGTCCCGAAACGGGAATGTAGTATTGACCAGTGGCAGAGATAATTTGCACAATTTATTTGACACGCGATCATTGGAAGTCTGTGGTACGTTCAGAGCAACCGGAAACAGAGTGGCATCGAACTGGAGTCGCTCGTGTATAAGTCCAGACGACAATTATATTGCTGCTGGCTCTGCTGATGGATCCATTTACATTTGGTCAATATCCAAAGCTGACATAGTAAGCACTCTGAAGGAGCACACTGCTCCTGTCCTGTGTTGTGCATGGAGTGGACTTGGAAAGCCATTAGCCTCCGCACATAAGAATGGGATTGTCTGTACCTGGACATGATCCCCAGGTTGTACATGGAATATACTAGTACATATGTCTCCGGGTCATGTACATATGTCTACGATGATGGAAAGTAATAGTTGTCAAAATAGATCATATTATCTAATTTTTTTCTAAAGATCAAAATGTTTTTGCTTGATCAGTGACTCTTTTATGAATTTTTTGGATAAAAAAATTTAGAATTTAATTCAATTAATTTAAATAATTACAAAATAACATTTAATAAGTGCGGGTGGAATTATAGTCAAGATAGAGGTTGACTACTCAAGGGGTCATGTCCCTGACCCAAATTACAAGCTGGTTTGCACCGGTTCCACCGACCACGTCTAAGTGGTTCGTGTCCAGTTCTACCCTGAAGTCTGCTCCTTTTCTGGGCCTGCCATGATCCAACCACTCTGAATCGGCAGGTATCCCAAATTTGATTAAAATGCTCTCCAGTTTTTCTTCTTTTTCCTTTCTTTTTTTCTTAATGGGTCCTCAAACTTTGTCAGGGTGAAGATGTGGGTGCACAATACGGATCGGGGATATGTTACTACAATGAGAACCAGGCTGGAGTGGGTGCACTGACCCCATCAGATGCTACGGCTGAAAATGTACGTAATATCTGAAGTTTTAGTCTTTTAACTTATCAAGAACAGCAATTGAGGTTCTTGTCTGTTAATAGACAAGCTTATTCTGTTGCCTTTTGTTATGTTCTAAAGATATCACTGGATTCTGGAGTACTTGATGGTTTCTTTAATTTGCTTTGGATAATGTCGTGAATCGTCGTTGAATTATAATGAATTTTCAATCTGACACCATGATTCGTAAAGTATGAATTTGTTAATTAATGTGATACTTGAAAGATTGTTTGTTGATTATTTGTCATCTTTTGGAGTTAACCACGGTAGTTAACCGATTCATTGTTTAGTTATCATATTAAAAATTTTTAAAATTTAAATATCACATTAAACATTTCACTATAATTTAAAAGTCATTTGTAACATTAAACCATTTATTTTTTTACTTGCTTTCAAAGTCATTAATTGTAACAGATAAAATTGACACCAAATTTTATGGGAATATTATTCAACCATGATTCTGTTGCATGCAACTTTTGGATAGAGGGAAATAACAGCTGAGACAAGAACAAAGCTGGAATCAATGGCTAGAATTGTTTAGAGTTCATCCTTAGCATAGTCTGACGGTCCTTTAGGATTAGAGGAAGAGTTCTTGACAGGATATGAAGCATCCATTGCTATACCACAGAGTCCTTCCTTTTCTTTGATGCCACGTTCCATCCTTATATAACCTTTCTCTCCCCATTCAGATCCCCAGGAGTTCTTCACTATCCAATACTTGGTTCCATCAAGAGTTGTTCCATAGCCCACAGCTGCAACTCCATGATTCAGCTCAGTGCTACATGTCCCAGTAAATACCCCCTGCAGTCAAATTTATTGAAAATTGAGAGATGATATTTCTACTATTCTTGTACACAAGTGGCATTTAGATAGAAATTTAGTTGTTTTTTTTTTTTGCTTATCAGATCAATTTGAAAGTTTACCTCTGAGTAGAACTGGAAATCGCTACCCCCAGCGTCTATGGCCACGGATACTGGCTGGTGTGCCACTGCTTTAAGCAGAGCATCCTCATTGTTGGCAGGCACATCCTCGTGGCCATCAATAGACACTGCTGGAGAATTCATCTGCATAACCACCCGACGGATTCTCATGAATTCATTTAAACGAATCTTTATTGAATATAAACCATATTTAATTCAGATATTATGCACCTTGGAAACGTCACATCTTCCATCTTCACCTTTGTAAGGGTAATTGGCCTCCGTAGTGATCCCACCTTTCTTCTTGATGAAATCAAATGCAACGTCCATCAACCCTCCATTGCATCCTTGATTTTCTTCAGTATCACAGTCTATCAAAACTTGCTCAGACAGGGATACCAATTTGTTCGTCTTAATTTGATTAATACCCTCAACTGCTACAACAGCTGAAAATGCCCAGCAGCTACCTACAAGTTCAGAATTAGACCACACGTAATACGAGCAGAGGTTAACATCCTACACCTTGTTTGATGTTGGATGAATGGATGGCAATTAAAAGAATGATATCAGAAACTGTATCCTTACCACATTGGCCTTGGTCCTTGACGGCAGTAACAGCTCCTTTTTTCCTCCAATCAACAGATTTTGGAACACTGTCTACATTCTCATACATGAAGCTCCCAGTCCCCAGGGATTTCCCGTGTAACATCCTATGATGCTTGATCTTCGAGCCGGCATAAGTTTTTCGGAATTCAAGATTAGTCATGTCTGCAAACTTGTTTAGCTTCAACTTATAAGGTTTGTCCTTCTTGTTAGTGTCGTGCACATACATAACATTTTGTTTGAACACATTGAACCGCTTGTTCTTATCATCAAGACTCCTGGACGTAACCGTGTGATCGGTAACCGTGTACTGGCTTCTCCACCTCTCGTACAAATCCCACAGACTCTCCTCGGACGCGATATCCGTCTCCTGGAAATCGAAACCCTCAGCTATTCCCATCACCAGAGCCAGTGAGAACACAACCAGAACATGAACCCTCCTCATTTTCAGTATTTGATATCAAAATTCAACACCAACAAGTTATGGGAATTCAGAGACCTTAACTCTTGATTTATATAGAGAGGAACAGAAGATAACAAAGGGATAATAAATGAAGAAGTTACAGTTTCCTTACGGGCATCAACAAGCTGTAATAATGGCGGAGAAGAATGACATGGAGATGAGGCTTTTGAGAACAATGGAGAACAAGAATGCTAAGTTTTATGAACAGATTTACCAGGACAAGCAAAAGCAAGAGATGCCATGAAGCAGTTAGGTGTGTTGAAGAGGGTGATCTTTATATGCCAAACACGTTAACATAAACGCGGTAGGGAAAGACGGGGGAAAAAGAAGGTGACGAGAGATATTGTTACGTTCATACTGCCTAAGATCCTGGATATTTTTGCAAGTGGGAAAATAATAGAAGACTTCGTAACTGATTCGGTTTTAAGTGAAAACTTTGCTAAAAATATTGCTTTGAAATTGGAATGAGAGGAAAGTTTGTAGGGTTGAACACTAGACTAATTGGTTTGATTTTGAAAAATCGAAAATCGATTTAATTAAATTTTTTTAAAATATTAATTAAACTGATTGATTTATATCTAAAAAAAAAAAATAATCGAACTAATAAAAAAAAATAATCGAAGTAATAAAATCGATCAGATAGAATTTTTTTAATTATTTTTTTACCATCAATTTTGAATAATAATTTACAACAATTTTTATCTAACAAAACTCACCATATAATTTTCCCACTAATACAATATTTTTCATTCATAAAAACACAAATAAAAAATATTTATATATATATATAATATATTTAAAAATCTATTAAAATTTTTAGTTAATAAGGTGGGTTCGATTATAAATTTAAAAATTAAAAATTGATTAAATCGAATTATTTAACCAACGATCATCGAAACTAAACTAATCAAACCAATTTGATTAAATTTAATCAATTTTAATCGATCAAATCATTTAAAATCGACTTATGATCACTCCTAAAAAAAACTCGAATCAAACTTTAAAAAATAGAGTTGAATTGAGTTTGTATAAGCAATTCGATTTCGAGACCTAATGGCTGTGCATTACATTATTAATTAAACTTTGATCACTGCGGGATGGTGAAGAAACACTACATCAATCATCTTTCTTAATAAGGTGGGTTCAATTTTTAATTAACTCAAATTATTTAACCAATAATTATCGAAACTGAACTAATCGAACTAATTTTATTAAATTTAATCAATTTTAATCGGTCAAATCGTTTGAAATCAACTTATGTTCACTCCAAAAAAAAAAATCAAATTGAATTTTGAGAGATGGAGTTGAATTGAGTGTGCAATAAATTCGGTTTCGAGACCTAATGGCTGTGCATTACATCATTAATTAAACTTTGATCATTGCGGGATGGTGAAGAAACACTACATCAATCATCTTTCTTAGTATAAAGCCAAATTGAAAAACTGATTGTAAGGTTGCCATCAGGTCGGGTTCGGGGAGAGTTTTGCTCACCCCGAACTTGATCCAATTTTATGTGTTATTAAACTCGAATATGATCTTACGTAAAATTTTTTTTTATTTTTTTATACTCGAATCCAACTCCGATCCAATGTTATATAAATCGTATCCGACTCAAAATTAATAAAATATTATTTTTTAAATATAAAATATTATTTTTTAAATATAAATATTTAAAAATATCATTATATAAATATATATATAATTAATTAATTAATTAATTAAAAAATTTTATATAATATCGGGTTAAATTTGTCTAAAATCTGAATCCGACTTGATCCCGATTATTTTTTAATCTTATTCGATTCGACTCGAAATTCGAATTTAAAAAAAAAATCGATCTCATAAGATCGGATCGAATCGAAACCCGTCAGGAACGGGTTGAATTGCCGACCCTAGCTGATTGTAACCTCAATGATTGCTTTTGTTTTTTTGTTACCTTCCATAACTGTTGCTTTGTCAATGGATCACACGTTTTAGAAGGTTAAAATCCTCAAGTAACATAGTGCGTATTGAAATTACTTTAGTCTATTACAATTAAATTGGAGTGGCAACACAACTTCATTAATATTCATAGTAAAAGTTTAAATTACATTTAGTAACGTTCGAACATCTGATTCAATAAAATATTAATCCTTTATTCAAAATTAAGGAAATGTTAGGGCTGCCGACTTAACAACCTCGTCCTAACATTCAAAATTTTATGAAACTACATCAACTTATTTTTATCATTCAAAATCAGACACCTATTTTATAAATTACCTAATATCAGTCATTAAAGATTATAATAATTTGAATCAAATTGAATTCGGTCCAATTTTTTAGATAATGCATAATATTATAAATTTTAAAAATCTAAATCGATATGTTCTTTTGAAATTGATCTGATCTAAATCGAATTTTATCAGTTTAATTTAGTTTATCAATTTTTAAATTTTATTTGTATTATTTTATATATTATTTTAATAAAATTTTTAATATATTTAAATATATTTATTTTTATTTTATAAAAATTTAAAATATATATAAACACTAATAAAAATATATAATACGATTTGATTCGATTTTTTTTTCACATCTTATCCGAAATTCAATTCATACTTAATATATATATATATATATTTAATAACTGAACTTGATTTAAATTAACTAAAAAAATAATCAATTCAAATTAAATCAAATATTACGATTTTGAATTGATTTTTGTTTTTTTGATTTTTTTTTTCACCTCTATCAGTCAAAAAAATAAACTTCCGAAAAGATAAGACCATCTTAACAGATAATTGACTTTAAATTACAAAAATAAACTGACATAATTTCATAAAATTTCAAGTATTGTTGGCAGATTATTTTCTCGAGTGCCCTTCGCATTCCTCTAGAAATTATATTATAGTCAATGAATCTATCATCGACAAATCGAGTGACAAGTAAAAGCCACAAACTCCAGATTATCCACACAATTTGAGTTGGTAGCATAGAGACATTGCTTGGAATACCAATCACTTGTACGTTAGAACACTCAATCATGTAGTACATAATTTACTCTATCATATGCATACAAAAAACTATTACATTTTTTTAGTATATAATTTTTTATTTATAATAATATTTAATTCTAAAAAAAAAGGAGAGAAATTAAAATTTATAATTTTGGTAAGTATATGATGGAAATTATATTTTTCATAGAAATTATTATGTCATAATTTGTGTAACACAAAAATAAAAAATATATATTTTTATCGAATTTTTATATAATTTTTATTAAAATATTAAATCATGTCATTTTTATTTTTTTTCCGTAATATTTTATATTGTATCTAAAATTATATGATGATAAAGCTTTTACTTCGAAATAGATTTAATTATTATAAATTATCCCAAGAAGATCATACACTTTAATTATTTCTATTATGTAAAACCAACTCAGCTAAACATTGATGATTGATTCTAATTATATGATTAATTACTTCCAAAGTCAGTAGAATCATAGCTGTCAATCTTTGCAACACTTGTAAAGAAAATGAAGAACATAATTGCACCATGCATCATGGTAAAAGTTGACCTTTTACCTATATGTAAACAAATTCCCCGACATCATTATTATTGATTAAAGGTAAGAAAATTTACTATTTCTTCTGCCTAAATTGTTCTACCATTATTGATTTTCATGAAATTAAAAAAAAAATAATTTTATTATATCTAATATTAAATTTTAAATTTTTTTATAAAAGTAAAATTTCATGATTTTTAATATCAAAAAATAAAAAATATATAAAAAAATAATTTTAGATATTTAAAAATATATATAATTTTGAAACATCTAAAAAAAAATTTAAAAAAAAAACAAAGAGTATCAATTTTCTAGCTTTAAAAAAAAAAAAAAAAAAAAAGGAAGGCAAGAATGAGTGTTTCAAGTTATATAATTAGCACTAGCTTTCAAAGGAAAAAGTGTAACGTGACAGATACTAACAACCGTGGCACATGCTTACCAATGATTATTTGATTTCTTTTACCTTTGTCTCATTAATTAAGAATCATGTTGTACAAATATTAATAGATTTAAAATTAACTTATTGATACTTATTTTACGAATTCGAACTCTCAAAATTTTATTTTTTATTATATTTTTAACAATTATTTTATATTTTAATTTATTTATAAATTTTCGCATTTCAATTTCTAAAATTGTAAGTGAATATTCAAATATTTATAAGAGAGTTTAGATGAAAAAATTTTTTGTTACGAGTAATTGAAATTAATATTTTTTAAATGTAAAAAATATTTTGACTTATACTCTTAACGGCTCTTTTTATTTATATATGTAATTTTAAAATTTTTATCCTTAACTCGAAACTCAGTATAAACAATACTATATGTTATTATAGCTTAATGTATGTTTCAAAAGAAATGTTTTTATATATTACCAATCTCTAATTATATATTGTCATTATTATAACTACATGGCATGTCAAGTCTTTATGATACGACAATAGTCAGTCCACTTTAGATTTAAAAAAAGAATAAGAATTACCAAACTTCATCAAGCTACCAATAATTTTGTTTGTTTTTATCCAAACCAGAAGCTTTAAGGGTAACAATAACTAATAATTGATCATGATGTCTCAATGGTTCTTGTTAAGGTCAACACAATATTCTTGTTGGTGGTGGGTCAAATATTTTAACATACCATTTTTATCATAGCAGTGAATAATCATTGGTGATGCATAGTATGCATGAGATTTATCCTTTTCTTTTACGCAAAAGAAGTAAATTTTTATGAAAAAAAAAAAAAAAAAAAAGTTAGGTGAAAGGATATTGTCTCTTCCAAAATTAGAATATATTGCAAGTTTTAACGAAAAAATTTACATAAAATTTATTGATTGTCCAAAAAAATATATTATCATAGTTGTTATCCTTCTTATCATTTAAATTGATTTCTCTCCTAAATTTATATTTTATATATATATATATATATCACGCAACATATTTTTTTTGGATATGATAATTAGTGTTATTGTGTCATATAAAATATTATATTCGTATCGTATTTTACACGAAAATTATATATAATAACTTATGTTGACGGAAAAATATATAATATAATTTTTTGATTTTATTAAATTAATTTATAATTTTTTAAAAAATTTTAAATTGTTTTATTTTTATGTCTTTTTTTAATATCTTTTTAGTATCATTTCACTATATTGTGTTTAAAATTATCAGATCTATTTTTTTTAAATATATTTTTTACCACACCTCACCATGCAGTTATTATCCTTTTAATATTCTTCAATTAAATTTGAACGTATACATTCATATATCATTTTCATATTAACAAATTCGAATCTAATTTTTAAACATAAATTAATTATTATTGAATAAATTATTCATCTATCAAAATAAAATGTTTTGATATAAAAAAGTAATTACACACTTGAAAAGTTATTTGATATATTAACAGTAAAATTTTTTAATTTTACAAGTAGAGTTAAAATTGTCACGTATATATCTTATTATATATTTAAAAAAATTTAAAAATGTAGTTGAATATGTGTCATCAATTCTGCTTATAAAGTTAAAAAAAAAACTTTATTGTTAATATATCAAATCATTTTTTTTATCTATTTATCATATTACTGAGAATTAGGCATATAAAATAAATACATATACATTATGTACGTTATGAGAAATTATTTAATACATTATTAATAAATTTTTTTATTTTATAAATAAAATTAATATAATTACTATATTTCATTTTTTAATTAAATTTTTTATTTTTCAAATATATCATAAGAGACATGCATCATTTCATTAAAGCCGCTTATAAAATTAAAATCAATTAGTCATGTTAATGTGGTATTGGGGCAAGAAAGGGACGACGAATATATACAAACGGCGGCCAGCCGGCCAGCAGTTCAAAGTTGCTTTATGTGGTTAAGAATAGATTTGGTGCGGCGTAGGCGTGGGACGTTTGTGGCTAGGAAATGGGAGCCCCCGGCCTTCATCCATCCAATAACCGATGTTGGCTAAACCATCATCGCCCAGCAGCTATGATGAATGATTGGTGGACATGGTGTAGGGCCATCCTTCCACCCTCATCAGAGACAATCGTTTACCATGCATGTTGAATGTTGCAAAGAAAAGCAGAAGAGAGGAATGAAGAAAATGAAAAAGCACAAACATGAATGCATTGATAAATAACACCTATCAAATGCAATATACTCTGATAGCCTAAAAATTTAATAACAGTTAATATTTGATGCATTATTAATATTAATAAATTAGATGATATTATTTTATTAAAGAGATAAATTAAATAATGTCAAATAAGTTTTTTCTAAAAAAATATTAATTTTTTTATATATTTATTTTAAAGATTGATATTTAATCATTAATGAGATGGTATAATTGGTAATAATAATAATTGTCCATTTCATTTCAAGTTATTAAAGTTTTTAATTTAATACTTTAATGTTTGAATATTTTAGTTATATGATTTTATTTAATTTGTTTCATGTATAAAAAATAAAAATTTTAAGTATATTTAACTTAATCATTTTACTATTCGATTAATCAAAAAAATTAATCGAACTGATTAAATTAATTTTTATCAATTAATTTTTAAATTAAAAAATTTAATTCGATTAATAAAAATAAAATAACATAATTTAATTAATTTAATTTTAAATAATTTAAATTATAATTAATCAAATCAATCGAATAAACAATGAAAATGAGCATAGTTACCTTTCATTAGTGGGTAGCATTACCCACAAAAAATGTGTACAAAATTTGACCATATGGTCTTAATTAATTAGTGTATTACCTAAAAACTTGACTATTAATTCCCATTACCTAAAATATTTATATATTTTATTTAATCATAAACTATTCCAAATTTTGATATTCAAAATCTAATAAAAATTTATTTTCCAAATTCTAGTTCATGAATTAAGCAGCAAACTACTAATAATCGTGTGATTTATATTTATTAATAGAATGTTAAATTATTAATTTTAATAATTAAAATTTAATTTTTAACAATCTTGAGTAAAAAAAAAAAACAAATTAGGAAATAATAACGTGGAAAAAATGAAACTTGGATTTATTGTCAAATAACAAACAGAGCGCATGTGCAGAGGAGAAAAGCTATTGGCGAAGATGGCATGACACGCGGCAGCAACATTGAGCACCACGTGTTACGTGACGAGGGGAGTTGCCCAGTTGTTTTCACTCGCTATCAAAGACGAGAGGAAAGGTTTGGGCCAACTGATAACATGGGCCTGCCTTTTAATCTAACCGCTTGACAAAGACTTTCGCGCTTTTATGTTATCTATATTTTCATTTCCAAAAGTGCCTGGACCCCACCAATATTCCTAAATCAACGGCTGTGATCACTCTTCTAATCTATAATCAACGGCTGTGATTCTCAGGAGAACGATAAGAGAATCGTAGGGAGAGAAAAAGAATATTCCACGTAACTGTCAGCGGAGATGTCCAACTAAGCAAATGAACAGATGCTACGCCCGCCATGCGGGCCATGTGTTGGAAAGACATTTAGAAAAGTGGCAGTTTGAGAGGTCTGATTATGCCACGTCAACATTTTTGTACTGAAAATTTTGGACTCACTTTTTTTTTTACAAGAAAAATCAAAGTTTAGGGAACTCTAAAAAGAAAATTTTCAATTAAAGCGCAAATAAAAAAAAAAATTGCTGCTGTCCCGAGAAATTTCAATTTTTTTTATAAAGATATTTAAAGTTGCAAGATAATAAAAAAAATTATAGAGTTCATGATAAGAAAAATTAAATATAATAATTTGTGTATTTGTATTATATAAAATATAAAAATATATGTGTTTATATCATATTTTATGTAAAAATTTGTATTGATACGAAAATATAAAATATATTTTTTAAATTTTATTAAATTTATATATAATTATTATTAAAATTTTAAATATATTATTTTCGTATCTTATTTTTATATCATATCCGTATCGTATTTTAAATTATCAAATATAATTAAATTAATAAATTTTAATTTAATTTATGATATTTAATTCTAAAAATGAAAATGAAAGCTACCTTGAATAGTTTTTGGATATACCTCAGCCTGCTGGGCTTTGAAGTAAGTGGGGAGACACTCGTGCACATGTAATAATTAATCACACATGGGAATATTAAATCCAACTCTTTAATTATTTTATATATAGTTGAAAATTACGTGTATATATAATGCATCAACTACTTCTTTTTATTACAGATTGTTACTAAAATTATGATCATTTTCAATGATAAACCTATGAATTAGCTGAATTTTCATTTATAACTTCCATCTTTCTATGTGGGGTTTTCATTAAACTTTGGTATGTTCATGTTTATTTAAAGCATGTAACGACATCGCCAGTATTTTCACCCTTTAGCGACGAAATCAAGCAAATGCTATAGGGGTGCCCCATTAATTCCATAAAATTTATTAGCCTACTAAATTCTAAACAGATTAATCAATCCAGCAACAAATTAAGTCTTCCTCCAAGTTCCAATTGGTTCCACCTTTCTTGGATTTTATTTTTTCCTTAATGTATTTCTCAAGATAGAAAACATTTAGATGAAATTTTTTAATATAAACGATTAAATTAAAATTTTAATAAAACTGATATAATTAAATAAAAGGTTAATAATATGTAAAAGAAATTATTAAAAATATCATTTATAATTTAAATAAATTAGTACTTATTAACGATAAAAATTTTGTTAATTTTTTTATTAAAAATAATTATTTAAAAAATATATTAAAATATTTTTTAATTTTTATATATTTAATCTATATAACAAAGACTTGTAATTTATCAATTTTAATTTTTTTATTTTAATTTAATTTTTTTAATAAAAACTTTAAAGCTTTCCTTTAGACCTAACAATTTATATCTTCATGTCATGTAAAATGTTAATAATTCATGTATTCATATTATATTTTACATAAAAATTACATATTATAATTTGTTTCGATATAAAAATATAATTTTTTTTAAATTTTATTTAATCTGTTTATAATTTTTACTAAAATTTTAAATCATATTAATTTTATTTTATTTTATATTATTTTTATATTATATTTAAAATTATCAATTTTTTATTCATATTATTTTCATGCCTTGTTAAGATGTGGTGTGGTGTACAAAAATTTTCGTATAAGTCTTTTTGCTCAGTTCAAGAGAGAGACTCGACCCATGCGCCAATGATCAATATGTCCGGGGAAGAGTAATTCTCCGTCAAAATGATGGTATACTTGGGCACGGGGGGGGGGGGGGCGCGCTAGAACCTGAGTAGCTTTTTTAGTTTTGTATTCTTTTTGACTGTTTGGTACAGCTTTAGTGATGGCCTTGCTTAAGGGCCAAAACTACCCAACTGGAATCCTGTAAAACCTGAAATCACGAAGCATGGCGACCCCACAAGTTTAGTTTAATCACGCCACTGAGCAAGGCTTTAATCCTCTTTATAAACACCCTTCTCTTCTTTTCTTTTCTCTCAAGTGCCTCAACGCTCCCTCACCAAACAAGAGGAAAAGAAAATGGCAATCCCTTCACTTTCTCTTCTCTTCCTGTTGATGTCATCTTTTCTAATCCCAACTCTCATATCCTCTTCCCCAGTTCAGGAACCGGAACTTGTAGTACAAGATGTCCACAGGTAAATAATTAATGGCTCCTCCACTAGCCAAGTAGCATATGTTTACAATGTGTAACATTTTTTTTTTTTTGGGGGCAGGGCCATCAATGCTTCTAGGAGGAACCTTGGCTATCTCTCCTGTGGCACCGGCAACCCTATTGACGATTGCTGGCGATGTGACCGCAACTGGGAGAGGAACCGCCAGAGGCTGGCAGACTGTGCTATTGGGTTTGGAAAGAATGCCATTGGTGGAAGAGATGGTAAGATTTATGTTGTCACTGATTCTGGTGATGATGACCCTGTTAACCCCAAGCCAGGAACTCTGAGGCATGCTGTGATTCAAGATGAACCATTGTGGATCATTTTTGCTCGTGACATGACCATTCGATTGAAGGAAGAACTCATCATGAACTCTTTCAAGACAATCGACGGTAGGGGTGCTAGTGTTCACATTGCTGGGGGTCCATGCATTACCGTACAGTTTGTGACCAACATTATTATCCATGGACTCCACATCCATGACTGCAAGCAAGGAGGGAATGCTATGGTGAGGGACTCCCCACGGCACTATGGTTGGAGGACCATATCAGACGGCGATGGTGTTTCCATCTTTGGTGCTAGCCACGTTTGGGTGGATCATAACTCATTATCAAACTGCATGGACGGGCTAATCGATGCCATTTATGGGTCCACGGCAATCACCATTTCAAACAACTACATGACTCACCATGATAAGGCCATGCTATTGGGGCACAGTGATTCCTTTACTCGAGACAAGAACATGCAAGTGACTATAGCCTTTAATCACTTTGGAGAAGGTCTTGTCCAAAGAATGCCAAGGTAAATAATTAAAGGGTAACAAATTGTATAGTCTATTTGCATTAATTTAACCCATCCACCTTTTCATTTTAATAAGATTTCTAGATTGAAAAATCCATTATAGACGGTAATTGTATAGTACAAATTTCACATTGAATTGTTTGCGGATTTATTAATTTGATAAAAATCGAATATTTCGTTTGTAAAATTTAAACGCACGTCTTACTGTCAATAATCTTTTTAAACGGACATGTAAATTCAATGTAAGTCTTTTATGTAGTTTATATGCCTTATCTAACGGAGAAACTTCCTCTCACAAGTACTATACTTTTTTTGAAAAAAAAGAAAGAACACAGTGAACTGGTTAAGTGGGTTATGATCTAAAAGACTAGAATAACTTTTTTTTTTCTCACATTTACAGATGTAGACATGGGTATTTCCATGTGGTGAACAATGACTACACACACTGGGAAATGTATGCCATTGGAGGAAGTGCTAACCCAACCATCAACAGCCAAGGGAACAGATTTACTGCACCTGATAACAGGTTCAGCAAAGAGGTGAGAACCCATAGAAAGTTCAATTCATTTAAGTTGTAGGATGATGAGTTACAGAAATAATTATTTTCGTGCAGGTGACCAAGTATGAAAATGCACCCGAGAGTGAATGGAAGAACTGGAATTGGAGATCCGAAGGCGACCTGATGGTGAACGGTGCATTTTTCACACCGTCAGGTGCAGGTGCCTCCTCAAGCTATTCCAAGGCTTCTAGCTTGGGTGCTAGGCCATCTTCAGTTGTCGCTACGCTAACGACTGATGCTGGTGCACTTAATTGCAAGAAAGGTTCTCGTTGCTGATGGAGACATATGATCAAACAACACTCCATTTTTTTAACTCTTTCTTTGTTTGTTTCTTCAACTCTGATGATTACAACCTCGGCCTGTTTTTCATGGAACATCCGGGGATTCTTTTGTAGAATCTTGATGGACTTTGCAGAAAGCAAGTGCAGATGTGTTGATATATACTAAATTCTAAGTTATCTTTAATATGTTTCACATTAAAATATCTCTCTTTCTCTGTCCCTAACTCTCTCTCTCCCAAAAATCCCTCGTGGAAACCATAAATGACAGTAATGCCAAGCCTAAAGAGAAGGAAACAAAGAATGCAAGTCCGGAGACAGATGAAAAGCTTCAATTCCAACTATTTTTGAATTAATTTGAAATGATTTAAGTGAGTAGGAAAGTTCACCCACCACCATAGGTGTAGTTAATTTTTCTTATCTTTTGGATTGCCATTGAAGTTCGAATTCGAGATCTTCAATTCTAAAATCAATTTCAACTCCATTGAACTGACAGCTCGTTAATTTCTCTATAATTAAAATTGCTTCCAGCACTAAATCATCATCACTGATCAGAGATGCCCATCTATCCAAATAAAATCCCACCATCCACTCCAAGATACTAATATATAGAACATCACTGTAGTCCTTAGTCCTTTTTTGGCCATGAAAAGCATGCTCTTTCACCAAGGCATGGACTATAGAAAATTACACCAAAGGAAACACCCCAATGTCTAGCCTCCTCGGGCCCTCAAGAGATTTTACAGAGAAGAGATTAAATGTAAAGACAAAAATGGCAAGGCACATGCACATTCCATAGAACAGCTTTGGATTGAACCGCCTGCCCCTGTCCCTTGACTAAAATTGACAAATAAAGTTGCTTGGTTCCATGTTCAACACATCCCCTTTTCTGCATTAATTAGCACCGAAGACTCCCCAAGTCTCGGGAAGCATCATATCCTATCTCGCACATGCAACATTGAAAGTGATAAAATCTTATGTATTACCATGTATTAAACATCATAACTGAGAGCTAAACTTTGGGTTATCGCCTGGATAAGGTTTCCTAAACTTGAGATTCTCATCTGGTAGGCCTGGGGTTGCGTCTGAACGAAGTGATACATCTGCTGCAAAACTAGGCCCTGTCTTTATGCCCCGAAGAAATGGACCACTATTCAATTGAACTGAGTTTCTTTTCCTCCCTAAATGTCTCGAAACAAATATTGAACTGAGTGGTGATCAAAGAGGGACGAGGAATGGAATGCTCTGATCTCCTTGTTGCCTTCCCCACCACCGCCACCATTGCCCCTCGGTTTGTTTCTGGTTGTAGTATATGGTACAAAAGAGAAATTATGAAAGAAGGTCCAGAGGTTTTTTTGTACTAAACATAGACAACAACATGTTGCATACAGACAGGACCTTTCTAACCAAAACCAGGACCATCTTTTGCTCAAAGAACTGCTTTAACAACTGTTTAGATTTGGGTTAACTTCTGTTTAGCTGACAAACATGGCATATGATATTATTGCATGTTATTGATTAGTGTTTGGAGGAATGTTTATATCATTGGCCAGCTTGAAAAAATTAGAATTGATTTACAGGTTTCGCCAAATAAAATCGTCGAGTTGGATTGCTAACTAATTTGGATGATTATATATCCCATCCCATCATTCAGCTCATAGTTATGTGATGATGCAGATGTTATGGACCCGACCATGTGGGAGACAAATAGTGCGTGGGGAAGCTTAATTGGAAGGCGACTAAAGCCTATCAAAGATGATGTTTTGAGCTTTTGGACCATGAAAATTTCTCCTTTAGCTTGTGGCAAGAAAATGGTTGATTTTGTGACAGATTATCAAGATTTGAATTAGTAGACAGAGTCGAAATATAATCGAGCCAGTCTTATACCGCGAGCCAATTAATATGACCATTACGATTTGCTCGCCACGCTTTCTTCGTTCTGTTAGTGGCAGGGGATCCGTTAAGAATCCATTTGAATAAATTGTAAGATCAATTTTAATAAAATTAAAAATAACAATGATAATAAAATTAAAATTAATAATAAAATATATGTTTAAATATAAATATAATAATGATGATAATTTTTTTTTATTTTTATAATAAAATCAATTACCCTAAAATCTAATTATCATAAGATTCAATTATTCATTGGGCTTTTTTTGCTAGTCTAATTGAAGGATAATATGAGATAATTGTACCGTTAAATAAATATGATAATCTATGTATTTATAAAATATTAAAATTCTTATATTTATATAATATTTTATATAAAAATTATTTGTTAGAATTTATATTAATATAAAATAAAAAATATTTTTTTGTTTTATTATATTAATATATGATTATTATTAAAATTTTAGATTATGCTATTTTTTTATGTTATATTTGTATAGTGTCATAAATATTATGGTTTAAATTATTAGATTTACTATTTAAACATAGAATCCAATGCAATTAACTTGAAAAAGGTTGGACTCCGCCGCATGGGAGCAGCCTAAGCGAATCACGGCGAGGATCAAGGCCTGCCCCCTGTCCCTGTTCGTAAGGTCTACAGTTTTGGTAACAAAGCCTTTTAAACATGTGCAATAGCAGCCTTTCTAGAATAAGAAGAAAACAGTTTCTCTGCGTTCCTCTTTCTTTCTCTTCTAACGAACAGGCTGTCTATTAAGACTTATGTGTGTCACTGTTTTCTTCTTTTCTTTCTTTAGTGTTTCACTGTCAATCAATAAATCAAAAGTACATGCCCTTTTTTTTTTAAAGTTCAATATGTTCTAATAAAATGACTGGTAAATGATAATAGCCGTAGCCAGTGAAAGCTAATAGGAATGACAATGGGTCGGACGAGCCGGATTTTTTATCGAATTCGATTAGATAATTTTTTATTATTTTTATATTTAAATTTGATATAATTTAATATCATATTAAATTATATTTGATTCAATTTGATATGAAATTAATAAAATATTATTTTTAATATAAATATAAAATTAAATATATAAAAATTTTTATTTATATATATATTCGATCGGATAAAATCGAGTCAGTCTTATTATATTAGGGTTAAATTTCCACCTTACTATTCTTAATTTCCTACACACATTAGCTGTGCAACAATAATTCAATATTTTTATCGTCTTAAAAGGAAAAAAAAAAAGAAAGGCTTTTAGTGTATAATATGAAGCAGATTGAGCTCAATCCATGGCCGTCTCAAAACTGGGCATCTGGTTTTTAGCTAGCTTTTTATCCCCTCGTATCAGTTATCACATTTCTAGTTGAGCAGACCCTTACGCTTGTATAACCCAGATTGGTAAAAATCAATTCCAGAAGAAAAGAAGAGCTAAGAATTAGTATGAAAAAACTCTGATGAAATCAGAGAGAGAGTTTTTTTTTCTGAAGAACTGCTTGTTTCTTGCACTCCTTTGGATTGTTAGTAAACTATAAAGGAAAAATGTTTTTCCAGTTTAAATGTTTAATTCAGTAGCTTAATATACTAATTCTTTAAATGTTTGTGTGGAGTAAATTTGGGATTTAAATAATAATTATTATACTATCTTTTTGTTATTTTTTTTAGATATGATAACTTAAAATACGATGATACAAAAATATTATAAAAAATACAAAATTGATATAATTTAAAATTTTAATAAAAATCATATATATTTAATAAAATAAAATAAAACGTATTTTATATTTTTATATTTACATGAATTATGATAAATAATTTTTACATAAAATATGATATAAATATATAGATTATTAATATTTTACTCGATAAAAATATATAAATTATCGGATGTATTTTTTTATAACAAAAAATTGTTTTTCCAAATGGGAAATTCCTTGCGCAATCAAATAATTTCCTAAGCCCAGTTCAAAAGAAAAGGAAACTTCCCCATGCTCCATGATCACTTCAAATAATTTGAAATGTCACAACACAAATTTGTGAATCATTAAGGGCAGTTTGGTGCTGGATAGTAAGAAAGAGGGACCTTTGCTATTTAAATTTACAAATGAGTAATGAAAAATATGGAGCCATAGCAAAACCAATGAGTGTTACCTTAAAAAATGTTTTTTTTATAGATGACTTTGTCCCTCAAAAAGAAAACTAAGTAACTAAAAAGTAGATTTGACAATCTTAAGTATGAGTTAGTGATACGACATAAAAATAATATAAATAAAAAATTTAAAAATAATACGATTTAAAATTTAAAAAAATCATAAATAATTTTAACAAAACAAAATATATATCATATTTTTATATCAATATAAATTAATACGTAATTTTATATAAAATACAATATAAATATATAAATTATCAATATTTTACATGTCAACTAATTTGCGTATTGATAATTATCAATATTACTTGCAATTTCCAAAGTGGATTTGTCCTAAGCCCAATTCAAAAAAAAAAAAAAATCGTAATATTCAAATGTCAACTTTAATAATATATCAATTAATTTAAAGAACAATTAACACAAACTATCAATTTGGTAAAAAATACATTTATTCAAAAGTTATAACTAAAACATTAGATTTTATGATTCAATGGCTAAAATAAAAAATCATCCAACATTAAATGACTATTCCAATTTGTACATTTTACCCATATTTTAAATGAGAGAAATGAGGGGCATGTGCCCATATTGACAACTTCTTTTTACTCATCCATAATCTTAACAATGTTTTTTCTATTTTATAAGAAAAAGATCTTATCCAAAGTTCAACTAGTCACAAGAAAAAAAGAAATTCAAATCCTTCCTTTTTTGAATTAAAATATTTTATTGAACATTGCCCTTCTCGTTAAAATCCAACCAACCAAATTTGCCTCATTTCTTATTTTAGGAAAGTTCCATGAAACAAGTGTATGCTATTTAAAAGAAAAAAAAAAAGAAAATCATTACGAAACAAAAGGATAAAGCAAAACTTATTGATTAATCAAAATTAGTAATAAAATAAGTTTAATCATATCCATTCGAGGCATAGTTATCTGCCACCGCGACGCACCATCGTAGCTCATCTGATTTTTAAAACAGATTCGATTTTTAGTAGATTTAATAATTTAAAATATGATATAATGATATGATTTGAATATGATATAAAAATAATTATTATGAATTTAATAAATTTAAAATATATATTTTATATTAATATAAGTTATAATAAATTATTTTTATAAAAAATATAATATAAATATATAAATATAAATATTTTTCATTTTATGAATATATATATATTTTGATTGGTTAACAATCACTGGTCGGCCGAGGGGCTCAGGTTCTCCATCGATCGAATCAGTGCCAAACTTCTGGTTAACTTTGATGACACGTGTTTCTTAACGAGTAGCTGTTGGGACCCTTACACTCTCTGTTTCCACGTTTGTTATGGTTTTTGCTATGCATGTGGGTCATCGACACGTGGAAATCCAACCTAGGTGGAGTTCAAGACAAGTGGACAAAATCAAAAGCCGAATGGATAAGAACGAGTGCCACGTCAGACTGATCTATAACTCTTCAGCTCACCAAAAGCCGTTTATCAGAAAATCGACTCTTCGAAGAACCTGTCGTCGTATAGCCTTTCCTAGTCAGCTCAGAAAGGGCGTCCAGTTAATATTAGATATTTAAGGATGATAAGTGAAAATTTTAAAACGTCAAGGGTAAATGTGGAATAAGAATTAACTATCAGCATCCCCACGCGCATTTTCAAAGAATCCGTCCACCTAGTCACTAGGTATATCTGCCCGCTTTATAGTATTAAATTAAACAATTTTTTTTATAAAAATAAACTAAATTACTTGATATTAAGCATAGGAAAGTATATCATATCTATTGATTCAAAAAAATATTCATATTAATTTTAATTGTTTTTTATAAAATTAAAAACGTATGCCAAAGGTAATGTCATCAAGTGGAGGTGATAATAGTTTTGTTTGGATCAAATTTGATTTGATTTTTTTAATATTATATAATATTATAAAAATTTAAAATTCGAATCAAATATTCATTTAATCTAAACTGAATTAAACCAAATTTTACTAATTTGATTCGATTCAATTTATTAATTTTTAATTTTTAATTTTTATATATTATTTTAATATAAAATTTTAATATATTTAAATAAATTTTGATATAAAATTATTATTTTTATTTTATAAAAATTTAAAATATATATAAAAACTAAAAAAATATATAATTCGGTTTGGTTCAATATTTTTCAATTTTTCATCTCCCGATCCAAACTTAATATATATATATATATTTAATATTTGAACTTGATTCGAATCGAATAAAAAAAATCAATCTGAACCAAATCAAACATTATAATTTTAAATCGGTTTTCGAATTTCACAGTATGTTTCTCACCTCTACCATCGTGTGGATCTTGTTAATTTGGATTTAAAAAATTTAAATTATTTTAGATTTTTATCATCTTAAGTTTTTGTCATTTTATATTCAAACTTTTTAAGTTTGATATTCTAATTATTTAGATTTTAATTATTTAAAATTTAAATTATCATTTCTTTTGAATAATTTAATTTAAATTATTTTAAATTCGAGTTCATTTATATTCATTAGTTAAATTTTTTAATTAAATCATATTGATTTAAAGTAAGGCAAGTTTTACAAGCATTTATTTATGTACATTAAAGTCATACTTTGTATATAAAATTATGATAAAAATAATAAGATGATATTATGAATATGATTAGATTAAATAATATCATCTTATTTTTATGTTTGATGTGTGTAAATAATAAAATAAGATAATTTATTTATTAATCAAAATTATTTTTTTTCAAAATTTACACAATTTAAATTATTAATATAATTTTTAAAAGTATAATAAAAACGTATGTTTAATTTTATGGATTAAAAATAATCATTTCCACTTTAAGAAAATTAAATTATCCTAAACCAAGTGTATATAATATTTCTTATAATCTTATCATTTTAAATTAGAAACAAATATAATATAATATAATATAATTATCATATTATTTTATATATTATTTTATACACCAAACATAGAGATGGCAATCTAATTTGGCCCCTTGCGAGTTTCGACTCGATCCGACCTCTTAAGATCAATTTTTTTTTTTTAAATTAAGTTTTCGATTAGGTTAAGTCAGGTAATAGTAAAAAAAAATAAAAATAAGATTTTAAGCAAACCAAACTCGAATCTACTCAATATATATAAATTTATTTTTTAATTATTTATTTAATTATATATATATTTATATAATTTTATATTTATATTAAAATAATATTTTAAAAAATAATATTTTAATAAATTTGAATTAAGTCGAGTTTGAATATTATAAATATAAAATTGGATCGAGTTTAATGTGAACAAAATCTCACCCTAACCTTACTCGTTACCATTGCTAATCAAACATGACCTAAAATATTATGCCGTTTAAAGACTAGGACAACTAATCTATGATTCAAAGTATGTCAAGTTTTACTAAATTCGGTTTCACATTAGTAAATATCAAACTCCTTTAAACGTTCAAAGTTAGATTTTGAGTTTCACTCGTTCAGCAAAAAATTTTTAATATAAATTTTGAAAGATATTAAAATGATTTTATTAAAAATATGATCTTGAATTATATCCATTTAAATATTGTAAATTGTTGGACTTATTTTTTCTTAAAAATAATAAAAAAATAGTTATTATTTATTTCGTGTTCCTATATATATACAATATAAAATTATTATACTATAATTTATATCAATATATTAAATATAAAATATATATTTTGTTTTTATCATATTTATATATAATTTTATTAAAATTTTACGAAAAATGACACTCAAGGCGCGTGGAACAGTGAAACACAACATTTTTGTCACATGTGACACATCAAATTGTTCTGGGCTTCGGTTTTGAGCATTTTAAATGTTTTTCTCACTCCCTTAGGATGTCTATAAAATTCAAGACAGCCAAGCTCCTTGGAAATCGCACAACGACTAAAGAACAGACTCTGTGTTTTTTTCTCTTTCCATGGAAGGCAACAATCATAACTCAACCTCCTCCGCCGTCATCTCAGCCACCTCCTTCGCCCTCCATTTACCCGAACCCGATGTCCAGATCGTCACCTCCGGTGGCCTCCGCATCCCCACTCACTCCAGCATCTTGGTAATGAGCCTATGCTCCCTTTTATTTAGACCATTTTTCGATTTCAAAATTTTCGTTGTTTTCTGATCTTTTTTTTTTAAATATTCAGGCAATGGCGTCGCCGGTGCTGGAAAATATAATTGAGAGACCACGTAAGCACCGAAGCTCTGTGAGAGTCATCCCAATTCTCGGTGTTCCATCCGACGCCGTCTCTGCTTTTGTCGGATACCTCTACTCTTCCAGGTTGGTTCAGCATTTGATTTCCTCTCTGTTTTCTTCGATGATCTCTGCCGTTCATTTCTTCCTTGTTTTCCACGTGATATAATCAACGATTGGCAAAACGTTTGAGTCTAATTATACGGCTTTTCTAAATTCTTTTCTTTTACTTGTAATATCAGCATTGTCGTCATCTTATAATAAAAAATAAAACCTAATATAATAAAATAATAAATAGATATGATATTTTAAAATTATCTTCTAATAAAATTAAAAATTTTCGAATTATAATTTATATTAATATAATTTTATTTATATTAAATTTTTATAATTTTAAATAAAATTTTAATTGTATTAATTTAAAATTTAAAAATTTTATTATTTTTATCATATTATTATATTATACGTAAGATTATTAATTTCAAAACTTTAAGTAAAATTAATAATTTATATATTCGTATTATATAAAATATTAAAATTTATATATTTATATTATTTTTTTAAAAATTTAATAAAAAATAAAAAAAAATTTATTT
The DNA here is from genome assembly GCF_047325235.1 of Durio zibethinus. Lineage (NCBI taxonomy): Eukaryota > Viridiplantae > Streptophyta > Magnoliopsida > Malvales > Malvaceae > Durio > Durio zibethinus. The sequence goes on from NC_143170.1 coordinate 27,066,484, forward strand.
TTTTAATTTTTTTAATTTATATATAATTATTATTAAAATTTTAAATCATATCATTTATATATTTTTTATTTATATTATATTATTATATCAAAATTATCAAATCTAACACTCCATTGCCTATTCTACGCTAGTAATATTTTTTGATCCGTCACGTTATTTGCTGGATTTATTTCTCCAAAATCAGAGGAGATATTTTTTATGTCAAAGTTGAATTGACGGAAATGACCCCGGTGTTGCAATAGGTGCACGGAGGAGCAAATGGAGAAATATGGGATTCACCTGCTAGCGTTGTCACACGTTTACTCGGTCCCGCAGCTGAAGCAGAGGTGCACCAGGGGAGTGAGTCAACGGCTGACGATCGAGAATGTGGTGGACGTGCTCCAACTCGCCAGGCTCTGCGACGCACCCGATCTTTACCTCAAGTGCATGAAGCTGGTCTCCGCCAATTTCAAGGCTGTTGAGCAAACCGAAGGCTGGAAATTCATTCAGGGTCATGATCCCTGGCTCGAACTCGAGATTCTCCAATTCATGGACGAAGCTGAATCGGTAAATCTTAAAGAAATTACCCCAACCCTCATTAACATTGATATTGGTTTTTCATTTTTTGAAAATTGATCTAATTTGGCAGAGGAAAAAGAGAACGAGGCGGCTCAAGGAAGAACAGAGCTTGTATTTGCAGCTCAGCGAGGCAATGGAGTGTTTAGAGCACATTTACACGGAAGGGTGCACGAATGTCGGGCCGTACGACGTGGAACCGGCAAAGAGAATGGGCCCATGCAACAAATACACAACGTGTCAAGGTGTCCAGCTGTTGATCAAACACTTTGCTCTGTGCAAGAGAAGGGCTAATGGAGGAGGGTGCTCCCGGTGCAAGCGGATGTGGCAGCTTCTTAGACTCCATTCCTCCATTTGTGATCAGCTTGAATCTTGCAGGGTTCCACTTTGCAGGTAAAATTAAACCCATCATTATCCGTTATTAGTGTATCAAGCCTGGTGGGTCTTAAAAGTCCCATGTTTGTCTCTTTTTCTAGAGAAATTGGGTCCTTCTATTCTTTCTTTTCAATTACTATAAGCAGCATTGTTGGCCTTTTACCATTAACATTAAGGCTGGTTGCTTTTTAAATGTGACAGACAATTCAAATTGAAAGCTCAACAACAGAAAATGTGTGATGCAGCAAAGTGGAAGCTACTTGTGAGGAGGGTTGTGTCAGCTAAAGCTATGTCTTCTCTATCTCTGCCCAAGAGAAAGAGAGAGGAGCTGAGGGAAACAATGGGTTGTCATGTATTGAAAACCTTTAGATTCTGTTAAGCTACAATAATCTTATAGAAAGGAGTTAGTTCTGTAGGAAAGCAGTCAGTTTAATTCTTTGATTCATGAGAGAAAAATTTTGTCTTGGTGTGTTCTGTATATGAGGCGAGTTGGTTTTGCCTAGCTAGCTTCGTCATATCAATCTATCATTCCTCACCTACTTTTTTAGGGATTTTATAGAGTAATCCTCTAATGGTGGGCACTGGGTAGTGTGTCCAGCACAAGATGATGTATAATGGAGTGTCTATTTGTAAAATTATAAACCTCTCCATTTTGTGCAAATGAAAGTCGTTTAGACTTGGTCTATTTTGTCATTAAGTTTTGTCAAATGCCTCAACTAAACTAACTTTGATTGAACAATGACTATCCAGATATTAGTTTGAAAAACCACAGCAATATAATAATACGTAAAAAAAAAGAAGAATTAGCTAAAATGATTCATACATGTAGACTCGATATTTTTCGTTAATATATCATATTTTATATAAAAATTACGTATTATAATTAGTATCGATACGAAAATATAAAATATAAAATTTTGATTTTATTAAATCTATTTATGATTTTTAAAAAATTTTAAGTTGTGTTATTTATGTATTTTTTATTTGTATTATTTTATATTATAACACTGTATCGTGTTTCAAATTATTAGGTTTAATGCGATTAAGATCGGATCAAAAGAGATTAAAATTTAAATTTGAATCACTTAAAGATTTTTTTATTTTCCTGTTGTGGTCTCATATGTTAAAAAAAAAAGTTACATAACTATTTCACAGATTTTTTATATAAAAATATATAAACTTAATAATTTTTTTCTTATCAAATGAAAAAAAAATAAAAAAAAATAAAATTTCATGCCACACTCTTTCCTTCATCTTTCTTTCCTATCAAATACGGTGCTATCAAATTCGGTGTTAGTGTTTTGTATTAATTTTATTTTTGTAATTTTCTTTCATTTTCAATTTATTTCTACCACAAGTAGGAAGAAAATGCAAGAAAATAAAATTGAATCCCCAATTTTTATAAACGGGAAATAGCACGAGTACCAAATTGCAATATCAAAAAACATGAAGGAAATTTCAATAATTCTTCGTTTGATTCTGGTCTTTTTGGATAATTTCTGGCCTTTTCCATTTTCCGTCCTATTTTCCTTTTCTTTCCCTAGCGAAAAGCCCGGCCCAAACAAACCGGCACCAAATTCTCGCGGGTTTGAATCCGACTCCAGGTTTTGCCCACTGTAGTCCATGGAGAAGAAAAATAGAAGCATACAAGTCGAGTGCCCTAAGCTGTTGATCAGCCGGAACGAATCGGATCTCCAACGGCTGATCGGATGCCCTTTTTTCCCTTCCACTTACCATTGTCTCCACCTTCAGATGCCTCCAATCCAATTCCTCCGGCCCGGATTTCAACAAGTTTGTCTCACTCGCTATGCATTTTCTTCTATCAGCTATGGAGGAAACTAGACTTCGATTGTGGATTTCAAGCTAGAAATACTCTGTTACGCATTCCAGGGCATCCTGTTGATGCATGTCATTTTCAAATTAATAATCCCTGGGTTAATTGACCAGTTAAATTCAATGAAGAAGATGACCTTGCCTAATCTGTTAACACAACATCTACAGGTAATTGTTTACGTATCAAATTATGTCACGGTCTTCATGACTCCATATATCACCTTCAGAAAGAGGTATACATAAGGTTTTCTTTCTCTCCCCCTGCTCCCACCTTGCTTTCCCTGTTGCTGCTCCATTACAGTGTTCTCTGGTTTAGTCGTTACTGATAGGCTGTGAAATTTTTGGTCATAAGTTCTCCCTTCTGGTTGTCCAATGATCTAATTCATCAACTTAGGTGCATGGTTCCACTTTGACCATCTTTCTCAAAGCATTCACTAATATACTCAAAAACATGTTTCAATTTCTCTATAATCTACGTTCTATACCATTAGTTTTCTGAAGACAGTGTAAAGCCGCAGAAATTTTAAGCTCAACAGGCTATAAGACACCCACCACAAGTGAATGAAATTCCAAGACACAATATGTCTCAACACCAGCCGTATCTGATACTATGGAATCTTGAGTAATAATACTAGCTTGTTATGCATGTTCAGAATCATATATGGAGTCCTTATCTTCTATCTAAGAGATACGAAAGTCAGAACAAAAATAACAATTTTGAAAGCTGGGATATAGTTTGTCGTTTATGAGGTGCTTTGATTGAGCATCCTATTTATATAATAATTAGGCTCGCTAAATTGATTTTGTAATTTAGTTCCTCAAATATTTAATTACTTTTCATCTAAAAAGTCTCTATTCTTGAATTTGATCTTGTTCCACAAATAACTTGAAACTAATTGCATTTTGCAGCTACATCCACTTTAGTCCGCCTGGAATAGCACATCCAATAACTGTTATCTATGAACTTAATTATGGGGAGACTGAAATGAAGCAAGGTACTTGGTAAATGTGAACTTTTGTTTGTTGAAGTGTTCTTGAGTTGTAAGTGGGATAGCAGAAAAACTTATGTAAAGTTGACTTCTGTCAACTACCACATCTATTACCTTTTCTCCTCTAGTATCATATCTAAAAATAAAGCTACAGCATTGCTCGCCTTTGTTGAATAATTTGGGCTCTTTTAGATACGGCTGGTTTATATATATCACCCGATAAACCAATTTTGTCTCTTGAGAGGAAAAATGCTTTATTTCTATGGTGCATTTGTTACATTCTCAAACTAATATTGGACGTTTGCATGAACTGCTCAACCTTGCACACCAAGAAAAGTCTTTCCTGCCATCGTTAGCATTTCTTTTTGCTTATACAAAAGTCTGTACTGTTTTCTAGAAAGGTTTTGATGACAAACTAAGCTACTACATATCATGTTCTAAAGTGATCTTCATAATGTATTGAAAATTTAGAATTATAATTTTAATTATTGTCCACCCCTTGATTTTCCATGGTTGTAATTTATGTTTGGCAGTTGATGCTAGAAGATCCCTACATCTAAGGCTAGGTTTGCCATTTGATCATCCTCTCTTACGGATTGCCAATTCCCTGGATTTGTCAACAACAGACTGTTCGAGTGACAGCTCAACAAGAAAGGGTAATTGTTGAAATAAAATACATTACAGAAATCTAGGCAGTTTTACCCTCCCATTCTCTTTCTTTATGTTTCTGCTATGCATGAACTTTTTAGCTTATTTTGTGGTACTATCTGGTTCTTCTTTGCTTAAAGATGTGCATGTTGGGATTCCAAGCAGTGGGGGTTAGTGGCTATAGTCTCCTTTTCTGTTTTACCTTTTCTCGTCTCTTTGTCATTGTTAACTTTGGTTTTTGGAAAAGAATGAATTTTTCCTTTTTTTTGTGCAGTCTCAGGAGGCATTGTTTCTCTGGTTCAAGGTTCTTATGAGTACTATCATTATTTTCAAGATGGCTTTGATGATTCAGTATGGGACTTTCTTCTTCTTTTTAGTATCTTTCATAATTCTCTTACAGTTAAAACAAGTTGCTGTTCTGATATCTTTTAGAGATCCATGCTATTAGAATGTGCATTCAACACTGTATGGTATCCATGTCAAGAAGTATAATTGTGGGAAAACATTTATTTACAACTGGTTGTAATCTTGTAATCTATGTATTTATATTTGTATATCTAGAATTAAGTATTTGTATCTCTAGAATTAAGGACAAAAAATTAGGATAGACAATTCTTCAATTATAGGATCAGTTTTTAAGAAGATTTAGTTTCCTAGTTTAACCCATATTTAGTTGTATATAAACTTAAGGTTCTTGTATAATTCTTAATTAGCAGTTTTTCAATATACATTTAGTTTTTCCTCTTACGTTTTCACACAGATTTATTTTTTAGTTTTTTCACATGGTATCAGAGCTTTAGGCTCTTCTTGGGAAGTAAAATTTTTAGCCTTCATTACTGACTTCTATTTTAGGCTTTCATTGTCGAACCTTGTTTAGACCTTCATTGTCGAATCCTGTTAAGGCCTTCATAGCCATTCTATTTTTTCCTTCTTTAGCCTTCATTGCTAAGAGTCATTTCTGGTTATATCTTAAAACTTATTTCAATTCAAAAAAAGATATCACTACCACCCAATTTGAAGAAGCATCAAATGGAAAAATCACCGGAGTACTACAGATGTCTCGAAAACAAGGAGAGTTCGACAGAGAAGAGATTGAAAAGCTGAGAAACCTATTGAAAACCCTTGAAAAACCTATTGTGGTATGTTTTTTGGGTAAGGTCTCTAGTTCAGGTAAAGCTTCTGGTTCTTATGGATTAAATGTCTTGGTTAAGCATATTACGAGTTTTTGGGTTATTGACTCAGAAATCACAGATCATATGACACATTAATCATAAAAATTTAGTACATATATCCTGTGTCATAATAATAAGAAAATTGTTGTTGTAGATGGTTCACTTACTACAGTGACAGGATTAGGAGATGTTCAAGTTAATCCCTCGTTTGTTCTAAAAAATGTTTTTCATGTTTTTGGATTATCTTCTAATCTGATATTTATACAAAAACTTACCAAAGATATGAATTGCAAAGTGACTTTTTATCTTTCTTATTGTGAATTTTAGAATCAAAGTTTGGAGAAGAGGATTGGACTTGCTAAGGAGAATAATGGACTACATTATCTTGAGACATCAAATAACACAAATAATATCAAGAATAGTTTACCTTTGTCATTTCTTTCTGAAAAATTCTTCAATAAAAACAAAATCTGGCTTTATCATTTTCGTCTTCGACGTCCTTCTTTTGAAACTTTGAGAAATATGTTTCCTTCTTTGTTCAAAGGATTAAATGTCGAAGATTTTCATTGTAATGTTTGTGAACTTGCAAAGAACATATGTGTGTCTTTTTCAATTAGTAACAAAAGAAATTCTACTTCCTTTTACTTGATTCATAGTGACATTAGGGGTCTTTTTATAATTTTTAATATTTCTGGTGCAAGATGGTTTGTTTCATTCATAAATGATTATACCATAGTCTCTTGAGTTTTTTTTACTTAAATCCAAATCAGATGTGAATAATATATTTTTAAGCTTCCAAACTATGATCTAGAATCAATTTGAAGTCAGAATCAAGATATTTAAGTCTGATAATGGCAGAGACTATTTCAACCAGACTCTATCCATCTATTTTCAAAAATAGGAGATTATCTATGAGTCATCTTGTGTTAATATTTCACAACAGAATGGAGTGACAGAGAAAAAAAATAGTCATTTACTAGCCACAACCCGAGCCTTCTTTTTTCAAGCAAATATACCCAAATCTTACTGGGAGGAGGCTGTTCTCACTACCACACACATTATAAATAGGTTACCTTCAAAGATTTTGGGATTTAAAACTCTTATGAAACTACTGTCACAATTATATCCCAACCTTAATACCACAAACAACCTCACACCTAGGATATTTGGTTGTACATTATTTGTTCATGTTCACAGACATAATAGGGGAAAGTTAGATCCAAAAATGATTAAGTGTATCTTTGTGGGGTATTCATCAACTTAGAAAAGGTATAAGTGCTATCAACCTCTTACTAAAAAATTTTATGTGTCTGTAAATATTTCTTTTGAAAAAAATAAATCATTTTTTACTCAATCTTATCTTCAGGGGGAGACTTCATTTATGGAAGATAAGGATAAAAACTTCTTTTTTGCTTGATTTGTCTTTGTCCCATTCTTTAACATTTTCACCTATTAATTCTTCTGAGTCAAAACCTGTTTCTGCTGAGCTCAAGTTAAACATTGAATTTGAGTCTGAACCCATTCCAAATACAAAAAATGTGACAAAGGATAATATTGTTCTTGACTCTATGAAGGAATTACAGATGTACTTAAGAAAAAAAGTTTTAGAGCCTGAACCAGTGTCAGTCCAAAAACTTGATCCTAACTTTGAAAATGAGGCAACTATAGTTTTTGACTGTGTTTCTCAAAATGAGCATGAATCTCTAAAACTATAACTAATGATTATGATCTGTCTATTGTCATTAGGAAAAGAATCGGATAATATACTAAGCATCCACTATACCCAATTTTTAATTTTGTGTCATTTGAAAAATTCTTACCATCCCATAAAAATTTTTTTGTGAGCCTAAACACTATTTCAATTCCAACTACATTATCCGAGGTATTATATCCAGTAAGAAATGGAGACAAGCCATGAAAATAGAAATGGAGGCAAGCCATGAAAATAGAAATGGAGGCAACTCATAAAAATAGAAATGGAGGCCTTAGAGAAAAATAAAACATGAAAACTGGTAGAGTTGCCTAAAAAAAAAATCCAGTGGGTGTAAATGAGTTTTCACTATAAAATACAATACGGATGGTACTGTTAAAAAGTATAAAGTCAGGTTAGTGGCTAAGGGCTATACTCAAACTTATAGAGTGGATTATCAAAAAAATTTTGCTTCAGTTGCCAAGATGAATACAGTTAAAATTTTTTTATCTTTGGCTGTAAATTACAATTGGCAGCTTCAACAATTTGATATAAAGAATGCTTTTCTACATGATGATTTGAAAGAAAATATATATATAAAGGTTCCATCAAGATTTGAAGGTAATCTAGAAGCAAACAAAGTATGCAAGTTGAAAAAAGCTTTATATGGCCTTAAACAGTTTCCTAGGGCTTGGTTTGGAAGATTTGTCAAAGTGATACTAGCAATGGGATATAAACAAAGTCAAGGAGATCACACATTGTTTATTAAGCACTCTAATTCAAGGAGAGTCACAGTTCTATTAGTATATATTGATGATATAATTATAACTGAAGATGATGAAAAAGAGAGAGAATATCCAAAACAGTGTTTGACTAGAGAATTTGAGATAAAAGAGCTAGGGAGATTGAAGTACTTCATAAAAATTGAAGTAGCTCACTCACGACATGGTATTTTCATCTCACAATAGAAATATGTGATGGATCTTCTGAAAAAAATTGAAAAGCTCGCATATAAACCTGCAAATACTCCTATAGATCTTAATCGTAAAATTGAAGAAACTAACGAAGATGCTACTGTAGATAAAGAGATGTACTAAGGATTAGTTGAAAGATTCATTTATCTTTTATATACTAAACTTGATATAGCATATGCTGTGAGTGTGGTAAGTTAATTTATGCATAATCCTAAAGAAGTGCACCTATGGCTGTCTACTGTATATTACACTATTTGAAGGTCAATCTTGGGAGAGGTATCTTATTCAAAAAAAATTCAGGACTAGTTTTAGAAGCATATATAGATGCTGATTATGCATGTTCAGTAATTGATAGAAGATCTACCTCAGACTACTACACTTTTTTAGTGATAATCTTGTGACTTGAAGGAGTAAAAAATAGAATGTGATGATAAGATCAAGTGCTGAAGTAAAGTATAAAGTAATGGCTCAAGGAATTTGTGAACTCCTATGGTTAAAGATTATCCTAAAAAACTTGAAGATCAAGTGAGATGGACCAATGAGACTCTACTGTAATAACAAGTCTACAATAAGCATTGTGCACAATCCTGTGTAACATGACAAAACAAAACACATTGAAGTAGATCGACATTTTATAAAGGAAAAACTAGATAGTGGGTTGATTTGTACACCTTATGTTTCAACTAAGGGACAACTTGCATATATGTTGACTAAAGGTCTCAGTAGTGTAACATTTCAAGAAATTATTTTCAAAATGAGAATGAAAAACACCTATTCACCAGCTTGAGGGATAGTGTAAGAAAATATTTATTTACAGCTGGTTGTAATATTGTAATCTATGTATTTATATTTGTATCTCTAGAATTAAGTATTTGTATCCCTAGAATTAAGGACAAAAAATTAGGATAGACAATCCCTCAATTATAAGATCAGTTTTTAAGAAGATTTAGTTTCCTAGTTTAACCCTTATTTAGTTGTATATAAACCTAAGGTGCTTGTATAATTCTTAATGAGCAGTTTTTCAATATACATTTAATTTTTCCTCTTACATTTTCACACAAATTTATTTCTTAGTTTTTTCACAATAATTTTTAAAGCTCAAGGTTATGCATGGTTGTCTAAGCAGAAGTATTCTTTCTTTAATGGTTTCTATATTTGCTAGTGTTGTCAAGAAGTTGTGAAGCAATTTTTTCGATTAGTAACTGTTTCACCATCAATGATTTTCTTTCTTATCTACCTAATCTTGCATTATTTTAGCATATTTTATTCTTTGTTACTTCGTTTTGTCTCTTATTATTCTAAGTGTTGACTAAAGGTCTCAGTGATGCAACATTTCAAGAAATTATTTTCAAGCTGAGAATGAAAAATATCTATTCACCAGCTTAAGAGGGAGTGTGAGAAAACATTTATTTATAGTTGGTTGTAATCTTGTAATCTATGTATTTATATTTGTATCTATAGAATTAAATATTTGTATCCCTAGAATTAATGACAAAAAATTAGGATAAACAATCCCTCAATTATAAGAACAATTTTTAATAAGATTTAGTTTCTTAGTTTATCCCCTATTTAGTTGTATATAAACCTAAGATTCTTATATAATTCTTGATGAATAATTTTTTAATATACATTCAATTTTTCCTCTTACATTTTCGTACAAATTTATTTCTTAATTTTTTTACAACAATTCTTAAGGCTCAAGGTTATGCATGGCTGTCTAAGCATAAGTATTCTTTCTTTAACGGTTTCTAGATTTGCTAGTGTTGTCAAGAAGTTGTGAAGCAGTTTTTTCGGTTAGTAATTGTTTCACCATCAATGATTTTCTTTCTTATCTGCCTAATCTTGCATTATTTTAGCATATTTTATTCTTTGTTACTTCGTCTTGTCTCTTATTATTCTAATGATGACAATAAATTGAAATTTTTTGATTTTGATGGTGGTCATCATTTGTTCCTATAGTTCTCCTACTAACTTATGCAGATCACTTTCTAGGGATGGGGTTGCGCTTACCACTCTTTCTAGACTATCATTTCATGGTTCAGACTCCATCATTGTTCATCCATAGATGTTCCTTCACACAGGTATGAAATGGCTAGCAGGCTAAGGTTTTTAAGGCTTTTAACACCGTTTCCTTTTTCATTTTTTTTCTGGTGGTCCCATGTGCACAATTTGACTTTTAACATCCTATTAAAAACCATGATATGTTTCATATGAACAGATTATTGCTAAGTTTAGTTTGTTACTTTCTGCTTAAAGCATACTTTTGAGTGTTGATGTAATATGATTTTTTACTGATAAACATAGCATTTTTTTTCTTAGGGAAATAAAACAGTCGTTTGTAGATATTGGTGACAAGGATCTTTCTTTCATTGGGTCACGAGAATGGATTGGTGCAATTGAGTTGGGCTTTGTTCTGGATAAACTTCTAGGTGTAAGTGTACTGTTCTATTTCGAAAAATTATTGTTGTAAAATGTTAGGATACGTCTATTAGATATGACTATTTCAGGCAAAATATTAGTTGAATCATATCATACTTTGTTAATTGTGCTTTAGGTACTTGTGCACAATTTCTATCCATGTGTTTGACAAGATGTTTTTTGCAGGTCCATTGCAAAGTCATAAACGTTAGGTCTGGATCCGAGCATCCTGAAAAATGTTGAAAGCTGGCATTGCATTTTGAAAAATCAAGGAACACCAATTATGATCGGTAACTAGTGAGAATACCATTTTTTTTTTAAATTTATTTCCATTTACTAAAGGTCGCGTTTCTTGGATTGGTATCAACGTGACTAGCAATCTGCGCGGTCACTTGCTATACTATGCATAGGATTTTGTTATCTATCAGGAAAGTAACATGATTTCGAATCAAATGGTTTTAACTTTTATGGATACAGGTGGTGGTGTTCTTGCATACACCCTTCTAGGAGTTGATTACAATGAAGCCATCGGAGACTGTGGATTTCTTATACTAGATCCCCACTATATAGGAACTAATGATCTTAAGAAAATCATAAATGGAGGATGGTGTGGATGGAAAAAATTTGTTAGTAGCAGGGGAAAGAGTTTCTTTTTGCATGATAAGTGTAGACATCAAATTTGTTCGAATTTTTAATTGGGCCTCAATTTAAAATTTATCGTGTATATCGGGTTCTCAAGTTGAGGTCGGATTTCGATTTAACCAGGCTTGAGGCCTAAGGCCCAATTTCATTCTTTAAGCTCAAATCTTGCTTTTATTTTATTTATTTGTTTATTTATTTTTACATTAATATTAATTAATTAATTAAACAAAAGAAACAACTAACAAAAAAATCCAAGAAACATAAAAAAATGGGGCAGAAGGGTGCATGGTGCCGTGCACAGCACCATTGGCACCACCCACCCCTACCGAAGCCCTGTGCCGTCCTCTATCCAGGCACAGAGCCAAAGCCAAGCAGAATAAACAAAAAGATAAGGGGGTTAGTGTCTACGGGACCTTTTTCTGTCAGGTCCTGTGCCATCTAGACAAGCACAGTGCCACAATCAAAGTTCTATAAATAGAGCTCCTTGGTCGATCTCACAAAAGGAGAGTGTAGAAACCTTGAAAAAAATTGTGAGGTTAAAAAAAAGAAGCTTTCTGTTAAAAAAAAAAAACCAAGAATAATAAGCAAAATCAAACAAAAAAAATCACATCCCTTGGTTAGGGGAGATGAAGTAAAAAAATTTTGAGCTTTTATATAAACTATTAAAAGCCAAAACGACATCATTTCAATAAGGATTAAAACGTTGTTTTAACCCTATAAGGATCTGCGCATCAACCTTGGCCTGACCTGGTGACCTACTTTTCTTTCAACTTAGATCAGTCCAGTTGAACCAATCTTAAACCACCAAAACTCCAGTCCAAACCACCAAACCAACCAGACCAACCTAGATTAGTGTTGAACGAATAGTTGATCGATCCAGTTCAGGAAAAAATTTTTTTTTTGAATCACTCTAATTTTTGAAAATTTATGGTAATAAACGTTTAAGAATAGTTCACTCATTAAAAATTTTAACTTAACCTATTCATCATTCATACAACATCAAGGTCAAGCCAAAATCATGGAACAAGAACAAACTAGTCGATTTAAGAGGATGGAGAAGGTTTAAAAAGAACTAAGAGGGGATATTAGTAAAATAATAAACACGCTAAAAAATCTTAACAAAAGAAAAGTGGTAAAAAAAAATCTTAGTCTTTAAAAGTAATCACCAGACATGATAGATCTTATATATCTTCTAGGGTTTAAGCTATGATCAACTCAACATTCTTAAGGAATTAAAATTAAAATTTTTACTTTTGAATGATATGCCTATCCTTATTCAGGAATAACATGCATACCTATTCTAGGAATATCTTAAAATTTTGCTAATCTCGTCATGGTAGAAAAACAATCTGAGCCAATCCTAATTTCAGACTTAGATGATCATGAGGAGAGAGAAAAGCTAGGGATAAAGACATTTAAGAAAGTAAAAGATACCAACGCTCAGCAGAAGATGAAATTATTAGAAAAAAAAATTAAGGCCATAGAGAGAATGGATTTTTATGGTTCCATGGAAGCAATCAAGCTTTGTTTGGTCCTAGATGTGATCATTCCACCTAAATTTAAGGTATTTAAATTTGAAAAATATGATGGTATACAATGCCTATAACCTATATCACCATGTATTGTCGTACAATGACAACACATGTTCATAATGAGAAGCTGGTATTGCATGTATTGCAGGATAACTTTACAGGTTCTACAACCAGATGGTACATCCAACTAGACAGAACTTGTATTCATTCTTAGAAGGATCTCATGAAAACATTTTTTACACAATACTGGCATGTTATAAATCTAGCTTTAGATTTTTTATCTCTACAGAGCATGAAAAAGAAAGAAATATAAAGCTTTAAAGATAGAGATGGAGAGATGTGATTGCACAAGTACAATATCCCCTTATTGAGAAAAAGATGACTATCTTGTTTGTGAACATTTTAAAAATATCGTACTATGAAAGATTGATAAGTAATGCAACAAAAAACTTTATAGATATGGTGATATCAGGTGAAATTATTGAAAATACCATAAAGAATGACAACCTCAATGTAAGAGAGACAAGCGAAGGAAAAAAAAAGGTAAAGCTCTTAAAAAGAAAGAAAATGAAGCCTAAGCAGTGAACTATGTGGGCTAACAGTTCAGATTTTTCACTTCATACCCAACATCAATGTACCAAACCTATTATCTTTTTATAAATAATGTTACATCCATCCTTTATCCTTATCAATCATACCAGTCACTATAATAACTAGCTTATCCATCTCAGTTTCAGCCATCTTTTCGGATACCTACCTATTCTTACAATCATCTTGCTACACCTATCAGATGAGAAATGAAGACCTAGTTCAAGTAGTGGTCTGAGAGTTCTAAAAAATACCTAAGAAAAATCTACTTTTGATTTTATTCCCATGACATACAGAGATTTATGCCCTCAATTTGTTGAGAAACATTTACAAGCCCTTGTTATTGTTGAACTTTTGAAACCTCTGTTTCCTAAATGGTATAACCTTAATGCATATTGTATTATCATTATGAAAACTTGGGCCGTTTTACTGAGAATTATACTGCTCTAAAGTATAAAATGCAGAGGTTAATCAATGAAAGGATGTTAAAATTTGATACCAGCCAATGAGGGACTCTAAATGTTAATGAAAACCCTATACCAAATGATACTAGACCATCAATAAATGCTTTAATTGATGGACAAGTAATCTATGTGAAAATAAGGATAGAAAAAGTTAAAACTTCGATGGCTAAAATGTTTGAATTCAAACACTTTAGCCAAAGTCGATATGTTGAAATCAATAAAGCTTTAAAATTATTCCAAAGCGATTAATTTAATAAAATAATGTAACTATCACAAAGGTGTTTTGGGGCACCTTATCGAGAATTGCAACCAATTTCTTTAAGAGGTACAAAAATTGATGGATATAGGTTGGATAGAGTTTTATGAAGAAAGAGAAGATTTGATGAAAGTTAAAATGTTTACCATTGATTCAAAGAATAACTTTGTGTGTAGAGCAATAACTATTTACTGTGATGAGAAGTTAACCTCAAGGCCAAAAAGTTCATCTCTCGATTAGTAGTGACAATTAAAGTTTCTAATACTTTTTTATACCAGAATGATAAAGTAGTACTATGAAAGTATGATTATGATGTTGTAGTTGATCTAAATGTTGCAAACATAATATGCATAGGAGGTATGACCCAAAGTGAAAGGTATTGTACTTTATAAGCTCTAGAGAAAGATAAAAAAAAGTAAAAGTGAAAAAAAAATCAGAGTAATCCTATTGCAATCCTAGATAAAGAATGTCAAAAGTCGGTTTCTAAGAATAAACCTTGTGAATTTTTAAATCTAATAAAATATAGCAAGTATAACGTGGTAAAACAGTTGAACAAGATGCCAGCTAAAATTTTGTTATTATCCTTATTGCTTAGCTTAGAGTTGCACTGTAATGTTTTACTAAAAGTGCTAAATTAAGTATATATGTCTCACAATATCTCTGTTGAATATTGAAAAAAGAAAGCTTTTGCAAGAAGTATAGGTAGATTGCATCCCTCATTTCGATAATGATTGATGAATAATTGATTAGGGCAGCTATATAGTTTTGAGATTCATCTTATAGATGCTTTACTTTTAATCAAGAAGATTCAGTGCTAACCATTAAAGAGTATTCGATTTTGCTTAGGATAGAACTATAGTGTCCAAATAAAGTGTTTACCTAAAAACTGAAATCAAGTTATCACAAAAAGTTAGCCAAGCTTATAGGGGTTAAAGTAGAAACCATAGATTCTTTCGCAAAGCCTAAAGGTGAACATTTCGATATTTGTTAGAACTTTTTTTAAAATTTTATTTGAGGGTATTTAAATGATGATCAAGGCATGGCTGTGTTTGCTTTAGCATTGTATGGTATGGTAATTTTTTCGAAGATTTTAGGGTGCATTGAGATAATTGTGGTAGATTTTTTCGAACAAATTAAAACTCAAGCAATTAATCATACGCCAATAGTTTTAGTAGAACCATTCGATCATTAAATTTCTATTAACGAAATGGAAATGGACGGTTCATAAGATGTGCACCGTTATTGTATGTAGGTCAAAAATCATTTTAAATGTAAAAAGAGTGCATTCTCAAAACTGTGTCTTCGAAACAAGACACATATCAAAGAGTTCTGCAAAAGTCAATAGTCGACATTGAAGACCAATGAAAAATAGGTTCTATTCTCGTGAAGGCTTATCGGGGATGAAATTGAATGGATGATGTCTTGGATGGCTTATTTGCCCATGTTGTATCGTGGAGGAAACAAGCCATAGATATCACTTTTAGGGCTGTGTGGTGTTGTAAGTTATGCTCCGTTAATAGTACTTAGGCAATTTGGTACAAAACAATTTGTTCCTGCCACTCATGACTTGGTCTAAGTAGAATTCATTCACAGGGAACTGAATCCACCAAGAACCTCAGAGCAATTAATTCAAGCATAAAAGAAAATGTGAAAAATGATATTAGGGCATCTTATTGACAAAGTCACTTTTGATTATTAGATTTGAAAAGTGAAGTGACTTAGAGATATAGTACTCTTTCTTAATGACAGCTCACATTAATTGGTTAATCTTTTGACAGAAGAACAATTATCAAAAGACTAGCTTATTAAAAAAAATTAGAATCTAAAAAAAATAAGAAGGAAAATTTTGAAACTTCGTAAGAAGATGGGATAGGTAAAATATAAATCAGAGGTACAAAAAAACTAATGAGAGATAGTCATAAAAGAATAAGATATGACCAACAATGATTTAAAAGATCTATATCAAGAAAACAAAATATTACGAGTTTAATTTAAAATCAAAAAAATCACCAAGTCTTATATTCGTCAGCAACATAAAATGGATGAGCTCCGAGAAAAAGTAAACCAATGAAAAGGCAAAGCTCAAGAAAAGCAACAGAAGGCCACCAAAATTTCTCAAGAATGCTAGAATTAGAAGGGGTTGTATACTACAGCTTTAGCAAGGTTGGTGAAATGTTAACAAGAAAAAAAAATGTTAAAGGCTATGCTTGCAAAAAAATAAAAAAGTACTTTAAAGTACTGAATGGAAAAGAATCATTTCACCAGGTGATCCAAAGGTTAAGAGCTGCAATTGCAAGACCACAAGAATCATATTTCAACAATAATAGATGAATAGCAAAGAAGAAAAAAAGATTAGATCTTCACATGTGATTTGAAAAAATATGCCTACATGAGATCGATAACAAAAAGCTTAAGGAGACAACAGTATATAAAGCACCTGACTAGTTAAATTTGTAAGGTAGTAAAGAAATCATGGAAGATGGTTGAAAAGGTAGAGGCATTAAGATAAGAAGTTAATCTTGGAGGAAAATATAGATAGCGCCTAGTGAACTTTCTAGACAAAGTGAAGGACCATTATGAGCAAGTCAAACACTTCTATAGATATAATTTTAAGATGATAAATCTCATGTAATAAAAGTTGTATAAAATTAATGAAAATTTTTAATGTTAAAATTTATCTAATAACAAATACCTCATACTTATATTCATACATCATGTGCATCATTTTTGTTTGCATTTCAAAAAATCACAAAATAAAAAATGAAAGAATAAAATCTTCAACATTCCGATTTTTGAAAATTTATGGTAATAAAGGTTCAAGAATAGTTCTCTTACCAAAAATTTTGACTCAATTTATTCGTCATTCATACAACATCAAGGCTCAAGCCAGAATACTAAAACAAGAACAAGCTAGTCAATTCGAGAGGATGAAAATGGTTTAAAAAGAACTAAAAATAGATATTAGTAAGATAATGGACATGATCAAGAATCTTGACAAAAGAAAAAGTGGTGAAAGGAAATCTTAGCCTTCAAGAATAATTGTTAGACATGGTGGATCCTATATACCCTTCAGGATTTGAGCCACGGTCAACTTAAACTTTTCAAGGAATCAGAATTCAAATTTTTTTTCTTGGAGGATATGCCTATCTTTATCCAAAAATAACATCCACATCTGCTCTAGGATAATTTTAAAATTTTGCTAATTTCATCATGGTAGAAAAAAAATCTGAGCCAATCTTGATGCCAAACTTGAATGATCCCAATAAGAGAGAAAAGTTAGGGATGAAGACATCTAAGAAAATAAAAGATACCATTGCTCATAAAAAGATGAAATCATTAGAAGAAAGAATTAAAATCGTAAAGGGAATGGATTTTTATGGTTACATAGACGTAGTAGAGCTTTGTTTGGTCCTAGACGTGGTCATTTTACCTAAATTCAAGGTCCATAAGTTTAAAAAATTTGATGACATAAAATGTCCAATGACTCATATCACTATATATTATTGTAAGATGGTAGCATACGCTTATGATGAGAAGCTACTAATGCATATATTTCAGGATAACCTTACAGTTTTACAATCATATGGTATATCTAACTAGACAGAATTCGTGTTCATTTTTGGAAAGATCTCACGAAAACATTCTTTACATAATATCGACATATCATAATTCTAGCTTCAGATCATCTATTTCTGTAGAGCATAAAAAAGAAGGTAAAATAAAACTTTAAAGAGTACGCATAAAGATGAAGAGATGTGGTTGTACAAGTATAACTTTTTTTCACTGAGAAAAAGATAACTGTCTTATTTTTGAATACCTTAAAAACATCGTACTATGATAAACTACTAGGCAATGTAATAAAAAACTTTGGTTGAGTCTCTACCAAGAGCCTTTTTCAGATAAGAATTTTTAAAGTTATTAAGCCTTTATCTAGAGAAGTCTTTTTTAAGATGAGAATTTTTTAAGTTATTGAGCCTTTACCAAGAGAAGTTTTTTTTATATGAGAATTTTTAAAATTGTTGAACATTTATCAAAAGGAGCTTTTTTTCAAATTTTAAATTTTCAAAAGTTGTCGAGTCTCGAGTAAGAAAGACGTTTTAATTTTATAAGAAAAACCTTCTGATTAATTTAAATCTAAAAAAAAAATCTCTTTAAATTTTGAACAAAATTATTGTCTTTGTCTTTGCCCTATTATTGATCACACTATACTCGTTATGTTTTATTAGCTTTAAAAATTCATAAACTTCATTCTCAGATATTGACTTTTGACAATTTTTATCTGAGATTGCAATAGGATTACTCTGACTTTTCTCTTCTTTTTTCACTTTCACTTTTTTTTTAGCTTTCTCTAGAGCTTCTGGAGTATAACACCTCTCACTTTGGGTCATATCTTTTATGCTTATTATGTTTGCAATATTTGGATCAACTACAACATCACAATCATACTTTCATGGTATTGTTTTGTCATTCTGGAATGAAAAAGGGTTAGAAACTTTAATTGTCACATTTGTTTGAGAGATGGGCTTTTTTAACCTTGAGTTTAGCTTTTCATCATAATAAATAGTTATTGGTCTACGCATAAACTTATTCTTTGAATCAATGGTAGACATTTCAACTTTTATCAAATCTTTTTTTTCTTCATAAAACTCTAACCCATATCTATCAATTTTTACATCTTTTGATGAAATTGGTCGCAACTCTCGATAGAGTGCCCTAAAGCACCTTTGTGATAGTCGTATTTCTCGATTAAATTAATCTCTCTGGAGCAATTTTGAGGCTCCATTAATTTTAACATGTCGACTTTGACTAAGGCTTCAAACACTTTAACCATTAGAGTTTTGATTTTTTTATCTTTTTCTTCACGTAGCTTGCTTTGCTTATCCATCAATTAAAGCATTTATTAATGGTTTAGTATGGTTCAGTAGAGGGTTCCCATTAATTTTTGAAGTCCCTCATTGGTTGGTATCAAAGTGAAACACCATTTTATTGATTAAACCTTACACTTTATATTTTAGAATAGTACAGGTCTTAGTAGAATGGCTCAAGTTTTCATAATGATAATCACAATACGTATTAGGATCATACCATTTGGAAAATGAAAGTTTCAAAGGTTCAAAAATAACAGGGGCTAGTAAATATTTCTTAACAAATTGAGGATATAAATCTACGTATGTCATGAGAATATGGTCAAAAGTATTTTTTTTTTTTTGTATTTCTTAGAGCTCTCGGATCACTACTTAGATTGGGTCTTCATTTTAGTCTGGTAGGTGCAGTAAGACAGTTGTAAGAATATGTGAGGGTCCAAAAATATGACTAAAACTAAGGTGGATAAGCTGGTTGTTGTAGTAATTAGTATGACTGACAAGGATGAGAGATGGATGTAATATTGTTTATGAGAGGGTAATGGGTATGGTACACTAGTGTGAGGTATGGAGTGAAACCTTCGAATTATTGCCCTACATAGTTCACTACTCGGGCTTCATTTTTTTTCTTTTTAAGAGCCTTATCTTTTTTTGCTTCACTTGTCTTTCATGCATCAAGCTTGTCATTCTTTATGACATTTCCAATACTTTCATCTAATATCACTATATTTGTAAAGTTTTTTATTGCATTGCTTATCTATCTCTCATAGTGCAGTGCTTTAAGGGTGTTCACAAATAGGATAATTATCTTTTTTTCAGTGAGAAAAGATTACACTTATGCGATCACATCTCTCTAACTTTATGCATACTCTTTAAAATTTTTTATTACCTTCTTTTTCATGCTCTGCAAAGATAGATAATTTGGAGCTAGATTTATGATATGTTCGTATTGTGTAAAAAATGCTTTCGTGAGATCTTTTCAGGAATGAATACGAGTTGTCTAGTTAGACATGCCATTTGGCTATAAAACTTATAAGGCTATTTTGAAATACATGCATTAGCATCTTCTCATCATGAGTATGTGCTATCATCTTACGATAATACATGATGATATGGGTTATTAAGCATTTTGTGCCATCATTTTTTTTTAATTCAAAGACTTTGAATTTAGGTGGAATGATCATATATGAGCTCGACTGTGTCCATGAAACCATAAAAATCCATTCCCTCTACGACCCTAATTTTTCCTTCTATAATTTCATCTTCTACTAAGCATTGGTATCTTTTACTTTCTCAGATGTCTTCATCCCTAGCTTTTCTCTCTCTTTGGGATTATCTAAGTCTGAAATCATGATTGGCTTGAATTATTTTTCTATTATGATAGGATTAGCAAAATTCTAGAATTATTCTGGAGCAGGTGTGGATGTTATTCTTGGATAAGGATAGGCATATCCTCCAGGAGTAAAAATTTGAATTTTGATTCCTTAAAAAGGTTAAGATGGTCGCGGCTCACACTTTGAAGGGTATATAAGATTCATCATGTCTGACGATTGCTCTTGAAGGTTAGAATTTTCTCTCATCACATTTTTTTGTCAAGATTCTTGAGCATGTCCATTATCTTACTAATATCCGCTTTTAGTTCTTCTTGAACTTTCTTCATTATCTCAAATCGACTAGCTTGTTCTTATTTCATAATTTTGGCTTGGGCACTAGCGTTGTATGAATAGCGAGTAGGTTGAGTCAAAATTTTTTGTGAGCGAGTTATTCTTGAACCCTTATTACCGTAAATTTTCAAAAATCAAAGTGTTGAAAATTTTATTCTTTCATTTTTTATTTTGTGATTTTTTTGAACGAAACAAAAATGATACACATGATGCATGAATACAAATGGTAGGTATTTGTTATTGGATAAATTTTAATATTAAAAATTTTTATTGATTTCATACAACTTTTATTAGATGAGATTTATCATCGTAGAATTATATCCATAGAAGCGTTTGACTTACTCATAATGGTCTTTCGTCGCATCCAAAATATTTATTAGACGCTATCTATATTCTCTTACAGGATTGACTTTTTATCTTAATGCCTCTACTTTTTTAACCATCTCTCATGCTTTCTTTACTGCCATGTAAATTTGACTAATCAAGTGCTCTATATACTGTTATCTCCCTAAGCTTTCTGCTTTCTATCTCATGTGGGTATCTCTTTTAGAATCACATGTGAAGATCTAATCTTTTTTCCTTTTTTGCTACACTTCTATTATTGTTGAAATATGGTTTTCGTGATCTTACAGTTGTAGTTCTAACTATTGGATCACTTGGTGAAGTGATTCTTTTTCGTTTAGTACTTCAAGGTATCCATTTCACATTGCTATTGGTTCATTTTCTCTCGGAGCTTATCCATTTCACGTTGCTATCTACGGTAAAACTTGGTGACTTTTTCGATTTTGAATTGGACTTGTAATCTTTTGTTTTCTTAGTGCAAATCTTTCAAATCATTATTGGTAATATCTCGTTCTTTTATGACTTTCTCCCATCTGCTCCATTATACCTTTGCTTCATATTTCAACTGTCTTATATTTACATGAAGTCTTAAAATTTTTTTTTTATTTTTTTTTTAGCTTTTAATTCTTTCCTGACAAGCTCAACTCTTGATAATTGCTCTTCTGTCAAAAGATTAATTGATTGATGTGAGCTATCATTTGGAAGGAGTATTATATCTCTGAGTCACTTCATTTTCCAAATCTGATAATTAGGGGTAGCTTTGTCACTAAGAGGCTCTAATCTCATTTTTTACGTTTTCTTTCATGCTTAGATTAATTGCTTTGAGGTTCTTGGTAGATTCCGTTCCCCATAAATGAATTATACTTGGATCAGGCTATGAATGGCAAGAATAAATTGCTTTGCACCAAATTGCCTAAATACCATCAACAGAGCATAACTCACAACACCTTATAGCCCTAATAGCGGTATCTACTGCTTATTTCCTCTATGATACAACATGGGCACATGAGGCATCCAATGCACCATTCATTCAATTTCATCCTTGGTAAGCCTTCATAGGAATAGAACCCACTCTTCATTGGTTTTCAATGTTGACCATTGACCTTTGCAAAACTTTTCGATTGGTGCCTTGTTTCGAAGATACGATTTTAATAATGCACTCTTATTTTGTTAATTTTAAAATAAATCTTATAAAATAATAATAATAATAAATGTAAAAGAAAAAAAATTTTATACGATGATGAGATTTAAAGGTTCTTTGAGTAGTGATACCTACGAAATATCTAGGTGTGAAGATTTTTTAAATACTACTAGTATATTCGAGTATTTATAAAAAGTTTTCAATATAATAATTTTTTTTGTTATAAAATAGTAAATAAAAATTAACTAATAATAAAAAAATAAAATGATAAAAAATAACGAAAAAGAAAATTTTATCTGAGGATGAAATTCTAAAAGTATTTCAAGTAATGATGCTCTATGAAATCCTTAGGTGAGGAAATTTTTTGAAAATATTACTACTGTATTAGAATATTTATAAAAAATTTTCAATATGATAAAATATTTTTTCTTAAAACAATAAAAAATAATAATAATTCAATAGACAAAGCCAATAAAATTTCTAAAAGAAAAAAATAAAAAATGTGCATCAACATATTATCATTTGCGTTACATGCACTACAATTTTTTTTTTACGAAAAGTAAATCTAAGCCCGATGATAGGATTCTAAAGTATTCCAAGAAACGATACCTAAAGAAATTTTTAAGTGAAAAAGAATTATTTTAACGTTATTAACGTATTGAAATATTTTAAGAATTATTTCAATAAAATGGCTTTAATTTATTTTTCTTGAATAAAATAGAATAACACAAAAATGAATAATAAAAGGTAATAAGTAATAATAAAAACACTAAAATTTCAATAAATAAAAGAAGTCAAGGAATTTTTTTTTCAAACATCTAAACTAAGATTGTTTTTATCAAAATTAATAGATAACACGTAATTAATTGGTACCATTTTAAATGGATACTGTGGAGTGCTAATCTTTTTTCATGTGTAACTAACTCTCGGATTCAAACTGTTTAGTAGATCCTAAAATTATCTTTTTAATAAATTTTAATTAATTTTAAAATATCATTAAGAGGATATGTTTTAATAGGTGACCAATTATACCTAGGCAATAAAAGATTGGTAGCGACTCCATTTTTATTTTTTTTGTTTTATTTATTTTTTGTTTTCAAATTTGTTGAGCAGTTTCAAAACCATTACGACAGCTTGGCAACTTCATTGGAGAAGTCATTTTTATCGAGAGTCAGGCCAAAATTAACTATGTGTTATCCTCAAATTTTGATTTAAATAGTCTTAATCAGTATTTAATTTTTAATTTCTTAGATTTTTATTTTTCATTTAAAAAAATTAGGAAAAAAAATCAAAAACAAATCAAAAACAAAAGGAAAATGTCATGGCTAGAGCTATATAAATAGAGTTTTATAGCTAACCCCAAAAAAAGAGAAGAGAAACCCTACAAAGAAAATTGTTAGGTTAAAAAAAAGCTTTTTGTCAAAAAAAAAAAACAAGAATAATAAGCAAAATCAAACAAAAAAACCACATCCCCTAGTTATAGGGAGACCTAGCGCCAGCATAAAAAAAAGTAACAAAATAAAAAAAAATTTGGCTGAAACTTTCAGTCTCGATCTACAGTGATTGAAATTGTTTTCCAAGGAAGGGAGGTTAGATCTAAGAAGAGAGGGGTGGAAGGATTTTTTTTTAATGTATTTTGGAAGTTTTTCGGTGCCGATAATGACAGACAGTGACTAACAGCAATGGCAGCACAACAACGATGGTGATTGGCTGGCCCTTGGGATTTTTTTTTAGTTCAGAAAAAAAAAAAGATCTTTTTTTAGGAGAGATTGGAGAAATGAAGTAAAAAAAATTTAGTCTTTTATATAAACTGTCAAAAGCCAAAACGATATCATTTCAATAAGGATTAAAACAATATTGTTTTAAGGAGTGAAACGACGTTGTTTTGACCTTAAAAGGATTTGCGTGTCTGCCTTGACTTGACTCGGGGTCTGTGCATCCGACTTAGTGATTTGCTTTCCTTTTAGCTTAAATCAATCATGTTGAATCTGTCTTGAACTACCAAAAGCTTAGTTTGAACCATTAAACTAACCGGTCGACCAAAATTAGTGTTGATCGAATCATTGATCGGTCCAATTCAAATAAAAAAATTTTTTTTTGAATTATTTTTGTTATGTTAAATTATATTAATTTTATGTATATTAAAATGTTGATATTTGTTATAATAAAATTTTGTTGAAATAACTAAAAATAAATAATAAGTATATAGTTAAAATTTTTGATAATTTTGTTAATTTTAAAATAAATCTTATAAAATAAAAAATAATAATAAAAATGTAAGAGAAGAAAATTTTTATCTGAAGATGATATTTAAAGATATTCTGAGTAGTGATACCTACAAAATTTCTAAATGAGAAGATTTTTTAAAATACTACTAGTATATTAGAGTATTTATAAAAAGTTTTCAATATAATAAAAATTTTATTTTTTTGTTATAAAATAGTAAATAAAAATTAACTAATAAAAAAATAAAGTGATAAAAAATAAGGAAAAAGAAAATTTTATCCGACGACGGGATTCTAAAAGTATTTTGAGTAAAGATGCTCTACAAAATCCTTAGGTGATGAGATTTTTTGAAAATATTATCAGTATATTAGAATATTTATAAAAAATCTTCAATATGATAAAAAAAATTTTCTTAAAATAATAAAAAATAATAATAATAATTTAATAAACAAAGCCAATAAAATTTCTACAAGAAAAAAATTAAAAAATATGCATCAATATATTATCATTTGCATTACATGCGCGATAGTTTTTTTTTACGAAAAGTAAATTCGAGTCTCCGAGAATGAAATTCTAAGATATTCCAAGAAGCGATGTCTAAAGAAATCTCTAAGTGAAAAAAAATTCTTTTAATGTTACCAACTTACTTGAACATTTTAAAAATTATTTCAATAAAAGAGTTCTAATTTATTTTTCTCGAATAAAATAGAATGACACAAAAATGAATAATAAAAGGTAATAAGTAATAATAAAAACACTAAAATTTCAATAAACAAAAGAAGTTAAAGAAATTATTTTTCAAACACTGAACCTAAAATTGTTTTTATTAAAATCAATGAATAACACATAATTAATTAGTATTGTTTTAAATATGCACTATATGGGTGCTAAATCTTTTTCACGCATAACTGATTCTCAGACCCAGACTATTTCATAGATTCTAAAATTATCTTTTCAATAAATTTTAATTAATTTTAAAATTTCATTAAGAAGATATATTTTAATAAGTAATCAATCGTATTTAATTTTTAAAAAAATTAATGGTGACTCCGTTTTTCATTTCCAAATTTGTTGGCCAGCTCCAAAACCATTACAACAATAAGTTCTACAATTTCCTGCTTTTGCAAAGGCCTAACATGGTTTAGTTTTCTGTTAATATTAGTTAAAACAAAGGAAACAATTGCGAATTAGCCTTGAGAAAAGACAATAATTTTAAGAGAATAGTGAATGAAGTAACTATCTACAGTAGAATTTTTTTAGTTTGCCACACTTTTTGAGTTTAAATTATGCAGTGGTCATACAATTTAGGAATGTCAATCTTACCATATCAATTTGATTTTATATCCGAATAGGTCATATATAAAAGGATAGAGAGAAGGATGTCGATGGATGCAATTTTAAATTTTTATTTAATATTGAGATGGAAATGAATAATATAACATCCATCTCGTACTTTACATATATATTTTTATATATTCAATAGATAGATTTTTTATTAAATAATTAAATAATTATTATTATATTTTTTATTTAAAAATATATTAATATATATTAAAAAATTATAAAAATATACGAGATAAAAATTAAATATTTTAATTTTAATTTTTTTAAAAGCTATAAGTGAAAGAATTATTCATATTTATTAAATATATGGGAAAATTGGGATAGATTTGAAATACCTTTGAGTATGGATTAGGGATGAATATAATCCATTGACATCCTTAATACAATTGATTTCATGAGGAGATGCTTTTCTTCACTTGATTAATTATTTGAGACAGCTGAATAATAACCGCAACTTATTGGTTTTCATCGATTCTTACAGCTGATTAAAATGCAGTTTCTTGGAATTAGGTTTTTAACTCAATTAATTTATGCCAATATTTTTTATAGACGGTATCAAGCAGGTTAGAAGGTTAAATTTTTAACACTTGTAATTTTTTTTTTCTATTATCAAGCTGAAGAAGAAACATAAACCACTTGGTGGTAATCAACAATATAAATAAATATATATATATATATATTATATAATTTTGTTGGAGTTATTCCATTATTATCCTTCATTGCTTACATTATTCTGAGATAAAATTATCTTGTTTATCAAGAACACTTTTTCATTAACACAACTACTCCATCTTACTTCATCCCAAATCTCTGTCTTCCACAAATGCCTTCATGGCTCAGATAGTTACTTTCTATAAGTAGTTTTACACTTAGAAGTCACTTCCAATCTGGCTTCTGGATTATGGTTTTTTATCTCTTTAGACCTATATTAAGAAATGCGTTGTTTGCTAGAAGACTGTGGCCTCACTCAAGTGTGGTGGTTATTATCAATAGTCTTACTTTACTTTTAGAGAAAATTTAACTTGACATTCCTTTTACGCTATTTTGCTTTTCATACAAAATTATATTACACATATATACAGTTGAATTTCTTTAATTTTATAAGTCGTATATAGAGATTGTTCGAGTCTAAAATTTTCGTTGTCCAATTAATGTGATAATTTCTCTTATTACTAAATAAAAATTTTCAAACCAATAAATTCAAATTGATTTTAGATTAGAATTTGAAGTGAAATATCTAATGGTTTCAAATCTAAATAGTAATCCACTCATAAAGTATATATTCTCAATATTTCTCCTTTGAAAAACCGCTTCTGTGTTCTCCTTGAGAAGTTGGGAGATGGCAACCTCCAACATCTTCGTTATTGTCGTACTACTTGTTTGGATGACCTGGATCAACACTTGCAGCGCCATCAAGCCACCGCCAAAGTTCCCAGCCATTATCATCTTAGGTGATTCAACTGTGGATACCGGTAATAACAACTATATCAGCACATTGTTTAAAGCCAATGAACCCCCATATGGAAAAAACTATCCAGGCCACATTCCTACAGGGAGGTTTTCAGATGGGAAACTTGTGCCTGACTTTGTGGCCTCTTCTCTGGGAATCAAAGAGGCTGTCCCTCCTTTCCTGAAACCAAATCTGTCAGACAATGAGCTCCGCACTGGTGTGAGCTTTGCCTCTGCTGGATCAGGATACGATGATTTAACCACTGTGTTATCCAATGTCATCCCGGTTTCAAAGCAAGTTGAGCTCTTTAAAAGTTACATGGAGAAGCTGAAGGGAGTTGTAGGAGAAGAGAAGACCAAGAACATCATTGGTGAGGCTCTGGTGATAATCAGTGCAGGAACTAATGACCTTATTTTAAATTTCTTTGATATACCAACAAGACGATTGGAGTTTGACAGCAGCGGGTACCATTGTTTTCTGCTTCAAAGGCTACAAAATTTCGTCAAGGTAGAAACAACTCAAATCTGTTTAATATTTAGTTTCTTGTCAGACTTATATTCAAGTTATTCCATTGCCGATTGATTTTAAGTTAGATGTTTAACAACCAATGTTCTATTCTATTGTTCTTGCCTATTATTCTTGCTTGCTACCCTTCATGTTTATCTCAGCTTCTGTTTTCGTCTACACGTGATGAGAAACTGTATTTTTTTTGGGGGGTTTTATATTGGGTGCTTAAAACTCATAATTCAAATTATTACAAGTTTGCTAATGTCTTGCTTTACTAGCTCTGAGACTCAAAGCAACAAAAAGAAAACAGATTTGAACTGCAGTATTCATATATGCGGTACCTGTGCTTGAGTTTATAGGAATTATATGATCTGGGATGCCGAAAAATGGTTGTAGCTGGCCTACCTCCAATTGGTTGTCTACCAATTCAAATGACAGTCAGATTTGAGATTCCAACAAATCGAAAATGCTTGGAGGATCAGAACTCAGATGCTCAATCTTACAACAAGAAGCTTGTGAAACTGTTGCCTGAAATACAAGCAACGCTGCCATGCAGCAAGATTGTGTATGCAGACGTTTATGAGCCATTGGCTGACATGATAAATCATCCTCAACAATATGGTAATAATCTAACTGTGTTCTTCGAGTCATAATACTTACGTTATTATGCCAAATTTTAACTGTTTTGCATGGCAAAACAGGGTTTGTAGAAACAAAGAAAGGTTGCTGTGGCACTGGACTCCTGGAGGTTTCATTCCTGTGTAATCCATTGACTCCAATATGCAGAAAACCTTCACAGTTTTTGTTTTGGGATAGTGTTCATCCCACCCAAGAAGTCTATCGATACCTTGCCAAACTATTTGTGAAGGAAGTTGTTTCTCAATTTTAATTATGAACATTGTAATTTCGAATTGATTGAAAATATTATTATGTATTTTTAATTTTGTTATTGATTATTTAAATTATAACTTAAGAATTTTTAATTGTTTGTTAAAATGTTGAAATTTTAATTTTAGTAATAAAAATCAAATGGCAAAGTGTGAATTTTTAACTCTTAATACGTAATAATTTAATCCTATAAGAAATATATGAAATTAATGATTATAAGGAGTTGATTCTATTATTTTAGATAATATATAATATTATAAATTTTAAAATTTAATCTGAATTTAAATTGATTTTTTTTTTGAATTTATTTAAATTGACTTTTATTAGTTTTGTTCAATTTATTAAATTTTAAATTAAACTTTTTTATTTTTATATATTATTTTAATTGAACTTTTTTATATATTTTAATAGATTTATAAAAAATAATTAGTTTATTTTATAAAAATTTTAAAAATATATAAAACCTAAAATATATATAATTCGATTTTTTTCGATTTTTTATATTTTAATATGAAATTCAATTTAATATATATTTTAATATTTAAATTTAATCTCAACTAAATAAAAAATTAATTTAAATCAAATCAAATACTATAACTTCAAATCAATTTTAATTTTTTCGATTTTTTTCTCACCTTCCTCGAAATTACAGACTCGTCGCATCACATAAAACGAACGGCTCAATATTGTTTCTTTGTCAACCACCTAAACGCTGCGTTTTGCCAAGCCGGAGCCCGCTGTTTCACTAAGAGCACATCGCTAAGATGAGCAAAGTATAGTGCACTGAACTGAAATATCTATACGTAAAACCTTTAACCATGTCCCTGATTTAGCAAACCTTGTGTGGTTCATTCACCTTCATGTTTCGCACTCACTTCCCAAATAATCCTTCTTCGAAACCTCTTCTCTTTCAGGAACCCCAACAACAAGAACTAGAAACAGATAACCCTAAGTCCCAGAACTTGAAAAAGAGGAAGATGAAGAAGAAGGTGACAGAAAAGAACCATTTATCAGATTATTCAAGTCACGCCTATCAACTCCTGACCCACCACGCCAAGGCAAATTGTCCCTCCAAAAGAACCGCCTCTCTTCTTGGCACTTCGCACCTGATATTCGATCCTTACCTGACCCTGAATTTGACTCCGGAACTGAGCCTGATGGAAAAGATATTTTGTCAGAAGCAAAACAACAAACAGATTCTATGCATGGGGACTTAAACGAACTATCTGAAGGCTTCGTGGGAGAAATTGTACGAATTGCGAAGTTGAGTGAAAAAGAGTGCTTGGAAGTGTTGGTATTGATGGGAAAGGAAGGTGTTCTTTTGGGGTGCTTGTACTTTTTTGAATGGATGGGGTTGCAGGAGCCTTGTCTTGTTTCACCTCGAGCTTGTTCGGTTATGTTTCCGTCGTTGGAGATTTTGTTTAGGAATTTGCCACAGAGTCAGGCGTTTAGCGATGTTCAGGTTTTTAAAGCTGCCATTTCAGGGCTTTGTGCTCTAAAAGGTAAGTTTTTGGGAGGTTCATATAAATGTGGTTGCTTGGTGATAACAGTTTACTATTTATTAAAGGGTTAATGGCATTAATGACTCATGAATTATACAGTTTTTAATGTGATTCATGAATTATGATTTTGTTAATTAATGTTATATTCACTCCTAATATAAATCGTTTCAAATGAGATACGTAATTAATAAATTCAAATAGCACATTAAAAATTTTTAAAATTTTACTATAATTCAGAGACATTCAAGTCATCTCTTTATTAAACTAGTAGGAGTGACATTTTCTTATTTCTTTAGAACTTATATAGGCATGATGACGCTTGGAAAGTCTATGAGGCAATGGAAGCAAACAATGTTCTACCAGATCATGTTACATGCTCCATAATTATTACAATTATGAGGAAAACAAGGCGTTGCAAAAGATTCATGGGAGTTCTTTTGAAAGAATGAACAGAAAAGGAGTAAATGGAGTGCTGAAGTTTTGGGGGTGATAATAACGTCCTTCTGTGATGAAGGGCTGAAGAATGAAGCCTTTATAATCCAATCAGAAATGGAGAAGAAAGGGGTTGCTTCCAATACCGTAGTGTACAACACTTAGATGGACGCTTATAGTAAGTCAAACCAAATTGAGGAAGTGGATGCCTTCTTTGCTGAGATGAAAGCAAAAGGCCTTACACTCACATCTGCTTCCTTTAACATAGTTATGGATACATACAGCCGAATTGTTGAGAAGCTGCTGTCAGACATGTAGGACATGCGCTTGAAGCTGAATGCTAAATCATATACTTGCCTGCTTAGCGCCTATGGGAGACAGAAGAAGATGAGTGACAGGGCTGCAGACGCATACTCGAGGATGAAAAAAGTTGGGCAAAAACCCACTTCACATTCTTATACATCCCTTAACCATGCTTATTCCATCAGTGGTTTGCATGGAAAGGTGCAGCGAGAAGGAACTAAGCCCTCCATCTAAATTGGATGCATTAGGCGTGTAGGTGATACTCAAACATTGATGAAAGTTTTGGAAGTTGATGATCAGTAAAAAAATTGAAGGTACATGAGTTATTTAACAGTCTTCTTGACGGATTTGCTAAACAAGGTCAGTATGCATAAGCAAGGGATTTATTTTCTGAATTGGGGAAGATTGGCTTGCGACCTATTGTAATGACAGATAATATGCTGATGAATGCATATGCAAGTGGAGGGAACACCAAAAATTGCCGCAACTGTTGAAAGAGATGGCAACTCTCAATCCAAAACCCGATTCTTTCACTTATTCAATCATGATCTATGGCTTTGTTCAGGTTCGTGACTTTAGGAGGGCATTCTATTATCGCAAACAGATGGTAAAAAGTGGGCAAGTTCCTGATATAAAGTCCTATGAAAAGCTTAGGACAATATTGGATGTAAAAGCTGCAACACAGAACAAGAGGGACAGGAGTGCTATACTTGGTATAATTAATAGCAAAATGGGCATGGTCAAAGGAAAGAGGAAGACGAAGAAAGATGAATTCTGGAAGTACAAGAAAAAGCATCGTAAAACTCCTGATGTTGCTCATGGTGGTCAGCAATGATGCCTGTTCTGCATTATATGACAGCTCAGTTAGTCACTCTTGATTTTTCTTTGGAGACTTGTCTATCCTGTCTACTAGTGCCCTTTGGTTTGAAAAGTTGAGATTGCATGAGATCTTCATCTATTCCAAGATATGGTGTCAGATGGCAATGATCAAGTGTTAGCACTTGGATGGTTTTGCTTTTGCGGTGGAAGGTGACAAATTTTGCTCTAATCCTTAACCCCACCAAAATATGATCTTAGCATTCTGTGACCAATAAGCCTATCCTTTTGTAATGAAAGCCTTCAAAATATTGCTCTGATCCCTTAACCAGCTAGTAGATCGGCCACAGCTTATCTGTGAATGTGATCTGGCATCAACACAACGCTAGGAGGTAATTGTCTAAATTCAGATTAAATTTGCATGAATATACTTTGGATGTCTGAGTTATCTGCCTTATAGAATCAAATGATTAGTGTTGTTCTTGATAAGCAAGACAGTATAGCTTAGGTCTATTTTAGCTGGTAGGTCAGTGTTTTATGAACTTTCTGGATGCCCATTCCCGCTTTAGGCCTGGTAACCTGCCAAGTATAAATCATTCCTTGACCTTTCTCCATACTAGCCAACCCCATCATAGAGTTGAGAAAACTACTTTATAGATATTAAGGATATCAACCAATCATATCCATGCTGTACAATTCATGGTTATTAACAGGAAAAAAATCATAATATTTTATAAGGAACAGTCAGTGTGATGGCCTGATGGGTAAATAGCATTTGAAGAAAAATAAAGGACAAATGAATGGTCTGTTGAGTCAGAGTTGGATCAATAGATCAGAAAGATATTACTCATGATCAGTAGTTTATAGCAAAGAATGCAAAACATTCCAAGTATATGAAGTTGATTCCAGTTATAGGCAGTACAAAGATGAGAAGATGGCCAAAACTCTGGTTGAATTGATGTTATGGTTCAGGTTCTCATGGTATATCCATTGAAGCAATAATAATTCTTCCCTAGCAAGAGAAAGAATCAAAAACTGAATTCAGGGGAAACAATTTTAACTTAATAAGTATGTTTTATTTTTTTTCTATTTGTTTTTGACTTGCTATGTAATGCTGGTTTCTTTGCAGATGACATTGAAGCATATTCATTTCAGGAATCTTGATGGATGTCACATAGCCAGAATCTAATCGACCAACATCCCAATATAATGTTGGGCTACAAAAATCTGTGGGTAATCTTCTCCTTTTAAACTTCTAGTAAAGGCGGGATATATATACAATAGCCAAAGGAATTTTGGCAGGCACCTACATGAATTATTGAGCATTGAACCATCAACTTACAATCTAAGCCATGCCCCCGTTAGACTAATTGTCATGTAGCAACTGGAATTAGGTATACTGGTCCTTTCAAGAATTTCGGCATCTAGATTATATGGATGATCACTAGGTTCAACTCTGACTATTCTCAATGCCTGTAGCTCTCTAGGCAAGGCTGTGGTGCGTTAATGACTACTTTTTGCTCAGCCTCTAATGTTTTCATCTTTTGCTAGGCTACCTTTTGCAAATCCTCTGTAAAGCAGCATCAGCTGAAGTTGAACATTGGTCACTAGGACTAAAAGCTAACATTCTACCAATAAATCATACCACTGTTAAGATAAGCAATTTACAATCAATCCCTTTATCTGTATCTTATACCCATCATCATATTTTCCTCTGGTTTGTAGCAAATTTCTAATGGCAGTGAGAGCTACCGACGTATCAAGAGAAGAGGAGAGCATAATATATCCTAGACCTGATAATTTTATACACGACATGATGACACAACAAGAAAATGATACGGAAAAAATTGTATGTGAATTTAATGTAATTGTGTTTCGTGTCTTAATTATGTCGACATGATTAAGACACAACATTATTTGTATGGTGTTCGTGTCAAATAGTAATGACACACTTAAAACATGATACTATTCATAACATAAAAAAATTTAAAAAATTATTTTAATTTATTTAAAAAATAAATTAATAATCATATTTATCATATTATTTTAGTGTTTAAATATATTAGATATTTAATTTTTAAAATTTTTTTATTTAAATACTGATTTAAATGATATTTTTTATTTAAATAAATGAATTAGTTGTATATAATCGTGTTATTTGTATATAATCGTGTTAATTATGTTGTGTCGTGTCATATTATTTGAGTAATTAATCGTGTCTAATCTTGTTATTCGTATAGAATTATATTAATCATATTATATCATGTTGTGTTAGTTAGATATAAATTAATTTCAAAAGTATTAATTATATCGTGTTACATGTAACAATATAATAAACGTGTCATGTTTTTATTTAAGTTATTCATGTCATTCATGTATTCATATTATGTTTATTTCAAAATTATTCATATTATATTTAAAATCGTATTTGATATGAAATACAATATGAGGACTCGAATTGTCAAGTTTAATAAATCCTCCCAAGGTTTAGGGTGTGGAAGGAATCACTCATTTTGGAAGCATTAAGGTCCATTCTGATGCAGTTTCGCTCTCATGATATGAACCCATGCTTGTCTTTCATATCAGTACATTGAATTTCCTCTCAAGCTAGTCTTCTTTGGTGCTTTTAAATTGGTTTGGCAGTCTATTTCTAGTATTTATTAACCTTATTCTGATCCTTCCATTATCTTATTTTGTCTTTGTTTGAACTTTGAATAGAATCTTTTATCTTCAAACCGCCCTTTTTTTTTCATTGTTTTGTCTTTTTTCCCATATTGCTTTTCACAAGCAGCTTTTCGGCTTGACTAATCATCAAAAAATGCAAAGAAATCCTTGTAACCATATAATTTGTTTTTATTTGACGAAAACTTATGACAAATTATATATGTTCATAGTAGTTTTTAAAGTATTTGAGATCGTAAGAATTTAAATTTTAATCTAGAATTAATAATTCAGTATTACACGTACAGATCATGTGATTATTAGTATAATTCACATTTAAACGTTTTTATTTGAAACTAAAAGTTAAATATTATATTAATAGATTACATGATTTAGACATAATTCACCTTTAAATGTGTTTATGGGTTAAATATTTATACGAATTTGGATAATTATGGTTAAGTATTTGATTACATTCATATTGGATTTGAGCATATTTTTAAGATTTGAAGGTCTTTGAAATATTATTATCCTAATAAATAATTATTAATTTAGTTCTAAAATTAAAATACATTTTTAAACATTAAAATCTCGATAAAAAGAAAACAAAGAAAGGGAAGTATGGGCAATTCAAGTTGGATTCCCCCAAACCCTAACCCAAATCGGTTGTTGTTGGCCCGCACCGGGTGTAACATGAATTGTTAATGCATGGCATGATTGGAAGATTCAGGACACTTTTCATAGTCTTACTGTCTTATAGGATGATAAAGACCTAGAAATTGGTTTCAAGGAAAAGGATGAAAGGGGGAAAGGGCTGGGATATGGTAAGAGAACTTTTCATGTATGGGCAATAAGCACAGTACTTAAGCAGCTTGAAAGAAGCCTGCAGAAATAGTTACCTGCTCCTTGTCACTATGCAAGTCATTCCAGCAGCTTTGGCAACAGTTAGTCCTATGGCACTGTCTTCTACAACAACACAGCTGAGGAACAAATTGGGAAAAGAAATCAACGTTTATAAACATTTTTTTCTCATAAAACAAATGCATGTTAACAATAGAAAATATAAGCATTTGAATAGGAACTTTCATAAAATTGCCAGCAGGTTGAGGAGTCAGTAATTTGAAAGCATTGGAAGCATTCTATGCCTCGGAGGATCAACACCAAAAGTGTTTGCTGCTAATGTATAGATGGCCTGCCAGAAAGAATATGTAGTCTTTAGCAGCAGATAATACATCTTCATGTAGACAAACATATGAACGCAAATTGTAATGGGTCACTTGTTAACCATATTAATAAACCTGATGATTTAAAATACGATACAGTGATATAATCAAAAAAATATAATATAGTGATAAAATTCAAAAGTTTAGCAAAAAACCGTATATGAGTTGGGTAAAAACCAAATAACTTGTTTGTGTTTGGCATATGAACATAAATTATGACATACTAATTTTCGGGTTTTACATATATTAGACATGAAATAAACTGACAAATACATAAATTGCCACGTCTAAAAATAAAGCATGCTTGATTAAGCATTGAATTTAGAAGCCTCTTCTGTATTTATAATGATTACTCATGACTGAAGTTATATTTCTGTTTTGAAGGTTCTGAGAGCAAAACTAAATGATATTTACATCCATTTGTTTCCATTGCCTTTCTACAATTAACTTTAACAGTAATGAAATACTCACTGGATCAGGTTTTTTACAAGAAACTACATCACCAGCAAATATCTTGATTTTTTTCTGCTCGCTCTGGTCCCAGTAAACATGAAACCACTGCAGAGACCTAAAAGTAGCATATATAGTTCAGCTATTTGATACAATAAAATTCAATAAGAAGATCTCAAAACTCTTTATATCAATCCTAACATACAATAACCAAGCTTCAATGTGTAATGGATTTGACTAAAGCTTCATTAGGGAGCCTGATTGGAGGATTCCCATTGCACCAAAAACACCTATAGTGGGGGGGAAGCAGCCTTCTAATCAGACTCCCAAATGGACTGTAGGAAGATTAGACTTGAGAATTCAATAAGAACCCTCCATATAAGTGCCAGGTTTATTTGAGACTTTAAAAAATGCGTCATGATGGAATTAGCATAACTGCAATTTTCAGATTTACTGCAAATCATCCTTGGCCAAACTAAAGCAATCATACAGTAATCATAGTTGTAGAACCTGATTAGCAT
The DNA here is from genome assembly GCF_047325235.1 of Durio zibethinus. Classification (NCBI taxonomy): domain Eukaryota; kingdom Viridiplantae; phylum Streptophyta; class Magnoliopsida; order Malvales; family Malvaceae; genus Durio; species Durio zibethinus. The sequence continues at coordinate 27,102,952 of NC_143170.1, forward strand.
ACCACCTTCTCATTGGACGTGTTGCACACAGCAACTTTTACTCCTTTCTCCAAAGCTTTATCAATCAACCTGTTTAATATGATATTAATAACTCAAAAGGCTAGAATCTGGGAATCTAAAATATCTCAAAATCAGATTAATTATATTGTATCAAACGACAATCATAAGAACTCGGAACTTAACCCAATTCATGCAGCCACCTTTAAAAGGTGACATCCATACGTTTAGAATTCAAATCCCAACACTTACAACCCTTTCTCCTATCCCCATGCTACAGTTTCTTTTGTGTGAAAAGAGAGACAATCATAAGCAATAAAATGGTTGCATTCAGAGGAAGCTCCAAGCAAACTTTGGAAACACATCTCTTCACTACATATGTGATTGAATTCTTCATTTTTCTTGCTATTCTTCATGAATATGCTAAACAATCACATTTATGATGAACTTGAATCCTCTAAACACAAACATTTGATTAATAAAGAGTGCATAGATTGACAGAAGTAAGAGAGTAACTAACTTTGCTACACCAGGACGAAGAGGGAGCAATCTATTTTCAATAAGGGCCATGAACAACTCAGTTGTTCTCTTATGAAGTGAAGCAATGAATTCATTTCTTTCTTCTTCACTCTTTGGAGCTTTCTCTAGCCACCAGTCTTGTTGAAGTAAGCTGTCATCCTATAAACACAGAATTAACTGAAAACTGCTTCAATTTTTATTAATTTGAAAAGCAAAAAGAAAAAAGAAAGAAAATTACTAAGAGTGATTACCTTTCTTTTCCACCGCCAATTTTGAGTAACTCCCCGTACAAATCCACATCCCATATAACGCCCAATTCTTTCAGTTTGTATCATGTAAATTTCAATGACAATTTAAAACATCACACGAAAATATGATACAAAGGTTACAAATATGTACATGTTAGTAATAACTATATATGAGTTTAATAAAATTATAAAAATATATTTCATATTTTTGTACACATAAAGATTACACGATTCAAAATTTTAATAATAATTTTATATATAAATTTTAACAAAACTAAAAATATATATACTTTTTATGTTTTCGTGTTTATATGGATTGTGAAGATAATAAAAATACATTAATTTTAATATTTTATATGATATAAATACATGAATTATCAAGTCTACCTTCAATCAAACCATTTCCAAAAATTTACAAAAGAGGGAAAAAGGGAAGGGAAGAACTTGGGGTTACATCTTTGAAAGTGTTATTGAAGGAAATCCTGTGACCATCCTTCTCAGTATCAACGAGCACACCATCACAGTCAAAAAGAAGAGCTGATGGAAGAGCAGAAGAAGAAGATGATGATGAAGAAGCTGAGCATTTGATTCTGAAAGAGGTACTAATCATTCTTGTTGCTGTTTTGTTGTAAAAGAATGTTGTTGAATTAAAGAGTGAAGATGGCAAGTTCTTTGTAGCCAGTAGATGGTAGCTGAATATGGAGGGTTTGGTATGACTGTAGCGAGAAGAAGAAGAAGAAGAAGAATAAGATGTTGGCATGGAATGAGAGATGGTGTTGAAGCCATTTCTTGGGCTGTCTTTTGGTTTTACCCCTTACCTCAAAAATATATATATATATATATATATATATATCCCAACAAATAATCATTAATAAAATTTAAATTTAAAATTTTTTAACCGATAAAAAAAATTGATATTAACCGATTAAATCAATTACTTATTTATAAAAATTAATTCCGTTCATTTTACGATTGCTGCCTTTTCAACTGTCTCTTCTCCCAACTTATCCGCCACAATTTCCGCAAATAGCTATGGGTCGGATCCATTTTAGAATCTGGGCCCTGTTAATAAAATATGGACACAATTATCATGCTTAGATCCATCCGCCACATTTATCAAACCCACAAGCTACGTTGTTGCGTTCTTTTTTCTATTTGAAATTGTCATATCTAATCATTAAAATTAAAATTTTATTATTTTATCAACAAGTTACAAAATTATATTATATTTACATATAAATTTAAATTTATGAGATATTTTTTATGAAATAAAATTATAAAATATTTGAATCAAAGTAAATAATATTTTATATATTAAATGTGAGTGATCACCAATTAATGAAAATTAAATATCATATCGTAGGAGTTCTTAAGTAATATACAATGGGGAGTCATTTTCAAAATCTTAACATTTAGTTTGATCTTGATCTTGATCTTGATATTGTTGTTGGATTTGACTTGACAGGATAGTCAAAATTTAAATATGAAGAGATTGTGATGCTTTCAATTTTATATTAAAAAAATATGTGCATATGATATGATTGTATATATATATATATATATATATACACATACGTAAAGATTTAAATTAAAATATGTGAGATACCTTTTGTAAAATAAAATTATAAGATTTTTAGATTAAAATAGACAATACATTATAAATTATGTGCGAATCTCCATACTTACAAAGACAAATGAATTTTTGTAACTTCAATAAGAATAAGGTAGTATTTGATATAAAATAATTATTCAAAAAAAATCATCATAATTTACATATGATGATTAAATCATTGTGTTTGATAAAATGTTTAATGATCTTACATAGCATTAATTTTGAATCATCAAGAATTATCAGGTCATTGTCTTTAAGAGTTATATAATTATCATCCAAAATAATGAGAAACTTTTATTATCGAGGTGAGTATTATGTAAAATTAATAATAATTAATGTTATCTATTTAATATGTGAATTAAAATTTTGATTTTTTTAAATTATAATTATTTTATATTATAAAATTTTTTATATTTTTAAATTAATATTCATTGTAACAAATTCAAAAAATTTTTTTTTTTTTACTTTTTCTAATATTTTATATATAATATAATGTATTTTTTATTGTGATTTAAATAGATTACTTTTGTTTTCTAATTTGAATTTTTTTATATAATTTATTTTATCAAAATTATTTCACTTAATAAATAAATATGTTTAATAATTTGATTGTATTTATTATAAAATAAATAAAATATTTTTATGTTTTATGAATTATTATCTTTAAATAACATTTAAATTATTAATTTGTGTAATTATTATAATAAAAATAATTATTTTCATACTTTTAAATAAAATAATATTTAATTTTTAATAATATCAAATACAATGATGTTTAATTTATATAAATTAATAATTGTTAACTAAATAAAATTATTTCAAATCATAAATAATAAAATTATTTTTGAAATTATATTATTACAATAATTTTGAAAATTATATAAATTATTTATGGTATATAAAATTAATAATAATCAAGAGATGAAGTGCCTTATTTTAATGCGTTTTACTCGTCTGTTTCTGCCATTGACCATGAAATTTTGCAGGTTTTTACCCAGTTTCCCTGCACCTTCCACTTTCAGAAGAATGCAAGGAGGCAAATATAAATGGTGATGATGTGATGGTACTAATTGTCATAGGAAACAATAAACTGATATGTATTCAATTCAATCTATATTTTCATTTGAATTTTAGAATTTTGATAATTAATTTATATAAAAAATATTTTTTTAATGTGAATTTTTTATGATTTAATTAAGATCGTTGAAATTAAAATTTTAATATTTTATTAATAATTTAAGCCACGATAAATAAAATTGGTCACTTTCAGTACTATTATAATTCATAAATTATAAATGAAAAATTGCCCAGTTTATTATATTTGTTTTTGTACATTGCAACTTACAAGTCAAAGCAAATATGGAAAGCACACCAATTTGAGCTCATGGACAATCATTGATAAGGAAATGTTATGGTATTCAACAGTTTCAACCACACGGTGACCTGTTAAATCTTCACCAACGGTCAATCAATGTGATTTTTTTTTTTTTCATTTGCTACACTCAATACAATACTCTCAATGATTTTGTGATTAGTTTTCACTAATAAGGAAACTAATTATTTCTTTTTGTTTTTTTTAATTTGTTGTGTTTTTAATTTGATAAATTTTATAATAAAATGAATTGATTGATAAAAATAATAAAATTTTACCGTAAAACAATTGATTTTCGATGAATTTCTTGCATCTCAATTTGATATGAATATTTTTGTAAAAATTTGATATCAAATCAAGTCAAGATCGCTTTTTATTTAAAAAAGTAAATACAAATAAAAATGGATTTAGAATATTTTTTTCCAATCCACTTATAATATACATATAAATATATTTTTTATTATTTATTTAATTTTATATATTTATATAATAAAATTATTATTTTATATTTTAATTTAAGACATTAACATTTTAAATTCAGTTTAAATGTTCACATAAAAAGTCGATGATCTATCTTTTCCTTTTTTTTTTCTTTGTTTATATTTTCTCTTTTTTTATTTTTTATTAATAAAATTATTATTTAATACTTTAATTTAATATATTAATATTTTAAATTCAATTGAGATTTTATGTTGTACCACAACAGTTTGCTTTTTATTTTTCTATGCTTTTTTAAATTATATTAATTTTGTGAAAAAATAAGATTAATGAAAATGTTCACGTGTCACTCTCATTTGACTTTTTTTTTATATTTTTATTTTTTTAATTAGATAAATTTTATAATAAATGCATCAATTGATAGAGATGTTAAAATAATTTGTGTTAGTTGGATTTTGATCCATTCTAATATAGTAAGTACTAACTTTTTAAAATTGATATCGAATTAAGATGGTTTGAATTTTTTTTTTTTTAATAAATGAGATTAGAACAAAAATATATTTAAAGTGTTTTACTTCAATTCATTTGGAGTATATATAAAATATATATGTTTTATTATTAATTTTATTATATATTATATTAATAAAATTATTATTTGATGTATAAATTTAAAAAATTAATATTTTTAACTTAATGGGGTGTGTACGTCGCACTTTTTATGATTTTTTTTCCTTCTTCCATTTTTGTTCTTTTCACTTTTTTTCTGGTTTTTATTTTTTTATATTTTTTTAATTAGATAAAATTTATAAAAAATGGTCAATTGAAATATTCACATATTATTTTAATTTTACTTTTTAAACCTTTTCACATTTTTTAATTTTTTAATTAAATAAATTTTATGATAAAAAATCTGATATATAAAAATAAAAAAATTTATGACTCACATCAATGCTGGAGTTTTACTCGTCTGTTTCAGCCACCAAGACATCGGCATTGATCATGAAATTTTGCAGGTATTGTACGGGAGCAACCATTGCCCAGTTTCCCTGCACCTCTCACTTTCTGAAGACTACAAATATAAACGGTGATGATACGATCGATAAGTAATTAATTTAATTGATTAAAATTTTATTTTTATTATAATTATTTTAAATATATTATTTATATTTATTTATTTTAAATTATCGAATATGATATATTTAATTTAAAAATTAAATAATTTATTTATTTTTAAATTTTTTGTTAAAAAAAAAAGGTGATGATGTGATAGTATTAATTGTCATATGCAAGAATAATATGTTAGGTATTTAATTAAATCTATACTTTCATTTGCAATTTAGAATTTTGTTAATTAATTTCTGCAAGAGATCAATCACCTTTTTGGTATTTGAATTTTTTATAATTTAAATCAGGATCGTTAAAATTAAATATTTAATATTTTATCGGACCGTTGACAAAATCCATCACGTTTCACTATAATTATGAATCTATAAATTATAAGTAAAAAAATACCCAGCTTGTCATATTTGTTTTTGTACATTGCAACCGACAAGTCAAAGCAAATATAGAAAGCACACCAATTTGAGCTCACGCACGATCATTGATAAGGAAATGTTATGGGATTCAAGAGTTTCAACCACACACTGGCCTGTTAAATCTTCACCAACAGTTAATCAATGAGATTCTTTTTTTTTTTTTTTTCATTTGCCACACTCAAAACAATACCCTTAATGATTTGGTGATTAGTTTCCCCTAATAAGTAAATCAGAGATCTAAAACGAAATATGATCAATTCGTGTCTCGACATATTTTGATACGATTCAATTTTTAAATTTTTTTTTTAAATCAAATTTGGAATTGAATTGAGTTGAATAATTGTAAAATAAAATAAAGATTAAATTTTAAGTAAATTCATTTTAATCATATTATATATATAATTATTTATTTAATTTTATATTTATAAATTTTTTTAGATTTTATATTTATATTAAAAAATAATATTTTATTAATTTCGAGTAAAATCATATGTAATTTTATATAATATCAAATTGAGTATTATGAATATAAAATTAAATCAAATTCGAAGATAAGTAAAAATCTATCTCGTTTCTATCCGTTGCCATCTCTATATATATAGTCTTAAATTTTTGAGATATGTTTAGTGTAAAATATTATAATAGGATAAAATAAAATAATATTATGAATAGAATTATATTAAATAATATTATTTTATTTTGTGTTTGATATATACAAAAATTAAGAGAGTATAATTTATTTATTGATCAAAATTATTCTCTCTCAAAATTTATACAAATAAAATTATTGATATAATTTTTAAAATATAATAAGACATAAATTTAATCTCATAAATTAAAAATAATAATTTACAATGATTAAATTATTTTATACTAAAAAGATAATTAAACTTTCTTATAATTTTATTTATTTTTTAATTACAAATCAAATATAATATAAAATAATTAATATTATATTATTTTTATATCTTATATACTAAATATGACTTTAAGATATAATCCCTTTCCTTTTATTTTTATTTAACGGCAAAGTTTTTGGAGTTTGGTAGTATAATTTTTTTAAATAGATTTAAATAAATTTATTTATATTTATCAAATAAAAACTCATACCTATTTTATAAGGTAAAAAAATGTACTTTTATGATCATTTAGTGTAATTTTTTAAATTTTATAAATAGAGTTAAGACATTGTTACACATATATATTTTTAATTAAATTTAAAAAAAATTTAATATATTTTAAAAAATTTATGTGTCATCTTTTTTTTTAAATCTAAAAATTTTATTTGTAATAAATAAAATAATTTTTTAAAAAATGCTTATTAATAAAAATATTAAAAGGTCACAAGCCCCTTAAAAAAATGAAAAAAAAAAAAGTGGCAAGAAGGTAAATAATAAGAAAGTGACTGTCATTTCCTCGAAACCCAGAATGAAACCCCACTACTCACATGACATGACTACTACTCTTCCCATAGTTTGCCCTGCTCTGCCTCTGCTTATGCATCTGCCTTCATAAAAATTTTCACCATTTCCTCTTTATACTATACAAAAGAAAGAAATAAAGGAAAAAAAAAAGGAAACCCATTTCTCAGATTATGAAAACAAAGAAAATGGAAGCTCAGAAGAATTTGAAAACTTTCTTCTCTGTTTTTTTTCTTTCATAAAATGAGCTTTCAATGATTACCCAAGTCTTACAAAGGAAAATATACTCCTTTTTTCATGGCTGCTTCAAACCTTTCACCGGAGCCAAGTCAAGAGGTGTTTTCGTGGCTGAAATCTCTGCCTTTAGCTCCAGAGTACAGGCCTAGTTTGGCAGAGTTCCAAGATCCAATAGCCTACATTTTCAAGATCGAAAAAGAGGCTTCCCAGTATGGAATCTGCAAAATCATACCACCAGTGCCACCTGCTCCTAAAAGAACAGCTATTGGGAACCTCAATCGCTCCCTTGTGGCTCGTGCCGCTGCTAATGCTAGCTCAGATTCGAAGCCGGCACCCACATTCACTACACGCCAACAGCAGATCGGGTTTTGCCCCAGAAAACAACGGCCCGTTCAGAAACCTGTTTGGCAGAGTGGGGAGTACTACACTTTCCAAGAATTCGAAGCAAAAGCCAAGAGTTTCGAAAGGAATTACTTGAAAAGATACAGCAAAAAGGGTTCCCTTTCAGCTTTAGAAGTCGAAACCCTTTTTTGGAAAGCAACGGTTGATAAGCCCTTTTCCGTTGAGTATGCTAACGACATGCCTGGTTCTGCTTTTGTGCCGTTGGACTCAAAGAAGAGCAGTGTGGGAGGGAGGGAAGCAGGGGAAGGGGTTACAGTGGGGGAGACACCGTGGAATATGAGGGCGGTTTCGAGGGCAAAAGGGTCATTGTTAAGGTTCATGAAAGAGGAGATTCCGGGAGTTACTTCCCCTATGGTGTACATTGCAATGTTGTTCAGTTGGTTCGCTTGGCACGTAGAGGATCATGACTTGCATAGCTTGAACTATTTGCATATGGGGGCAGCAAAGACATGGTACGGTGTTCCCAGGGATGCTGCTGTTGCTTTCGAGGAGGTGGTCAGGGTTGATGGCTATGCAGGAGAGTTCAATCCTCTCGGTGAGTTCACTGAACTATAAATTGTGTCTCCTCTGTTTCACAGTTAGCTACTGGATTACATGTGAAATGCTTTCTGTTGACTTTGCATAAGTAGTAGTTCATATGGGATAGGATTGGTGAGATTGACTGGTTTGAGCTAAAGAAGAACAAACTGCATATACTAGGTGCTCGAATTTGACTTTTTTTAATGGTGTCAATCCAGCTTTTTAAGGGATGTTAGCATTTTCGTTAGTGTGCCTACTCTGTTCGTCATGTATACTATTTTGTTTGGTTGAATTATGTTGGAAGTGGCAACAAGTTAATGTTAATGATATGAAGTTTAATCACAAGTTATCATTTACTCTTCAGTGCTCTGTTGATTTATGTGTTGGGTTTGAAGGATTTTAGATTTTGAGTTTCAAGTGACTGGAGTATTATCTTTCAGTTTCCTCCATCTTCATCTAATCAGACAACTCCATCTTCTATGTTCTTTCTAGGAGCTGTGTGTATGGAGTAGTTATTAGATTTTGTGGTTGCTTGTCTCATGTATATTTGCCATGAAATATTTTCTTAGAAAGTATTTTGGTTGAAATATTTTCTTTGCCACTTATTAAGAATTATACAAGCACCTTAGGTTTATATACAACTAACTAGTGGGTAAACTAGGAAACTAAATCTTCCTAAAACTGATCCTCTAATTGAGGGATTGTCTATCCTAATTTTCTGTCCTTAATTCTAGGGATACAAATACTTAATTCTAGAGATACAAATATAAATATGCGGATTATAATATTACAACCAGTTGTAAATAAGTGTTTTCCCACACTTCCCCTCAAGTTGGTGAATAGGTGTTTTCCATTCCAAGCTTGGAAATAGTTTCTTGAAATGTTGCAGTGTTGAGACCTTTAGTCAACACATCTGCAAGTTGACCATTGGTTGATACATATGGTGTACAAATCAACCCACTGTCTAGTTTCTCCTTTATGAAATGCCGGTGTACTTCAATGTGTTTTATTCTGTCATGTTACATAGGATTGTGTGCAATGCTTATTGCAGACTTATTATCACAGTAGAGTCTCATTGGTCCATCCCACTTGATCTTCAAGTCTTCTAAGATAATCTTTAACCATAGTAGTTCACAAATTCCTTGAGCCATTGCTCTAAACTCTGCTTTAGCACTTGATCTTGCTACCGCATTCTGTTTTTAACTCCTTCAAGTCACAAGATTACCACCTAGGAAAGTGCAGTAGCCTGAGGTGAATCTTCTATTAGTTACTGAACTTGTGTAATCCGCATCTGTATATGCCTTTAGAACCAGCCTCGAATTTCTTTTGAATAAGATACCTCTCATAGGATTGGCTTTTAAATAGTGCAATACACGGTAGATAGCCTGTAGGCACACTTCTTTAGGACTATGCTTAAATTGACTTATCACACTCACAATATATGCTATATCAAGTCTAGTATGTAAAAGATAAATGAGTCTTCCAACTAATCTCTGGTACATCTCTCTATACACAACAACATCTTCATTAGCATCTCCAAGTTTATAATTAGGATCTATAGGGGTATTTGCAGGTTTACATGCGAGCTTCCTAGTTTCCTTCAAAAGATTCATCACATATTTTTGTTGTGAGATGAAAATTCCATGCCGTGAGTGAGCTACTTGGATTTCTAGGAAGTACTTCAATATTCCTAGCTCTTTTATCTCAAATTCTCTAGCCAACCATTATTTTAGAGATTCTCTCTCTTTATCATCATCTCCGGTTACAATTATATCATCAACATACACTAGTAGAACTATGACTCTCCTTGAATCAGAGTGCTTGATAAATAATGTGTGATCCCCTTGACTCTGCTTATATCCCATTGCTAGCATCACTTTGGCAAATCTCCCAAACCAAGCCCTAGGAAACTGTTTAAGGCCATATAAAGCCTTTTTCAGCTTGCATACTTTGTTTGCTTCTAGATGACCTCCAAATCCCGGCGGAAGCTTCATATGTATTTCTTCTTTCAAATCACCATGTAGAAAAGCATTTTTTACATCAAATTGTTGAAGGTGCCAATTGTAATTTGCAGCCAATGATAACAAAATCTTACTGTATTCACCTTGGCAACTGGAGCAAAAGTTTCCTGATAATCCACTCCATAAGTTTGAGTGTAACCCTTAGCCACCAACCTGGCTTTATACCTTTCAACAGTACCATCCGCCTTGTATTTTACAGTGAAAATTCATTTACACCAAACTGGATTTTTTCCTTTAGGCAACTCTACCAGTTCCTATGTGTTATTTTTCTCTAAGGCCTCCATTTCTATTTTCATGGCTTGCCTCCATTTCTCATTGGATAATGCCTTGAATAATGTAGTTGTAATAGAAATAGTGTTTAGGCTCACAAGAAAATTTTTGTGGGATGATGAGAATTTTACGAATGAAACAAAATGAGAGTATAGGTATGGTGGATGCTTAGTACATTCTCTGGTTCTTTTCCTAATGGCAATAAGCAAATCATAATTACTAGTCATAGTTTTAGGAGATTCATGCTCATTTTGAGAGTTAGAGTCAAAGACTGTAGTTACCTCATTTCCAGAGTTAGGATCAGGTTCTTAGACTTGCACTGGTTCAAGATCTGAAACTTTCCTTCTTGAGTACACTTGTAATTCCTTCATAGAATCAAGAACAATATTATCTTTTGTCACATCTTCTGTGTTTGGAATGAGTTCAGACTCAAATTCAGTGTTTGACTTGGACTCAAAAGAAATAGGTTTAGACTCAAAAGAATTAATGGGTAAAAATGTTGAAGAGGACAAATCAAGCAAAAAGAAGTTTTTATCCTTATCTTCCATGAATAAAGTCTCTCTCTGAAGATAAGGTTGAGTAAAAGTGACATTTGCAGACACATAGAATTTTTTGGTAGGAGGATGATAACACTTATACCATTTCTGAGTTGATGAATACCCCACAAAATGCACTTAATTGCTCTAGAATCCAACTTCCCCTTATTATGACTATGAACATGAACAAATGATGTACAACCAAGTATCCTAGATGTGAGGTTGTTTGTGGTATTAAAGTTGGGATAAAATTGTGAGAGTAGTTCCATAGGAGTTTTGAATCCCAAAAACTTCGAAGGTAACCTATTTATGATATGTGTTGCAGTGAGAATAGCTTTCCCCCAGTAGAATTTGGGTACGTTTGATTGAAAAAGTAAAGCTAGGGTTGTGGCTAGTAAATGATTGTTTTTCCTATTTGCCACTTCGTTCTGCTGTGGAGTATTAACACAACATGACTCATAGATAATCCCTTCCTTTTGGAAATTGGTAGATAAACTCTGGTTGAAATAGTCTCTTGCATTATCAAACCTAAATCTCTTGATTTTTACTCCAAATTGATTTTGGATCATGTTTTGGAAGCTTAAAAACACATTATTCACATATGATTTGGATTTGCGTAAAAATATCCACGAGACCCTAGAACAATCATCTATGAAAGAAACAAACTACCTTGCACCAAAAATATTAGGAATTCTAAAGAGACCCAAAATGTCATTATGAATCAAGTAAAAAAGAGTAAAACTTCTCTTATTGCTAACTGGAAAAGACACACATCTATGCTTTGCAAGTTCACAAACATCACAATGAAAATTTTCAGCATTTTATCCTTTGAACAAAGAAGGAAACATGTTTTTCAAAGTTCCAAAAGAATGATGTCCAAGATGAAAATGATAAAGCTAGATTTTGTCTTTATTGAGAGATTTTCAGAAAGGAATGACAAAGGTAAACTATTATTGATATTACTTGTGTTGTTTGATGTGTCAAGATAGTCTAATCCATCCTTCTTCTTAGCAAGTCCAATCCTCTTCTTCGAATTTTGGTCCTAAAATTCACAATAAGAGGGATAAAAAGTCTCTGTGCAATTCATGTCTCTAGTAAGTTTTTGTATAGATATAAGATTGGTAGACAATCCAGGAACATGAAGAACATTTTTAAGAACAAACGAGGGATTAATTTGAACATCTTGTAATTCTGCCATTGTAGTAAGTAAATTATTTGCAATAACAATTTTCTTATTATTAGGACACAGGGCATATGTACTAAATTTCTGTGAGAAATGTGTCATATGGTCTGTGGCTCCCGAGTTAATGAGCCAAGAATTTTTAATAGGCTTAACTGAGATATTTAATCCATGAGAACTAGAAGCTTTACTTAAACTAGAGACCTTAACAGAGAACATATCCCAGTAGGCTTTTCAAAAGCTTTCAATAGGCTTCTTAATTTCTCAATCTCTTCTCTGTCCAACCTTCTTTGTTCCCGAGATTGCTATAGTACTTCGATGGTTTTACCAGTTGACACTTCCTCAAATTGGGTAGTAGTGGCAGATTCTGCAATCTCTGGCATGGTTATCTTTCTCAGAATTGAAACGGGTTTTTATAGTATAAGTTTAACCAAAGACGATTCTACGCAATGAAGGCCAAAGAAGGAAAAAATAAGAATGAAAGATTTAATGAGATTTGGCTATGAATGCCTGAAATAGAATTCAGCAATGAAGGCTGAAAAAATTTTCTTCCCAAGAAAAGCCTAAAGCTCTGATATTATGTGAAAAAAATGAGAAATAAAACTGTATGAAAAACTGAATGTATATTGAAAAAATGCTCATTAAGAATCATACAAGCACCTTAGGTTTATATACAACTAACTAGTGGGTAAATTAAGAAACTAAATCTTCTTAAAACTAATCCTCTAATTGAGGGACTGTCTATCCTAATTTTTTGTCCTTAATTCTAGGGATACAAATACTTAATTCTAGAGATACAAATGTAAATATACAAATTACAATATTACAATCAACTATAAATAAATGTTTTCCCACAGTGAAGAACAAAGGATATGGCACATAGTTCTTTTAGATTTATAAGTAAATTCATATCATTGTGCTTATGCATTTTGTGTATTATAACGTGGCCCTTTGTATGACTTAATACTCAAATATACCCTCAAACTTTAGTAAAAAATGGAATTAAGCCCCTGAACTTTTATTATGTGTATATAAGGCTATAATCTTATTTTTTTCTGTAAGTTAATAATAAACATTTAAAATCAATTGAAAAGTCCAATTAGAATAACTTTTAAGTTATTCTTTAAAAAAACCTAATTGGAATAACTTAAGACTAATTATGACTTGTCATGTTTACCAACAATGCTAGATAACAAATGTTAGTTGTCCGTTTTTCCGATTGGATTTTTTTTTGTTGATTTTAAAAGTTTGTGGTTATAATTACAAACAAATAAAAAATTATAGCGTTATTTACATACAATAAAAGGTTAGGTCCATAATTCCATTTTTTACTAAAGGTTGATGGTATATTTGGGTATTAAGCTCCCCTTGTGCAATGTGTTGTATCCTTTTGAAGCTGTAGCACCTGCAAAGCAATTTAGTTAAAGACTTGAGAGTGTGGCTCATGATTGAAATATTTGACTTTCTAGTGTATCAATGGTTTTTGACTGGCCATTTTGGATCAGGTCAATTTTATTCCATGGAGTTTCTATGCCTTGATTTTATTTTGCTTAACAAGAAAAGCAATTGAATCTCTCATAATTTAAGTGATGGTACTGATATTACACCTTTTCCCAAACATGCTAACTGAGCAAATTTTACTTCGTGTATTAGTTACCTTTTCTACACTTGGTGAGAAGACCACAGTGATGTCCCCTGAAGTATTTATTTGTGCTGGAGTTCCATGCTGCAGGTGATTTTACTCATCTATTATTTTGCACTCTTGAGTGTTCTTTAGCTTTGTAAAAAGTTTCTTAGGTTCTTAAATTATTACTTATGAGCTTTACAGCTTTGTTTTGCATGCATTTCACTTTTCTCTCATTCTGTAAGAAAGCGTTTCAACTCCATTTTTGTTCTTTTAATTAAATTTAGGGCCTGTCCTTTTCTCTTTATCGCAGCAAAGATAATATACTTTTATAATGAATATATTCTCTTAAAGTCTTATAACTTGATTGTCTTGGTGAGGGATGGTTATCTGTCTCTTTCTTACATAATCATTATTCTGAAATCAGGTTAGTGCAAAATGCTGGGGAGTTTGTTGTCACTTTCCCAAGAGCCTATCATTCAGGGTTCAGTCATGGTGAGACCTTTGAATTTCTATTAGTTACTATCAGAGGAGGCAGCTTATTTAAGTCATATGTATTTGTAATTAGGATTTAATTTTGGAGAGGCAGCTAATATTGCAACTCCAGAATGGTTGAGAGTGGCCAGAGATGCTGCTATTCGCAGAGCTTCAATTAATTACCCTCCAATGGTCTCTCATTTCCAGTTACTTTATGATCTTGCACTTGAGTTATGTTCAAGGTATGACTCATGGCTATGCAGCATGATTCCATCCAACACCTCTGTTCCTTAATTTCCTAGTGCATTGTGCCTTCTGTACCAAATATAGCTGAACTCTTGAGTCACTGCAATTTTTTGTTATAGTTTGCTCTTCTTACTGTAAAATATTATTGCAATCCATTTGAATTTGCATATGGAATTTAATTGATTAGTTTCCACACTGCTTGGGAAATTTCTGTTGATAGGTAAATGGCTTAGAAAAAAATTTTACATTTGCTTATCACTTGCTTTTACTTGTGATTGGAATACTTTCTTGCTTTTTCCTGTTCCTTTGTTGCTCTGACTTGGGTTTAATTGCTGGAGATGGGTTGATGTAGAACAAATAACCAGAATATACTCAAGAATTGTCTGAAATCTCAATTGTATAAACTCAGAATTCTCAATATAAAAAATGTCAATAATCAAAACCTAACCTCCAAACATAATAAAACCTATCTATATAAGCTTCATAAATCCAGGTTTTAAGTAAAGCCACCTAAGCCAAATAAAGACTCATAAAATAAACCAAACAAACAAGTCTACTAACAAATTAAATCCTTTTTTCCTAAATTTACGTCTAGAATAGACATTCTTCCAAAACTTAGAAGAATGTTCTCCATCATGGGTATCTTTTTCTTTTTGCAAGTTTTTCCTATTAATATTTAGAGGGCCATATCATCATGCCATTTTTTACTTTGAAATGTCTTATATGTGGTCAACTTTGGTACATTAGAATGTTGAAGAGTCTAAGTAACATTCTTCCCTTAGTTTAGTTTCTCATTATTACTAAGTTAATATCCAGATGATTTGAAGGACAAATATGTGTATTATTTATTGGCATGCTCAAAATGTATGCCTAAAGTTGTTTTATAGGATGCTGAACTACAATTAATTGAAGAGCAGTAACTTATATTATGCATATTTTCCTCATTTTTCTTAGGTTTCTCCTTGCAGGGTACCTATGAGCATCGGTGCTAAACCAAAGAGTTCTCGACTAAAAGACAAGAATAAAAGTGAAGGAGAAACCTTGGTTAAAAAATTGTTTGTGCAGAATCTAATACAGAACAACGACCTACTTCATATTCTTGGAAAAGGATCTTCAGTGGTACTACTCCCCAAATGTTCTTCTGACAGTTCTCTTTGTTCAGAATTACGTGTTGCATCCCAACTAAGAACAAACCCTAGGATATCTCTTGGTTTATGTAACTACAAGGAAGTGAGGGAATCATCTGAAACATTGGCTTCTGATGAGATCATGCTAGGCAGGAGTGAAGAAATCAAGGCAGTAAAAGGTTTCTATTCAGTGAAAGGAAAATTTGTTACTATTTATGAAGGTAACCGAGATTCTTCTTTTAGGGGAACTGATTATACGTGTAGACTGCCAACTCAGACCTTGAACACAAACATTGAAAGAGAGAGTGCTGTTCAAGCTGATGCACTGTCAGATCAGAGACTGTTTTCATGCGTCACATGTGGAATATTGTGCTTTGATTGTATTGCTGTTCTTCAACCCACTGAACAAGCAGCTAGATACCTCATGTCAGCTGATTGTAGCTTTTTTAATGATTGGACTGTTGGTTCTGGATTAACACACGATGGGTTCACTGCTGCTCATGGGGATGCAATCACTTCTGAGCAAAATCCTTGTACAAGTAGGTTATATAGGAAATTTTCTTTTATTAGCTGATCTTCATGTGATTTAAATGCTAGTCAAAGTGAATGTTTTCTTGGTTTCATTACTGTTTAATGTATTCCTTTTGCTTGTGGGGCTATAGCTTTTGTCTTTATGATACATGTAGTGTTTGTAAAGGTCAGTCGACTAAAATAGAAGCAGCCCTATGAATGATACGGTTAAGCGATCCTCTTCGGACACTTCGTCCAACCTAAGGATAGCTATAATGTCCTGAAGTTCTTTGTAACGTTGTAAGGTTTGCTTAACCCTTTGTGCAGTTTCATAATGTTCCTTTCCAACGATTCGAGGTTGGAGCATAGTTGACGTTGAGTCTAAAGGATCTACCGCTGGATAGATACCTTTGGCAGCTAATCCTCTTGATAGGACAGTAGTAGCATCTAAATGCGCAAATGTTGTGGCAGGGGCAGGGTCGGTCAAATCATCCGCGGGTACATAAACTGCTTGAATAGAAGTAGAATAGTCTGGAATTTGGCTGGAGGTCATTCAGTTCCTAGGAATTCATATTTCCAGAGTGTAATAGAGAGAGGATAATTTAAATAAGGTAATGGGTATTGATGCCCCGTTTAATATCAAGTCTCATGGCAATTTGCTTTTGTTTGGGCTCACATACTTGCATCTAAATAGGATGTGATGGTTGTCATGTTTGAGTTAAACTACTTATGCTGCATGATGCCTTCGATAATATGCTTGTCTATAGATCAGCATGCTTATCCGAGCTTCTGTTAGTAATATTTTATCTGAATAGTGTTCTGCTATTTCTTTTGCTGAAGATTTACTCTTTGATCCGGTTTTCCTTCAAATTCCTTTATTTGTTCTGAACCAATCATGAGCTTTTTTCCCCTTGATACAGGGAGGATAAATAGAAGTGCCCCAAATGCTTTATATGATGTCCCTGTTCAGTCTGTTGAGTACAAGTTTCAGATGGTAGATCAAACTAACCAAGTGGTGGAAGATACTAAAGAAGGGGGAGATACTTCTGCTCTTGGTCTATTAGCTTCAGCATATGGAAATTCATCTGATTCTGAAGATCATGTTGAACCAAATGCTACTGTCTTTGGTGATGAGACAAGTTCAGCAAACACTTCACCAGGAAGGAAATTTCAGTATAATGGTTCCGGTTTCTCTCCTGGCAATGCAAATCGGAGTCACACTTCCTCATTATCAAGGCTTGATTCTGAGGAGGAAGCTCCCATCCATGTTACTGATTCCTGTTCAGAACCTGGATCTAGAAGAGTTGACATCAAGTATAGGAGCCCCCAAACAGTTGACAGAGCAGTTGAGTTTGAAACTGATAATCTTGCTTCAGGAAGATCAAATAGTTTGGAGGATAAATTTAGAGATCCAATCACTGTATCACATGCTAATCCAAGTTGCTCCCCAGCCACTCATGGCACAGAGAAAATGAGGTGTAGCAAGGCCATTGCCCCAATGGAGAATGCAGATATTCCATATGCTCCTAGATCTGATGAAGATTCGTCTCGAATGCATGTCTTCTGTCTTGAGCATGCTGTAGAAGCAGAACAGCAACTTCGTCAAATAGGAGGAGTGCATGTATTTCTTCTTTGTCATCCAGGTAGATTTTGGCATACATTATACACAATTGAATATTTTGACATAAATTTACATTCCTCGTCCTCACCCTTTCCCAAAAGAAAAAAATCGGGATATACTGTTTTCTGTAAATTAATGTGCATTCCCTTATGTTTCCATTATTTTATGCAACTTTTTTGGATGACCTCTTCCTCACCCTTCCCCAAAAGAAAAAAAAAATGGGGAGATAGTATTTCTGTAAAGTAATGTGCATTCCCTTATGTTTCCGTTATCTTATGCAACTTTTTTTGGATGATACTGCATGTAAGCATGTGAATAAAAAAGTCAACTAGGGTGAAATGCCCAAGTATTTCCTGTATTTTAACCTTCCTATGCTCTACCTTTTTGTGTTGAGATTATTGATACACATGGAAGGGGAATATTGCCCTGCAGGTGAATTCAGAGAGTAAAGTTTGATCACTATTTTTATAATAAATGACAGGCACCATGCACCAGCGAACTTGTCCCTTGATATGTTTCTTCTAATTGCAACAATTTTTTCTCTGGGAAACGTCTCCAGCTACTTCTTATTATTATTTGCATGTTTTGCATCTTCTAGAAAACTAATCAGTAGTTCTACCAGATAACTGTTTTCAGTTCTTTCTCTCTAGTCGTTAACGATTATCTATAAACAATGCAGAATATCCCAAGATAGAAGCAGAAGCGAAGCTGGTGGCTGAAGAATTAGAAATTGATTATCAGTGGAATGACATCTTGTTTGGGGATGCCACCAAGGATGATGAGGAGAGGATCCATTCAGCTCTTGATAGTGAGGATGCTCTACATGGAAATGGGGACTGGGCAGTAAAGCTGGGTATTAACCTATTTTATAGTGCCAATCTCAGCCGCTCTACACTATACAGTAAACAGATGCCATACAACTGTGTTATATACAGTGCATTTGGCCGTAAATCTCCTGCGAGCTCACCCACAAAGTTGAACAGGTATGGGAGGAGGTCTAGCAAACAGAAAAAAGTAGTGGCTGGAAAATGGTGTGGTAAAGTTTGGATGTCGAATCAGGTTCATCCATTTTTGGCACAAAGGGATCCTGATGAACAAGAACAAGAAAGATGCTTCCATGCTTGGGCAACTTCCGATGAAAATCTTGAGAGAAAACGAGAAAATGTTCAGAAAGCTGAAACAACCAAGGTGGCTAAAGTGTTTAATAGAAAGAGAAAAATGAGGGCTGAGATTGCACCAAGCAAGAAAGTGACATGCATCGAGCCACAGGGTGCAGTTTCAGATGATTCATTGGATGGTAGTTCTCTTAGGCAGCAACAGAGATTTTTTAGAGGCAAGCAGCCTAGACTAATTGAGAAAGAAGAGGCAATTTCATATGATTCGCTTGAGGATGATTCTCTTCTGCTGTGTAGAAATCTCTCTAGACGAAAACAGGCAAAATTTCTTGAAAGAGAAGCTGCTGAATCAGAGGATGAAGAAGAGGATTTTAATGCTCAGCAGCATTGGAGGAATCTCAGAGGCAAGCAAGGGAAATATTTTGAAGAAGATGATGTAGTTTCAGGTGATTCACTTGATGAAAGCTCTCTTAAGCAGTATAGGAGGATTCGTAGAAGCCGGCAGACCAAATTTATGGAGGTAGAAGATGCTGTATCAGACGATGAACAAGAGGAAATTTCTCATCAGCTGCAAAGGAGGATTCCTAGAGGCAGGCAAATCAAGTCATTTGAAAGGAATGATGCTATTTCAGATTATTCACGAGCAGATAATGCCCTTAAACAGTATAGAAGAATTTCTAAAGGCAAGCATCCAAAATTTTTTGAGAGAGATTATGCAATGTCAGATGATGCATCAGATGATGATTCTCAACGTCATCTTAGGAGGATTCCTAGAGGCAAGCACATGAAGCGCATGGAAAGAGATTATGCATTTTCAGATGATTCACTAGAGGATAATCCTCAACAGCAGCATAGGAGGAGAAGCAAAGTGGCCAAATATACCGATAGAGAAGTTGTAGTTTCTTTTGGTCCATTGAAGGGTAATTCTCATCAACAGCATAGGAAGGTTCCTAGAAGTAAGCGAACCAAGTATATTGAGAGGGAAGATGCAGTTTTATCTGATTCTCCAGGTGATAGTTCTCTTCAGCAGCTTAGGAGGATTGCGAGAAGTAAGCATACCAAAATTCTTAAGAGGGAAGATGCAGTTTCAGATGATTCACTGGATGATACTTCTCCAAAGCAGCTCAGAAAGACTCCTAGAAGCAGGCAAGGGAAATTTATTGAAAGGGAGAATGCAGTTTCATATGATTCATTGGAAGAGAATTATCATCAACCAAATAGGAATCTTAGAAGCAGAAAAAAGAAAGCCCAGACACCAAGACAAATCCAACAAGAAACTCCTCAGAATGTGAAACAAGGGAAACGTCGGACAACAAAGCAAGTAGTCTCTCAGCAAATGAAACTAGAGACTCCTCGGAATCGGAACACCAAAATTGAGCAAAGTGCTAGACAGTGCAATTCATATGGTGAAGATGAGATAGAAGGTGGACCCAGCACGCGCCTTAGGAAAAGAGTCCGAAAGCCTTTGAAAGAGTCAGAAGCAAAACCAAAAGAGAAGAAGCAAGCTAGTAAGAAGAAAGTGAAGAATGCTTCAAATGTGAAAACTCTAGCTGGTCACAACACTGCAAAAGTAAAAGATGAGGAAGCAGAATATCAGTGTGACATGGAAGGCTGCACCATGAGTTTTGGCTTGAAACAAGAGCTGGTCCTGCACAAAAGAAACATTTGTCCAGTCAAAGGGTGTGGAAAGAAGTTCTTCTCACACAAATATCTGGTGCAGCATCGTCGAGTTCATATCGATGACCGACCTCTTAAATGCCCTTGGAAGGGCTGCAAGATGACATTCAAGTGGGCATGGGCTCGAACCGAACACATTAGGGTTCACACAGGTGCTCGTCCTTATGTGTGCGCTGAGGAAGGTTGTGGGCAGACATTTCGTTTTGTGTCAGATTTCAGTCGTCACAAACGGAAGACTGGTCATTCAACAAAGAAAGCTAGGGGATGATTTGAAGGACGGTAAATGTAACTTTTAACTTTTCTAATGAACCTGTTGTTCAATTGGTAGGGTAGGCTTTAGGTTCAATGAAAGGGTTAGGATTTCCCCATTATTGTCATTCAGAAAACTGTTGAATTATGTTTTGTCCTGGGGTTTCATTTATGCCCCATTCATTTACTCGCAATCAGAGCTATTGCTTGGATCTTGAACCACATTCCAGCCTTACCATGTTCACCACTAGGGTGTTCTGATGCTTGCTGATTGGACTGCATTTTGGTGGTTAATCTACCTACTTTCATACATGAAAAAGGCAAAATCTGAGACCATCCTACTTTGTCCTTAGAGTTCTTTCCATCAAATTAGCCCTGCTGGCCTGGTATTCCGGGCGGCAGTATCTTGATGTCCTTTTGTCTAAATTATACAGGTAAGCTTAATTTTGAAAAAGTATCATAACTCACTCAAAAGTCTGAAATGTTTAAAATCTTTATCTAAATTTTAGATCACCATTAACCCTTGAGCCGAGTGCCAGTGGCGGTTTTTGCCCACCATTTTCTCTCTTTGAAGTTCTCAATTGTTCCATAAGCTCGCTAATAATGTACACCTTTGGGCCTACCCTGAATTTAAACACTATTCTCTCAAGACTATTACAATCTGAGTAATAACTGTGTTACAAATTTGGATCTTTTCCTAAATTTTCTTCTATGTTGCAACTAGGGCAAACCCAAGTTATTAGGTATGATAAAGTACTGGCAGGTTTCTTAATTTTGTAGATTTTAGCATTGCTTTTCTTTTTTAACATTTGAAATTGTCAAACACTAAACCTTAATTTAGGACGTTAATATATATATATATATATTTTTTGATACACTGGCAAAAATTAAAAACCCATTTTCTATTTCTTTTCTAATTTGTTTTCGTCTTTAACCATATCAGAATGTTCTAGTTTAAATTTGTGATGCTTTGGACATTCCATGGCCGAAGTTAGTGAAACGATTCCTCGTGAAAAAAATTGTGCATACTTTCTACAATTATATGTACATTACAGCAGCAAACCTCAGCAAAGAGACAATAATAAATATAGGTTGTACATAAGCCGTGTATAATTCAAGAGAGATCAGATCGGGCACTCATTTCTCGACATTGGCTTTGTTTCCAGCGAGGATTAGAGAAATCTCCAGCCCACGGCTAAATGCTTGGTTAAAGAGAAGGCGAGACTGGAAGGTTGAAACGAATGGAAACCATGATAATACTGCTACTGGTGCAAATATGATCGCTCCCATTCCAGCATCATACAATCTGGCAATTTCCCGCACTGAATCCCACAAACCCACACTCCTAACTATCTTCTTCCATGTCACAGCCAGCTATATCGACAGAAACAAAAATGGATTAAACAATGTTAGAAATATACAAAATAGAACCACAGACTGGTCTGAACTTAATCCAAAATGAATAGTTAGGCTAATAAAACCAACTTCCTACTGTAATGATACCAAAAAAAAAAAAAAAAAGGAAAGCAACGTTTTAAAATTGACAAAAACCATATATAAATTTAACAAAAAAAAAAAAAACTGTTTCATATTTGACATGTCAGACAAAAATTGTGACAAGATAATTTTTATGTTTTTCACGTGTTTTTGACACATGAAACAGATATGACACAAATGGTCGGGTCATGCATCTAGAGAACTACCACTAAAAATACAGCAGCCCAAGAAATATTAGACTAGCAAGACCAAGGCCTCAACAGTCTGTATCAGAACAAAATAATAACATGATAATAAAAACTACTTTCCGATTAAGGAAAAAGTAGACAACAACTAAACCCGTTAGTGTCTACCGACAAAGATAAATCAAAAGTTCAGTTACGAGGAATGTGTAAATTCCCAACTGAGGTGGCTTTTACACAAGTGCCTTAGTCGACAAGAATTGCTTTCACAAGTTCAATCAAGAGAAAGGTATCCAAAGCGGAAAATAAGAGCGAATTATAACTTACACATAATATGGTCCATCCAGTAGCAATTAAACCAAGGATGCATGCAAATAAGTCTGCAACTGATAATTTAGTAAAGGCAACAACAAGGCAAAGGGCAGCAACAAGGGCTATGGATATAACCCCTTGAATAAATCGCATCACCAATTGGAAGTCATGGGACTTCTTAGGGCTGTAGGTAAATATCTGCGAGCCAATAGACAATCAATCATTAAGACACCTTAACCAAAAATCCGGTACATTGAAGATTATTTTTTTCCAGGGAAAGGGTGTGTTTGGAAAGTGGTGAAGGGTCCTCAAATGATAATCGATACTAACCTTGAACAACACGACAAATCCAACCAGAACAACCCAGGAAAATCCATAAACCTTGACAGCAAAAGAGACCATCAAGATCAAGTGGTAATAAGAGCTTTTAGCCCAATAATGTATCATCTAAATCCGACAGGACATAATTTAAAGTGGCACTAAAATTTCAATAACCAGGATCACTGGCATATGAATGTTCTTGGATAATGGTCCATATATTAATATCCATATACATAAATATATACACACACAATTCATCAACATATTAAACTGTTTCACCATATTTAATTTCTACAAACCGTCAGTAGGCACTCTATCAAATTCCAACAGCATTCATAGATTATAATTTATATCCATTCCATTGGTTGAACAAATATTCACATACAGAAAAGCATAATCTGCAAACAGTCACCTATGCTTTCACTGTGCTAATATACAAAATATCGGTACTGAGAATACCAAAAACATTTAGCTTTCGTTATAGCAGTGCCCCAACAGACACCTTGAAAAAGAGAAACTATGTGAAACAACATACAAGCTATTGATAAACGTACTCAACGTTCCTATGCACTCCATTAAATTTTTATAACTAACGTCATTCTAATGAATGTGTTTAAAATACTTAACACCTTTTCCTCCTTTCAGTCCAAATAAACCTTTTACTTAAAAATGAGGTAGAGACTCTAACATTATAAAGTAGCATCAACATTTACACTAGGAGACCATGTAGCACTAATCAAGAAAGAACATATAATAACCTTAAAAAATCATAATTCTTCCAGCAATATTTTCAAGTGGTTCGAGCTCTAGCCATGCTTATCCCGAGGAGCACAAAGTGAAAACTAAGTTTGAGAAACCATGGCAAAAATGATCTAAGTATTTATTTCAGTAAAAGTCCTAACTTCGCAAATAGGACATCATGGAGAATTGTAGATGATGTGCAGTAAGCCTTCAACTATTAATAGATATGCATGGAAAGATTTTTACGGTTATTCAGCTACCAGTGCAAAGTTCTCACTTTTTAAAAAGTCGGAACCGGAAATGCATTGAAGAATAATATCTGTATGTGAATCCAAAAGAATCCATTAAACCTCTACTTCATAATTGATAATGCAAGTGCATGCAAATGTTCTTTCTAATGGCGTTCAAGAATCGTTAAATCTTTACATAGGCTCTTCTTGATAGAAGAGATGAAAAAATTGGAAGTATAAAAACGTTCATTTCCTAATTGATGTGCATTCTAGGAGAAAAAAAACAAATAGATGTCACTTCTTACATGCCTAACAGGTGATGGAGGCAATTTCGTAGTGTTGGAAACTCAACTCAACATTCTCCCAACATTTTTGCCTCGCTAATTCATCTAGTGTAGCTCAATTATAATTCATGGATGCATGTGAAAAAGTATTCCTAACAACTTCCATCCTCAACTTCTATGCCATGTTACTATCCTTTCCCACCCTACTAAGCACAGTTTTGTATCTTCCAGCATTTGCTAGAAATGGTTTGCTAAATGATGACATGACAAGGAAAATATTCCAAATAGCAGAAAAGCTAAGGAAATGAGTTTCAATAACATGCTTCATTAAATTTGAGAAACAAAGCCAACAAATATGAACCAGAAAATTAGTAGGGCAAGAGGCACACCGCAAGTGATGTATTGTTTCCTGTAAGATGGAGTTTGTACACAATGCCATACTGAAACATTAGGAATCTCAAGCTTAATATTGTCTCCAATATGCGGCCTCTCAGTGTATGGATATGCATCTGCACAAGAAATGTAATACTTTCCACAATAAGAAAAAAAAAAAAAGAAAAGCAGTTATCAGGAAGCAAGCCATCCCTACCAACACATAAAGCTTGTTTCTAAATAACATATTATACCTATTTGATTGGACAATCGCGGAAAAAGGAGACTTGGCCAACAAATGTAAGGCAAGAGAAATGGAATAATTATTTAGAATTGAAAATGAAAATGTAAATATGAAAACAGAGAAAGCAGTGAAGCAACTTTTAAGGTCCCTAATTATATGATTGAGGGCACAAAAGAATCTAGCACAGAAAAGCTCCATCTGAAAATCATTGTTATACACCGTCAAAAGAAAGAAAAAGTAAATTCACATCAGGATTCAGGCGATGAAGAAAAAAATCTCAAATGCATTGACAAAAAATAAATGAGAAATAAAGAACTAATTAGCATCACAACAACAAACCTGTTCTTCATCCCACCAAGACTCCCAGCTATCATCTCCCTTCACCCCAACTCCACCTTTGTAAAGAAGCCAACTGGTCCAATCATCAAAATCTGCCACAGTCCTGTTCATCAAACCAAAAAAGTATAACTACAAGATGGTAACCTATGGAAGCAGTAAAGCTGCAGACTTGCAGTAATTATACTCTAATGGCATCTTAGAATCAATTCCAAAAAGTTTGAAGTTAAAAGCTACAGTAGTAAAATCCAAGTGCTGTGGAACTTACTTTTGCCATTCAAAGCCTGATGGATTAAATATATAAGGGGCAAACAGCCATGAGATGACAAGGAACCAGCTGCTAAGAGTAAGCAAAACAAAAGAAACAGCACCCCCATCCGTGTAACCATATGCAATGTATACAATCAGAAGCAATGCCACTTCAAGCCTGAAAAATATTATGCATGAAAGCTTCAAAACAAAAGCAATTGCACTTTTTCATACAAATAACATCAAGCCAGCTCAGTTCCCTGTGCTTCAGCTTTTCCTTGTAAAAATGAAATTAACTGATTTCAACAGAAAGTATCACTTACGCCTTAACAAAATGGCTTCTTGAATAAAGCCTGTAATTTTCAGCAAACTTGATGTGACGCACTACAAAGCCTCTACCAGTTGCTCTATACTGTCTCAATTGCAAAAGATGAAAGTACATCAATTAAATTGGCAAAGAAGAACTAAAAATCTTAGAATATGTAAGATCAACCAAAAGCAAACCCATACTTTTGCACCACCATGGAGGATAGTACGTCCAAAATAATGAGTTCTAGTTCCTAAGGAGAATGTGAAGAAGACAGAACATAACTGAAGTTGCATTGTAATAAAACTGATTACAGCCTGCATATCAACCAACCAAAAGATGATTAGAATGAAAAAACCTAAAACGTGCCAAGCAATAAGCTTATTAGAACAAAAACAAAAATAAAAACATAAAAAAAAATAGTAAGACTAGAATATGACAAAGTTTTAATGCATAACTTTCCCAAGCTGAGCCAATCAAACTTTGTAATTTACAGAACAAAAGAATATTATGATACTAATGAAAATCAGAATGACAAACCTTCAGCAATCCCAATTCAAGTATAAAACCCATTATCATAGGGACTGCAGTAAATACTCCAATCTGGACCAAGAATTGGGCATTCAGAGCTGCATCCAATGCTGTATTACCAGATATTCTTGCTTGTCTAGCAATTGCCTCGTCAAGTCCAGAGAAAGCCTGATTGAATTCGTAACAAGTTGACAAAATTATTGTTACTCACAGGAAAAGCTGGATCAGTATCATGTAAACAACAAATTAAGCCCAAGTTATAGTTGAAAGACAAACTCACGCCTCTATTGATGTGGCCTTGTACTAAAATACTATGCCCAAATAAAGTTACAAACAAATTTATATGAAGCAGTAGCTGGCAAAATAAAAGGAGATAAAAATGAAGAAAAAAGGTTACATACATGCTTAAACATGTTCAAGTACACTCATTTCAATTCAAAAACATACGTTTCCGCACTTATGGATATTATTTTTTGATCCTGTATGGTGGCTTTCGTTGGATAAAATATTATACAATGTCCCATGGATCTCCAGAAAGTTAAAAATGGATGCAAGAGCACCAAGTAGATGCAATACAACCGAGGTTTTCAAGAAATTGACATAATGCCCTTCAATGGGATAGTTTTTTATGAACCTAGCCAAAATTTCATTTTCAAATAAATGCATTAAAATGGAATTAATTGGCCACCAAGCTTTTATTTATTTTTAAAATTTTCATGACATAGAAGATTAAAAGAAACTCAATGAACAGTCTCATCTTAATTACTAATTAACTAATTTGCTTTCTTTCAGAAGAAAAAGTTAAAAGAGAAATAAATGATATATATTAAAAGAACTGAAAGGGAAAAGAAAAAATTTGTTTACCAGATAAACTCTTCCATATAAGAATATATAAACTGTCAGGACAGTCATCTGCGATAATGAAAATTAATATCAGACAAATCTGAAGACTGGCAACATAATCCAAATTTAGAATGACATGCAGAAAATATCACGAGTAGTCATACCATTGTGCAGACATAATAACCAACGGTTGTGAAGTAGAATGATAGCATTCTAAAGAAATCAAAAAGTTGTCCAAGTCGGTATACATCCCTACTTAGGACTTGCTCTCCATTTCCTCCAGCAACTTTCCCCTCAAACAAAGCAATCTGGTTCAATCCAACATCTCTTCCCTTACCAACCTGCCGTGAAAAGCAGAATCTCAAGAAAATAGATAAAGATGGGTCCAAGAGACAAATATGATGACTAGCCCCCCGGAAAAAAATAAAAGATAAAGAAAAGAAAAGAAAAGCAAACCTGAATGTATTCATGGTGGGTGATGTTACCCTGCCTCAACGTGGAGTTGAACCCTGTGATAAATTTTATCTCATTAAGAATGCAGGTCTAAGAACTTTCATTTCATACTTAATAGTTACAAAAACTAGGTTTTTATTGTATGATTAGCTTGCATGACTCCAGTTACAGTGGTTAATTCTCAAACACCTGAAGAGAAAATTCTGACAGAAATAGAAAGGAAATATAGGGATGGTCTACATCCAGTACCAGTTACTGGCAACAGGGAATGGAATCACATACTTTGATTTCCAATTAATTACAAGAATCTTCTCTAAGTTCCTATAATGCCTTTTTCAGATGGTTTTAGGTGTGTACTTCTATACATACAGAAGTATCAGGTCAGCTTGGCCTTCAAAACTAATTGCAAAAAGAAACCAGCTCATGTAGCTGAGTTGAGAAAAACAATACACTTTAAAAACAGAAACCAAAAATTTCCATCCTCAAAGTTTACCTGCATATATGTCTTCACTAATATTGATAACACGTGATGCCTTACTAATCCCTCCTCTAGTTATATGAAAAATTCGATCAAATACGTCAGGATGCCCATAATGCATACGAACTCTGCATTTTTTTTCCACATGAAAATGTACGTAAGTAAAGCACTACAAAATCCCTTATAAGGACAGCAGATAAGGACAGGCTGGCAAACAAGCTAGATATCATAGCATAATGCTTCATAAGAAAGCTCAATAAATCAACAGAAACTAAAAATTTCTTACAACCACAATAAAACCCTCTGCCCCAGCAATCAACTAAGATATCACACTCAAATTTTGAAGTAATAATATAAACAAATGTAAAAGACACTTTTGCTCGAAGAAGAACAATATGAAGACGGAATAAACCGTGTAAGATACTATTTCCTTGAAGAATATCAAAATAAAGAAGACCAGATTAAAAAAAAAAAAAGCTAAACTCTAGGCGAGACACAAAGACCATATATCTGGGTGACAATGAGTATATTTTCTCAATTCCAAATCAAAAAAGGGGAACAAACAAATAACAAATCGGTAAAAAATCAGTAAAACTAGATATCGCATATTTTAAAAAATTCTAACAGTGAATGTTTACTTCTTCTATTACCAGATAAAAGAAGCAGCATATACCACATATCAGTGCAGAATTTCACTCCTTGGCAGTTATTCTTTTAAGCTCTCCAGTGTCATCTACTCTCTTGATATTAAACACTCTACACTTGCAGCTCATATAAAAATACCGTCTAAAAGTAAAGCCTATAGATAGTGAGAACACAGTGGAGGAAACAAAAAACATTTAAACTAAATTCTAGCTAGCAAAGAGGGTTTCATTGACTATAAAATATAAGAAAAATACTCTTGAGAACTCAAATCCCTGCTAAGCAACAAGACATTTTAACAATAAATTCACTGTTTAGTGTCAACACGATTCTTTTTTATACTTGCAGTGTGTTTTGGTAAATAAATACAATTGACAAGGTCAAGAAAGAAATATAAACATAATCAGGATAGCCTTTTGCAGTAAATACACTCACTTGAGAGGACTTGCTAACACACGCTGGCCCAAAGTGACAAAGCTAGTCTCCTGATTAGACATGAACCATGCTAGAGATGAGACACTGCATGTACACATCCACACCCATGATGCATTAGGATGATAAACAAAGAAATAAAACTACAGGATGATCATTTCAACGAAAAGGCAACACAAACCTTCCGGTAAAAACATGCTCTCTAACGCCAAGAATGGTTGGACGTCGAATGCCATGATTTCCTCGAAATTCCTCAAGAAGATTTCTCATTTTCATTGCCTCCTCAAGGTAGTTGTCCTACAGAACAAGACAAGGGCAGGTCAGCAAAATATTATTTCTAAATCATTCAACATTGCCACAAGATGGATATATAACACTTGCGTAAAAGCAACATGAAAACCAAGTGTTACAAGGTATCCATTAAATGCAACACCTAATAGGAAGGACTGATGCATGCTAGAAACAAGTAATGAAACCATGACATAGATATCTGAAAAGCTAGACATCCAATAAAAATAGAAATCCAGAAGTTGTCTTAACTCAGCCACAGCCTTACATTAATAATAGCCAGTAGCTTATCAGCATAGCTTCCATGTAATATAAACATGTACAAGAATAAAGCATGTTCCTGATGCCACCAGAAAAATTCCAAGATCCTAATTCTACAAGGTAGCCATGGGAATCAAACCAACCATATGGAGCACAATATAGTATCACATTTAGAGAAAAATTTGTGTTGCGTTCATACTTCTCTGGGCCACATATGACTATATCATCAAGAAGCACCTCAAATAAAACGAAGTTTTTTACAAGGTTTATTTTACGCATGTAGAGTCAAATCTAACAGCACTCCCACAATCTAAAAGTTACAGCAGTGTTTCATATTAGAATCCAACATTCCTAGCCATCACTGAGCATTGATAATCGTGAACAACCAAAATAACAGACAAGGGTGCAAATTCTACAATAATGCATACTAATCAATTAACCAAAAATCTCAATCAAGCTAGTAAAATGGACCAGTCATGTCAGCAGGCCTTAACAATTCAGCAACCAAAAGACCTCGTCACCATTCATTTGTGCCTCTTTTTTGACATATCTTATCATATTAAAAATATATAGAAAAATAATGAAGAAGTAGAATTAGTCCTCACTAGATATAACAGAACTATAGAAAACTTCTTGTTTTTTGAACTAAAATCACACTGAAAACCAATAATATAAAACAGAAAAAAGCATATAAGACAGCTTCCAAGGTGACACACAAATATGAATTATTACATTATATCTTTTTAATTACAAATAAAATCTGGGACTTGGAACAATGCATATAATATTAAATTACCTGATTCATGTCAATAGTTTGAATAGCTTCCCCGCGTGTGAAAATTATAGCATGGTTCTGGTTTTCAGGTTTCCCTTCTCCAAGCTTTGGATCTCCAGGAAGTTTAATTGAATATACTTCCTGAATAAATAAAACAAGGAGGTGAGCTAGTTCATTTACCAAAGCTACAAGAGGCAATGAAGAAAAAATCTCAATAAAATTTAAGGATAGAAAACAGACACCTAAAAAATTGGACAATTAATAGAAAAATAAAAAAAGCATACTATAAGCACCAGCAACCAAATTTATAGCAATAAACTGGCAGGAGGATTAAATCCAAGAAAGTATATCCACCATAACTCCTAGAATAGGCACAACAAAGACCTCGTGAAACAACCTATAGTTGCTAGTGCGGGGAAAATAAAACACAATATATTAAGAAAGTTTATTATTCTCACATGTGTATCAACTCTATGGCAGAAGCAGTTCAACACATGAAGGTGTAAAAAGTGCAGAAACATTCACAAAACAAAAGAGCACTGAGAAAAAAGGAAACCATCATGCCCATTCATTACAAGGATAAAAGCCATCATTAGCAAAGTAACACAATAAAGTTGAAACAGACTCAAGTTTTCAACACGCATATACAATGTCAAATTTAAATGAAGATAAGAGAAATAGCCCACTGACTTCTAAGGCCAAGACATGACAAAGCACAAAGGCAACCTTTCAGGGGCTAAAAAAAAAAAAAAGAATGAAACAAGCTCCCATCCTAACAAATGGCTATTTTGAATATCCTCAACACATTAAGAAAGAATATTGTTGCATTTGCACCATGCTTAATGTCTTTCCACCATCATTTGAAATTAGAATTCGAATAAAGGATTTATTTTAAGTCTGCTGATGTGCAAATAATGAATGAATAATCCACATCATTAAAAGTTAGAGCAAAAGGACATCAACCATACACAGATATTGCACCTTGAAATACTTTCATCTCCCCCATTCAATCAGGTTATCCACTATTTTGTCTCTAAATATTCACTTAGAAGTGTGTGTAACCATCAATCCATGCCACATAATAACGATTTTGAACAAATACAAACCAAAAGAAGTCATAGTCGAACCTGATCTTTTCCATTTATATCAGCTTTGACAAGCTTTGAATAAAATTCCCTTTTCCCTTCAGGTTCAACATTCTCCTCCATATGTATGAAAGCAACACGAAGGGCTTCATTCCTAATAAAAAAAAAAACCAAAATACCAATGTCATAAAGGCCATAACATGGTACAATTAATCAAGGATCATGAGTACATTAAACATGTTAATATCCAGGCAGACAGAAAAATGCTTCATTCCTAATTAATAAAAAAAAAAAAAAAAACCAATGTCATAAAAGCCATAACATGGCACAATTAATCAAGGATCGTGAGTACATTATACAATTCAATATCCATGCAAACAGGAGCAAAGAATTTACTAATAGAATGAAGACAATAAGGTATTTAAGAAATGGCATTATAGTAATACTAACAGCAACACATCTCTTTTAATATCTGAAAGACAAGCAAGCCTCACATTTTGCACCCAAGCTTGAAAGAACCTAACATGGTTTGCTAATTGCCAACTGAATTTTAGTTGCAGATAGGTGGGCACCAGAATCAACCTTATATTAATTTAAATTAGGAACTATAATTCTGTTTCCAACTAACAAAGTTAACAAGGTTCCCGAAGATTGAACTAAATATATTATAAGACATTGATACCTCTGCAACAAAAGAGCAATATCAACAGCCTCGGCCTTTTTGTTCTGCTTTTGTTGACCATAAATTTGACATGAAACAACATAAGTGAACTTTATATCTGCTTGTGCTCGAGCTTCACGAGACAATTCAAAGCCTTCAGTTGTCAGGGACTCAGTTTGAGAATATTCATCCACTATTAAACAAGATGAAATGGTATGAGCATATCCATGCCTTACCCTTAAATAGTACAGGTCATCATAAAAGGTTTGAAGAGAATACCTCCCAAAGATCTACTTTCTAGGTAACTTTGCAGCATTAATGCCCTTCTATAATACATCATACCACGAACTGCATTTCAATGTCACTCAACATTATAAGATAGATATTATATTAAAAAATCAAACAGCCTTCTGACAATCTCACATATCAGAAAACTAGAGATCTAAGAAAATTCGTAAGGCATTTCATAAGAAAGAAATGCAGGCTAACCAGTCCTAGCTAGAGTCTGCCCTCGATACGATGCCCAAAACCGAAGCTCCAATTCACTCTTACTTTGTTGATCTTCAGCATTCCCAATAGACTTTCCTTCATTAACCCGCTCTAAATAATTCTCCCATTCATCTAAAGTCAAAAGGAGACAGGCAGTTATCATATAAAGACATCACCAAATATAAAATAAGCCCTCAACTACAGGCAAAAGATGTGTAGCAAGAAAACCTCATAACTCCACAACTATAACTAGAACCACAGCCAGGGAGAGCAATGAGGCATGTTAGAGGGAGGGATTAAAATGCTCCCTTATTTATGGCCCCACTCAGCCCCTGGCTGCATTGTCACTCAGGAAACAATTTGCTTCTCAAAATCCAACTATGATTCCCGTAAGAGTGCAAGGAATTTCAATTTTTAAATGTTTTTCCAATTTTTTAATAGACTTTCTTACTATTTGCTGTCAAAATTAATATCAAATCACAAACTTTTCTCCAAAAATTTCAAGTGCAGAGAATCATCTATCTTAGAAAATAAGTTCATCAGACCACAATGATTATGCATGGTGATCTTTAAAGTTCATTAAAAAAATTATATTCCTATCTTATACAACATAACAAAATATATTCTTGCAAATAATTCCATCCAACATGGCTTGCTAAGAAACTAGACTGGAAATTGAGAAAGATATGGAGTACCATTCAACAGTCTGTTTGGATGCAAATAAAGACCTTTGTATTTATTTGAAACACATTCAAAATAAGAGATAAAGCCCTTCATGTGTGGCATCAAGCAACCGACCAAAATGAACCATTAGATAGGTAACATCATAGTTTTGCCAAAATGCCTTGATCACTGTAATAATTTCCAACTTATATAACCAGAAAACAAGAAGCTAACCCCATGTTCATATAGGGATGAGTACAGGAAATGGAGCGATTTTAAAGAAAAGGAAAGGATTTGAGATAGTCTTGTTCAGATAAGGTAAGAAGAGGAAGGAAAAGAAATGAAATGAAAATGATATGTTATGTCTAGAAAAGGCGAGGAAATGAAATTAAGAATACATAAACTCATACTCTTACAACCATGCCCTTTTAGTGCATAAAGTATTTAGAAAGGAGTGAATGAATAAGAGTATAAATGCCATTCACATCAAAAATTTGGCACCCTTCCCCCAATTAGGGGGAACAAGAAAAATGAGGTCTTGAGACAAAGGGAGTAACAATTGTATTGCTTCCTTTTATGAAGCATAACCAAATAAGGAAAAGGAAAGGGTGTTTCCATTCCTTTCCCCGCTCCCCTTAATCCAAAATACAGTTAAGATAGAGCCCATAAGAAGGCAACAAAATCAAGAGTTTTAGGTATTCAACATCAATAATATGATAACCATCACTCGTACCATACATTCCAAAATGTTTCTCTCAACCAGTCACCGAGTCCCATTATGTCAGCCATACTGATACCAGGACATACTCATTAACAGTTCAATATGTAACAAAGGAACCATATAAGTCACATGACATGGAATTGAAATTCTGAAAAACATCTATAGCAACAAATGTGACATGCAACAGGAAATTTTTTAAAAGAAATGTATGTTCTTTGGTGATGCAGGAAAAATAGTTGAAAATTCATTTCCCAAAACAATAAAAGAGGGATGGAAGTGGAAGGAGTCTGACTTATTTTAAACATTCAAAATTTGACAACGTGATGTAGTAGAACCAGTTGAAAATTCATTCGCAAAACAATAAAAGGGGGTGGAAGTGAAAGGAGTCTGACTTAAACATTCAAATATTGACAAGCAACAGATTATGATAGAGGAAGAGATAACCCCTTTTAAGATGATGATGAAATGAAATATACCTGGAAAGATTTTCTGAAGATAGAAAAGAGTTGATATTCCATCCTCATTTTCCTCCCGCAAATCTTTGGAGCTATAAAGCACAGTCTCACTGTAGTATGGGGTGAAGACACTATTCTCAATCAACAAATAAATAATTAATTAGTTCAATGGATAGATAATCCTGCAGAATTAAATGGCATTTTTCTAACAATTAGTATCTACAAACCTAAACGGGATCATTTCACAAACTGGCCTTGCTAAAGGCATATCCATAAATAATGAATTAGTGAAAAACTCTAATCTTCTCCTTGCTTCCAGATTCTTAGGAATGTTAGCTGCAGACTCCTTCACAGTGAGAAGAAGATACAGTCTCTTCACCTGCTCCCGCTGTAAAGGAAACCATGGACAAGTTAAGGAATGCAACAAGTATAAGATAGAAAAAGGTGGAGAGTAGCAGTATCAAATTTGAAGAAAGCTTACAATTTCTGGATCCTTGGGCCATTCTATTCTAGAAAACAGACGACCTTCATTTCTTGCTCTTGCCAAAATGTTCCATGTATCAAGCTGCTCCCTGATATATCACAGCAAAAGCCAAAAGTTTAAAAAACGAAGCTATAATTGAACCATTACTTTATGTATACTATCAAAAACTTGTGTAATCAGACAATTTATACCTCAAATCAGGTGATAACAGATCATGTGTGACAACCTCATATAGTTGATACACAGCATTCGCGGCACCTTTTTCTTCAGGTTTTTCATTTCTTAGCTAAATAAAATGGCATATCATCAGAATATGTTAAGCTAAAAAAAGAGCATGATGTTCATCTTTACAGACTTCACAACATGATAGTACCAAGCACATTGAAAATCAATTGATTATGCACAATATCTGATTATGATTATGAAGAGTCATCAACATTATAATATTGCCCTGTGACTGGTATATCAATAGATAAAGTAAAAGAGCAATCAAACAAATTATGCTGCAATACCAAGAAAACTGCAAGTCTATTCATAGAATTTCAAAAATAAAAAACAATAAACCAAAATACCACTTCAATGGTGGTAATCAAAAATAAAGAAAAAGGGGAAAACTAAAAGAATAAAAAAGCAGAAGAAACAAAGATGCCTTATAAATTGTACCATAAATTTTAGCAGCAGTGATTGGAACAAAATAATTTTTAATATTACCAGCCCAAGCAATGCAGTCAATTTTTGAAGAACCACAGGAAGCTTCCCCAGATTCAAGGTTATGACAAGTGAACCCTCTGATATACTGTTATTGATCTCACGGTAAATTCTTTCAACCCTATCACAAACAAGCATGCAGGTAAAGGGCAAGCTTAAGTAATTGTGGGTGATCTCTTAATGATAATAACTTATAAGATAAGATATATAAAAGGAAACATGGACCTACAAACACATACCAGAGTCTACCTTCACCATCAACCAGAGAATGTAAAATTTTTTCAATACTGTAGTAGAACTCCTGAACCGCGTATTCCATATATTCATCCTTGCATATTCTATTCCAAAGATCAGCCTGTGTATCTTTGCAGTCAATAGCCAGATCAATGGCCAGTAAGATCTGAAAATTGGTTGACCATGAACATGATAGAAATTAGTATAAAACCAAAGTCTTTCAGGAATTATTTGATTCAGCAAAATTTAACAGGCCCCACCTTACTGCTAAGAAGAAACAAAGGCCACTGAACTAATCTTAGACTTCCTCTGTTGCTGGGAATTAAAAGCAAGTCCTTCTCCCTTGAAATATAAAAAGTTGTGGGGTGATCATGAGCACCAATCTCAAAAGGATCATTAGCACCACGATAATAATAAAGCCTGACTTAGTACTTTACCTGTTGCTGATATAGTCTTCTTCACGCAAGCCCTTGATTATCTCATTCCAAAATGGAGAAAATAGAGCTGCATATGTCTTGTTCATTTCCTGAGAAACCTGCTCAACAGAAAAGCACAAAGCCAACAATAATTATACATGCTCATAAAAAAAATCAATTATAAAAAGGGAGTAGCACTTTTAAACAGCAAAACCCTAAGAAGTAATAGTATAGCAGTCAAAATTACTTTAAAAAAAATCGCAATAGACAGTGTGAACAAGCAAGAATATTTTTGGTTGATTTATTGTGAAAAACCACCATCTTTCAAGCATGTGAAGACAAACAAATCACTTGAACACCTAAGAACTGTAGAAACTCATAGTTGACTGGAAGTGTAAAGAAAAGGCTGGTGCCACACTTCACTTAAGCAAGATTTTCAGGTGAAGGGATGGACAATCAAAAGATAAATTCAAGAATTTTTTGTGTTGGCCAGAGATGAGGAGGTCTTGGTTAGCAAGTGATTGTCCAGCTCCAATGAAGGTTAAAATGAAGTATGCAAGATAAGCAAATTCACAATATTGAGAGCTTATGGAGTGAAAATATCTTTGAATGTTTTACATGGATTAAACAACACAAAAGTTACAAAGCCTTGGACCAATTAATTTGTTCTAAGTTATCATTCATGGGTCAACCATCCTTAACTCAACTTAAAAGATTTACTTGCACATAAAGGCAGTCTAACAATTAAAATTCTGCCCACTCTAAAAATTTGCAAAGATACAATCACATTAATGAGTTTTAGATAATTAGAACTAGACGTGAAGAAATGTGAATACATCACCCACCTCAGGTGCTTGTCTGTCAAATGGCATCCTGCAAGAGCAAAAACAGGAAAAAAAAAAAAAAAGAAGGGGGGGTGGTTAAAGGATATTTACGGGGAAAAACACAAATATAACACACAAAAACATTTGAAATCGAACATAGTCAGAAAACATTCTCTCATTGTCAATTAAGAAGTTAGTTAAGCACTCCAGAGTGTAATAAATACTAGTTCTTTTTTTTTTTTGGGGGGGGGGGGGGGGGCAGCGGAGGGGTGGTGCCTGGAGGCTGGAAGCCTAGAGATGACATCTATCATCTATATTAGTAATTTTGCAGCCATGCCAGATGAGGACCAAGTTAACAAGCAAGAGTGACAAAGAGAAGAGGTTAAGAAGAGAGAGATAGTATAAATTCAAGTTAGTGCCCTTTTTTCCTTTTTTATTTTACGTCCCTTCATTTCTTAGCAAGTAAATTCCGGTTGATTAACTTGGGCAAGTAGTCTCAAAATCCATTAAGGCCAGGAAAGACCTAACCCACATAATTCTGCAATATTTCATATATCATTATGTCTATTCCCCATTCTGTTTTTGAACAAGCCAATATGACTTCTGCTGCCTACTTTTCTGTGTCCATCCATAGTCTATAAAATTGCAATAAAAATAATAGAGATTCATATCTCTATAGTCTATACATATTTGTCACAGGAAATTAGTATCAATAAATATCAATATCTATCTCGGAAAAAATATTTAAGGAAGAAAAATGAAAGAAAAACAAGCAACAGAATATTCAAAAGGGATGACTGATGAGACTTAATAAAAGGGTCATCAAATCTGGCATTCCTACATTTGTCCCAAAGCCTTATATTTAAAATGCCAAGATGAAAACAATTACCTCCTGGTTTCTTGGTAAACAAGGTTCTTGGCAAAGGCTTCTGGGAAGCTCTCAAAACGTTTATGCACCATTTCAGTTGACCGTATCTTTGATAAAAGCAAACATTTAGCAATAGAAGGAATCATAAGAAAGGAGAAAGACTTTGGAATATTCTTAAGAACAGAGAAATTGCCATTGTAATACCTCGCCTAACCGAGCCCTTGCCCCCATTACACCACCAATAATTGCCGACAATACAGTGTACCATATATGAATGTCCATGACATAAATCTGGGAAAAGGGGGAGAAAAAAATATGGTTGACAAGTTAAACACATATATTCATCAAAACTTTTTCATAAGTAAGGATTTTTGACAATAATCAGCTGAAATAGGAGAAAGCCCATTTACTGGGACAAGCAAGAAAACTCAGGCACAGGCCATAGAACAAAGCATTTGAGATGAACCATTGACCTACTTGTTTTCAACAATTTTCCACATTCAATTAGGCTTATGTATAGAATGAACTTAGTCAGAAAGCTAATGCCAAGTTCAAATGGCAGGTGCATAAGTTTAAAACAGATATGCACTCACAGCGATAACAGGAGCCCACAGGCTAGCAATAGTCAAGGCATTGTGATTATCTGTGGAAAAATATTACAAGAATGGATTAATAATTCATATAAATTTTAACTTGAACGAGGGACACTTCAATGAAACATGAGGAGTAGCTTGAACTTTAAATAGAATAAACAATCATAGAAGAACCAATATATGAATTTGACATATAACCTGAATGGTCAAGGAGAACATAGGGTACCATAAAATATACTAAGACTATGTCACCATGCGGCCATACCTAGATAAGTTATGATCCAAACATATAATAAAAAGCTTTTGGATGGGCAAAAATCAACATAAGCACAAAAGAAACTAATTGCCCAAAAGACAAGCAATATTCATATTCCTTTCATTGGCACCCTATATTTCTCAATTCTGTGCTGGGATCCCCTCCGTTACCTTTTTGTCCAATACGTTGATCATCAATTAACATTACTAAGACCCACAATATGAAAAGTGATGATGATTGATAAGTATTTTGGAAAGTAACAGAGGAAGCCAAACCCTTCAACTCCAAACTTCTAAACTTTCAACTAAAACATTTCTTTAGCATTCTCATGTACAACAGAAGTAACAAACTCAGACCGCAACATGCACCTACTCCAAATATAAAGGTTGAATGTATGAGACACACAGCTTGAGGACATTAAATGGAAATTTTATCTTTTCACAGTAGCTGGGACCAAATCTAAGCTAAAATTTTGAGGGATATAGTCAATTTTTCCATTTCAATACTAGCTGGACAAAAAAATTAACATTCTCAATCTCAATTGCCATGAAATTTAACCCTTGTTCACCAATTTTGACTCTCCCATTTATACAATTGGGCAATTAAGTTGGCGAGATAATTTAATTTTCATCTTCCTGACCCTGTAATACCATAACTTTTACCTACTACAAGACAATGAGAAATACAAATCAACCAATCTAAAGTTGTTGCTTTAGGAAACCAGGCCACCAAAAAAATACAAATGGATGGTGAACATACTCTTTGAGAAAAAATCATGCCAAGAGTATACCAAATTTGGAAGATTGAGAATGGTATTCGTAGGTGAGACAAGTGGTCTAATCTGTAATTCAGTAAAGACCAAACATAAATGGTGTCAGATATTCAATCTACAGAATGAAAGGCGTCTACCATCACAAACTCTATAGCAAAAGAAGGTGAGATAGCGACTTGATGGCTTGCCTGGAGAAAGTAAGCAAATGTGAATTTACAAAGAAATATGACCAACCAGAATAGGACATATCTGCAGCAATGAAGAACCAAATTAAGAGGGTAGAAAGCACTTGCACAGATAATTATTAGAGGCCTTCTTTATTTCATCAAAGCAAGATAAACAATGACAAATAAACACGACCAACATCATACATTGCAAAAATATATATATATAGATTAAAGAAAAAATTGTTGACCAACAATTTATTAAGAACATCTATGAGTATATGGTTATGAATATAAGAAAGAACTGCAACTGAACAGGGCAAACAAAATCATTGCATCATTTTTAGCCAAAGTGATGATAAATTAGATATTAGAGCCTCAGAGGACCCGCAGAAAAAAAAAAGTAAAACTCTACTGAAAAATTAAGAAAAGAATCTGGATAAAAGCTTCAACCCAACAATTTAATAGATAAAATCAACAGAGTAAACATGTCAAACGATCACATTAAGTATTAAATTCCAAATTCAATAAAGCATAAAAATAAACCTGATATAGTCAGTCATCCTCTCATAAAGACCACGCCCAACATAATATCGCTCCTGAAATGTGCAAATTATTGTACGAAAATTACTAATACATCCATTCCAAAACCAATTGGTCATCTAAAGTAGCTAAGAAAAAGTGAACAAACCTGATAAATCCATTTAAAAAACTGGAAAAATGATTGATCTGACATTTCAGACAAGGTATGACATGCAGGAAACTTCAGTAACAAGCCAAGGATTACACGCAAGGCAAAGTAAACACCCAATACAAGTATATATATCCGAAAATAGAACGAATTGGAGTTCTGATCATTTCTTTCCTCTAAAACCTTCCTGCATGTATACATATAAAAGAAGATATGAATAGGACACGAACATAT
Organism: Durio zibethinus; assembly: GCF_047325235.1. Taxonomy (NCBI): domain Eukaryota; kingdom Viridiplantae; phylum Streptophyta; class Magnoliopsida; order Malvales; family Malvaceae; genus Durio; species Durio zibethinus. The sequence continues at coordinate 27,144,001 of NC_143170.1, forward strand.
AACTGATAACTCTCAACAACATCATTTCAATCATAAGAAAGAATACCAGAGACTTACACATAAACATAGGCTACAAATACAGAGGTCAAGCCACACCAAAAAAATCGTATAACCAGCCTGGAAATGGCCATGCCTCTTGCAGTGGTGTAAGCCCCGAACATAAGCAGGACATCTAAACAACCTAACTCAGCAGAAAAATAACCAAATGTACACATTGTTAAGCCCAAACATAAGCAGGTCACGCACAATCCAAATTAAAAGAAAATAGAAATATATATGTATACAAGAGATATTAAAGTAATAATTGCAGATGCACAACAATAAAGCCGACAACTTACTCTCTATGAAGTTCATAATAGCAAACGTTGGTCCAATACTAAGTAATATCTTAAAGGTATCCAAATTAATGCGCCCTCTTCTGAATGCTATAATTGTCAATGCCTGCAGTCAATACACAATCAATAAAATTTTTTACTCAAAGATGAACAAACTACATGCAACATCAATAAGAAGTGATATATGGACACAGAAAACCTACCTGGAACATCAAAACCAGAAAGATCCAAAGACGATGGAAACTTCGATACAAGTGAAGGAATGTTCGATGCTCTACAAAGGTGCTTTTACCAGTCTGTAAAATCAAAGAAAGATAAACAATGATATAAAGAGATAAATAGATGAAACAATGATATAAATATCTCTTTAAATAGTTATTGGTAATAAAAGCATATTAACTATCTGATTGCAATTGTATCTAAATTGATAAAATATGCATTGTTCACCATATATTAGAATGAACCACATGTACAATGAATAGATATATATATATATATATATAAAGTAAATTTAGTCTGATAACTCACCAAAAACAATGTAAAAAGGAAAAAAACATAAACATATACCATTCAGCAAGCAAGATTTATAGAGCCATTAAAGAGCATTTATGTAACCAATATTCTTTTATTGCCTATTTCATATAAGAAGGTAAAGGGAAAAAAAACTGCCAAATGAAATAATAATCCAGTAAATAAAAAACCCTTAAGATCAGAAAATAAAAAAGTGTTTCTGGCAATTTTTTTCTTCACCTTTTGTTTGCAAGGGGAGGGGATCCAACACCAAAATAGAATAACAGGCAAAAGTGTATGAGTCGGTATTCACAATAAAGGATGGTAATAAGACATCCATAATAAATTAGTAAAGCAGCAGCAGAAGCAGAAAAGATTACATGCTAAGGATTATCAGAATAACTACAACAAAAAGATTTGCATCCCTTACTAAAAACCAACTGACATAATTAAGAAAGTTGAATTTAATAATTCAATATGAAGAGAACAACAACTTTCACAAATCTGTCCACTTAATACATAAACTCAATACAGATATTTGACCATTCATATGAATAGCAAACAACAAACAACGCCTTTCCTTACTAGATGGGGTATGCTACATTGATCATATTTCACGATTATACTCCATTCAGAACCATACACTAAGTAATATTACTAAGCCGCTTAAACTTGTAAGCCAGAAATACAACTATAATTTCCATATAACTCATCTCCAAGTCTCTCAAAATCTCTTGGTTCATTTTGATCCATAAGCATTTAAGATTTAAAATCCCAGTAGGTTGACCAACAAAAGATTTAAAGGAAAATAAGAGGTTTAAAAGAACAAAACAAATATGGGGAAGTTTTGGTCAGAAACCATCAGCAGAACTTACCCTTTTCCCCCTTTTCCCCTTTATAGGCTGCAACATAAATGGTGAATCCCTCCTCATAGGCCAGCTCAATTCAAAGCAAGCAGGTGACCTATATATATAAATTATGGATGAGAAAAGAATTATAAAACTGCACATAAATGTGCCAAACTTCATAGAAATCAATATCCTTAAAGAGACATAATAACAAACCAAAAGTATTCATTGAAATCATCATAATTACGCCATGATGAATGTGCAGCCTTCCCATTATTGTTTCTAGCAGCCTCCTGAACAACTAACAATAAAATCATATTGACAACAATTGCCAAGAACATTTAGAGCATATATATCATAAGAAAAATCAGACTGTTATCAGGATTAGTGTTAAGATTAACCTTATCATGTTAATCATTCTAATCAAGCAAAAATCCTAGAATGATCCATGGAAATGGACAGCACTGATTCCAAAATAAAAGACGCAAAATACACACACAAACATCCACATAATTGAAAAACAAAATAGCAAAAAGGAAAGAGCATAGGCAAATCAGAGAGTAGGCAAATCTCAATAGAAGCACTAAAGACAACTATCATTATCAGGCTAGTAGTTATGCACCACAAACATGAATATGACCACTAAAGAAAAGGGGATGGATATGAAGTACAGAAAGAACTGACCGCTGCCATTGTATCATATATAGGACATATGATTTGCTCAAGGAAGGACACAGAATTGTCGGTTTTGCAGCTTGGAGAAGGATTAGCTTCTCCATGATCTATTACTGCATCCAAATCTTTTGCCATCTGGAAAACCAAAATAATAACATTACCACAAAAGCAACCAGAAAGTAAAATTGAATAAAAAATAAATATTTACTTCAAAAATTTTCGCAAACTCTCTTCGCTTTCTCTAATATCATTTGAACTGAGAGAGAAAGCAAAGCATTCTTCTAGCTTTTTCAAACTGAAATTCAAATCCACACAATATTCAGAAAGTAGATGGAATCACAAACAGATGCATGAGATGTTCCACTCCAGATCCCACAATGGAAACAGCAATTTAGTACAGTTACAAACAATAGTATAAATAGCTGCATATCAAATTAAAACTTCCTTAATAAAATGACAACATAAGTTTATCATGCAGAGATAAAATCTTTTTCCTGTATTATGGCCGATCAGAGCACATAATAGATGGTGAAGAATAAATAGCATCAATGAAGTGAAAATTTGACCCAAAAAAGGAGAGAACAAACTCACATGGTGGAATATATAGCAAATACACTCAGGAAGAAAACGGACATTTGCAGCTTCACCCCATATGAGAAAGTACAATGAAACCAAAAACAGCTTCCTGTCCCTATTAATTGCTTCCAAACTGCCAGACACAAAATTTAGATTCAATCTAGTAAAACAAATTAAAAAGTACTTCAGTGCATCAGGACACAAAAAATTGAACTGTTTCAAGGTTGCAGCAGCAACCTATTCCAAGCCAGCCGTATCCGCAAGTATTTGCACCATTTGATGTAGTTATCCAGCACTTTCAAGAATACATCATTGATTGCTTTCTCATCAATTTTCTGGAAAAATTGGAACATAATTGATACAAAAAGGATTTCATCAGCCAACTCCAAGTTATTAATGATGCCCAACTAGAAACAATAAGCAAGAGCACAATATCAAACAAGATTAGTAGTTCCAAACTAAGAATGGTACCTAACCCAACATACCATTTGAACCAGTTCATCCAATCCCTTGTTTAAGATGCTTTTGATAAATCTGGGTGAGTTTAAGTACTTCAAAGGCACTCAACCCACAAAAATAAGATTTAACATATTCTATAACTCATTAAAAAGAAACATCAACGGTAATAAATTTAAAAGCGAAATAGCCATCCTAAAAATCTAGCTATCTAGATTAACAAAGAAAACCTTGGCAATGCATAAAAATTAGCATGCTTGCACGTAACTGCTCAACAATCTCCAATAAATAGGCAGTAAAACCATTTACATAGAAAGTCAAACTGTTAAGGTTCAGTTTTCAAGGATTTGAAAAGCTAAGCATCCCCTTCCGCATAACATGTAAACAGAATTTGATGTTTTAGAGCAAAGGCAGTTACATTGAGAACTCCCCTTCAAGAATCCAGCAACTACCCTTTTGAAGTGTGCTAATAAGGCAATGCTATTCTGATTACACGAATTAATGTTTGAAAAAGAGATACGACTAACAGAAAAAGAAAAACACAGAATCAAAAGCCTCTATAATTCTTTTGAAACAAAAAGGGTAATGAAAAAGGGAACGAAAAGATACCTATAAAATAATGAGATAGATTATCAAAAGAACTTACTGGATCAGCTTGGACAGGTATGCTAAGTCGAGATTGTGCATTTGCTATTGTAAGAACAACATTCTCACGCTGGTTCCTTACATTATCTTTCTGTAGGAAAAAAATTTTAATCTAATTATCAAAGAAGAAATAGAAAGAGGGTGATGGACTATGGTGGAATAAAAGAAATATTAAAAACTTTCTTAAACTCATTGCATAGATAAATATGAATGATTCAATAATTAAGTACTTCTTTAACAGTCCAGATTATAATGGACATAAATGTTCTTGTACAAAAGATGCAATAAGTTTGTACCTCATTCTACCAATCCAACAATAAATCATAAAGCTGATTCAGGTATCAACTTCATCACCATGATTTGTCATACAAATATAATAGGTTGAAATTCGTATCAAAAGAAGAACATAATAAGTAGGAATAGTTCACTTAAAGTACAAGGTAAAAAGGATAAAATATAGTAGCATATGTGAAAAAATGCACGGCATTATTGCATCAAGTAATAACATTATCAGACAGATAATCATGTTAGCCTTCTCCCTACTCTTCAGAAATGTGTGGCCCTAACAGTGCCTACAAATGAACAGTCATATCCAAGGTCATCCCACCAGCTAATTCCACAATAGCAATCAGAATTCAGAAATAAGCTTCCAAACAATTGAGAAAAAGCCCAGGAAATGAAGAATAACATAGTCCAAAAAAAATTTACAACTCATGGTTCATGAGAGTTTCACAATAACATGAAAATTAGCATATAAACAAGATTTTCTATGAAACAGTAAATTCACATTTGAGGAGGGAAGATTACACAAAAGAGACAAGTGAAAACAATATATAACATGCCAATGAGCCCCAGAGAAAATAAAAATAATAGAAATGGTAAGAATAATTCTACACATATTGCAATTTTACCCCCACATTTCAATTTGCATCGAAATACATGATGTGTTCACTGTTCAGTACAAAAAAGTCACAAACCTGAAAACCAAACACATACTCCAGAAGATCAAACATATCTGGATCCCGTTGTCCAGAAATCTCAAAATCTGAAGGAAGCCTAGGAAAATTTTCAGTGTATCTGATTGCAGATATTGCACCTCTAACCTGGTAAAATTAGCATAAGGAAAACTTTATGAGCCACACAGATTTAACCAAACAAAGCACACAGTAGACTATAGAACATGCCGGAAACGTCAAATTTCAATGTAAAACATAGTTCAAACCATAACCAAAAGCAACAACATATTTGTAACTATAAATCTTTTAAATAACCAATTTAATATAAGGTTCTAACGAACATTGTAGGGAAGGATGTAACTTGACTAATTAAAGATTAGACTTACTTCGGGGAAAACTCCAATCACATTTGTGAATGACGGCGCTTCTAAGGGGACAATATTGTAGGGCGTGAGTTCACCAGATATAGCTGCATCAGCATTTTTAACTCTTCGCAACTGAGAAAAAACAGAAAAAATATATACTTTTCAACCAAATAGAGATAGAATGTGCCTTATTCTAAGACATAAATTTGTTTAGTAAAGTTTCTTGGTGAACAAAGCAATGTTATTTGTAAAGTTTCATGGTGAACATCATATAAACAAAAAATCAAATAGCCTAGGAACTTCCATTGGACATGCTATAAGCTGCATGCAGAGAGTCTTAGAAGCATAAAGTAAAAAGTACAATGTGAAAATGAATAATATAGTTGCGAGGCATAATGACAAATAATGAAAATATCCAAGATGCTCACTAAAGCCCACATTCAGTGGTCGTTGATCATATGTACCTCCTCATTAATAAGCCTTCCAACTCCATCAGGATCTGCATCTTTACTAAGTGCCTCCATGACCTCAACTAAGGCCCTCAAAGTAGCAAGGACCTTCCTCATTCCTAAAGCACTAGAGATTTCACGACAGGAAATTAAAATTAATAAAAATCATGAAACAAAAAAATTCAACCAAAAAGGCAGAAAACTAGCCATGATGAAGATTTAATGGACGTATAGATGTTACATCTAAATCCAACTTTAATGTGGAAGCTGAGCTTCCATACTACATTTAAATAGGATGTAAGTATTTGATGTCCAATGTTGAATTACCAACTTCAGAGTTTATAAACCTTCCCTCAAACCTCATTTAAATATTAATTGATGATAATTTGCATAGACTGAACTTTGAGATCATTCATCAAATCTGATAAATAAATCAAATAATAGTATTAATTACCCCAAAGATATTCTAATTCATGACCAATGGTTTGAAAAATGAGAATCATGTAACAATTCTAGTATTTAAATATTGCTAGAAACATATACACACACAAGGAAATTAAATCACGAGGAAATCAATAGAGTAGCATAAGATATCCATACTCTCCCAAGCTAGTAGAGAAGGTTCCAGATTCCCGAAATCTTTTTTCTTCTCTTTGGATATCATCCACTCGGTGCCGCCTTTTATAGGTCTGGTAGAACTCCCAAAAATGTTCAATATCATATTTACGGTCTATTCGGCCAGCATCCCTTTTGGCAAGTTTTTGCTGCAGGAAAAACAAACCAAAATTAAGAATTTAGAAGTAAATATCAGAAAATACACCAGGTTCAGATATGTAGAGCATTTGTTAGATTAGAGATGAAGAAAACGTATATCAACATCAAACTTGAATCACTGATGAAACTCTATTAAAATTTGAAATTATACATTATGCACAGACATACAGATGCAATCATATTTAATCAGAGCCCAAACAGAATAGGCAATAATTAGTTTACAAGAACCAAGGATAGAGCACGTTGCTTTTAACATAAGTGGAAGACAAATAGCAAATTACCCTGGTAAGAATATTAGAGAATATAATATAAGAAGGTTTACCATCAATTCCAAAAGAAGAAAGACACTAGACACAGGAATTGTACACCTGAAAGCACTTTAAAAGAAAGTACAAAATATGACCCCTTACAAATTTTAAAAGCAACTAAAAAGTACAAGTAACTTTGATGGCACATTAAATTACCATACACAGATTATTAGAAATAGAATTATGGGAATGAATTAAAACAACTTGGCAAAAATACCATACTTTTTTTATAAGGTGTAAAACTAAGGTTACATGGGAGGGCCGGGGTGCAGAACACCAATGAAGTCAATATATTGACAAATTACAATGGCGTGATATCTGAGTAGGAACTTAAACTGATAAGTACTAAATGTAACTCATACCAACACACAACAATAGCACAAATATGGACCCTAGATGTATTAAGCATAAACACAACTCAAAATCTATGTGAAAATCACAAAACAACCAAAGCTTACATGATAGTACCTTAATTAAAGACATCAATCCAGTCTTGAACTGAAGTACACCTCTGCCTTCACTGTTTGGGTCCAAATTTTGGGCCATACCATATGCCTGCTCACAAACTGGAATTGAAAGAATATAATATATCAACAATGCGTAAATAAATTTGGATTCAGAAATTTAATAAAACAAATGTACAGAGTAACATTGACACTCACTTACTTCTCATGAGTCTACCACCATAAAGTAATTCAGATTCAACATATATCCCAGACCAACAAATTTATATAGAAACATATTCAAAAACACAATCTAGCAAATTGCATCCAAATGCTTATGACTGAACAACAATGCTACTGTAGTGAAGTTGTATTTAACAATGAATCCAAAATAGGCGGATTATCTAAAATCTTTGTCCAGGTGCATGGCATATTTATAGATCTAAATAAGAACCTCTAAAATCATCCTTGAGTTAAATATATCTTGGGTAACATCAAAATCAATATGATCTGATACTTTGAATTTAATCATTCAATCAAATCTGACATCTGCATTAAGAATTCAAAACAATTGCTGTTTTGATTTAATTCAAGTTCTCAATGACCTGAATTTCCAAACGCCTTAAATACACATGGAGAAATATCACATTGCCACATCTATGTAACATGTCTCCTAGGCCCAAAGATCATTCAGTTCGAACCATATTCCCCCTTAATGTCCATTTCTATGAGTTTCTACTGCTTTTGTTCTATAGCACTACCAGTACTGCTGATTCTAAATTTGAAATATGTAATCATGCATGGTTTTTCCTTTTGATCCTGCAATACATTCATCACAAATTCCCATAAGGATAGTTCAGCTAGGCATAGTCTATGCTGACTGCTATTTTACAAACCAAACACTCAAAGCAAGAGACAACACAAAAGCTAAAGAAACCCAAGTAGACTTTTGTACTGTGTCCAAATTCCAACCTCTCCTCCAGTAGGTGCACAATCAGAAGAGAAGAATTTAACTCCTATAATTTTTTGAATAGTTGAAATAAATCTATCCTAACAAATCAGCACTACAAGCAAATATGATGAACCATATATGGCAGTCAACATAATCAAACACCAAAAATCTTACTCTCAAAGGCAGCTTTCAAGCCACTTCACTCAACAAGTCCACAACTTAAACTACCATCAGATCATATGATTAAGTAGCCTCAATGATGCAGTAAGACAAAGAAAATAAGGGTAAAAAGAAAATGACATACGTATCCTAGCAACTTGGGGGTCCTCCAATTGAATCTCATCGGCAGCCTGAAGGATGGCGTCGATGTTAGACGCGCGACCAAGCGAGGGTGGGAGTGGGACAGCACCTGCGATTCTACTCGGAGTCCTCTCATGACCTTGATCCGCAATTCTGAGCTGCTCTCTCTCCAAGGTAGCTCGCACCAGCCTCTCCCAGTTTCTATTAGCCCTAGCCATGGAATCTCAAGAAACTTCCAAACCAACAGAGAAATTCAAATTAAAAAAAAAAAAAAACCCTAGATTTTTTCATATAATAGTGAAGATTTGAGAAAGAAAACCGGAACAGGGGAAAAAAGAAACGGAGACGCCAACTCAGGACGAGTTGAATGGCTCGACTCGGTGGTGTTGAGTTGGATGTACAACGAATCTATGGAGAAATTTTCAAGAGAGGACTTCGGAATGAGGTGTTAAGAAGAAAAGCAAAATGTGAACGCGGAGGCCACGGGCAAAGGAAAATAGAAAGGTGGTGGATTGAATTACTGATCAACCCTCAGTTTTGAACCGTCTGATGAAATCAACGTTCGACGAATTTTCAATTCTTGGAGTGATGAACGGATAGGATTTGTTACGACAGCTATGCTCGGACAATATTTTGATGCGAGTGGCTTAGACCTACTTTACAAAAGCGGGACGCGTTTGCTTTCGGAAACGGCAGTATCATTTTATAATCCTTAAGCCCTAAGAATATAAATATAATTATGTAAAAAAATAGATTATATTAATGTAAAATTCTTTAACTATTAATTTTAATAAATTTAATAGATAAAATAAATTTTTTATTTATTAAAATTAATAATTAAAAAATATAAACTAAAAAATTTTACACTATTATAAATTTATCTCTCTTTATATAAATAATTTAAAGAAAGTATAATTTTTTTAACAAAATATATTTTTTATTGATTTAAGTGAATTTTTTATATATTTATTAATTAAATAAATAGTATAATATTTTTTTAACAAAATATATCTTTGATGCATGGTTTTTTAGAAATAACATTGCAGCGATATTAAATTTTCGTTTTGGAGTATTGTGGAATTCTTACACGTGGCCTTTACCTTGTCTTGTAAACGGTCTAGCAAAAAATTCAATTAATTATTGCAGTATTGGCCGGTTTCCTAAAGCAATTTACCAATTCATGTTGACCAGTTTCGAATTGTCGCCAATTAAGTACTGTTTCCATTGCAATGGGAAATATTTTGATATATATTAGATTTTAAGTTCTACAAATGTGAATTTGAATTTTGTATAATTGAATGTTGATTTGATTAGTTTATTGTTTTTAATGTATATTTAAAATTATTTTATTATAATTTTAATTTCAATTGAAATATGTAATTTTATTAAAAAAATTTTAAATAAACATGTCATTTATATCATATATGTTACGTAAAAAAAATTATATATCAAATTTAATATTTAATTTAATTAATTCGTCTTATAATCAATGTGTCAAGTAAGCCTCTTTATTAGGGGTGTAATCGAGTCGAGCACAGTCGAGTCGAATAGTGAGGAGCTCGACTCACAACTTTTGGGTTTGATAATCGGCTCGAGCTCGATCGAATTTTATTTTTCAAGTTCGAGGTCGATTCGTGATCAAATTCGAGCTACTTGAGCTCGTTCGATTAATATGTAAAAATAAACTCGATTCGTATACTCGACAATAGTTCGATTATTTATGCTCGAACTCGAACTCGAATTCAAGTTCGATTATTCATGCTCGAACTTGAACTCGAATTCATACTCGAAATATTTTATTAATTAAAATAATAAATATATATTTAAATATAAAAACTCGATTAGACTCGTGAGCTACTCGAGTCGGATATAAGAATATTCGAATTCGGTTCGATTGATAAATCAAACTACTCGAACTCGAGCTTAACTCGATAATAATCGAACCGAATTCTAATTTTCTTCGAACCGAATTCGAATTTTCTTCGAATCGAATCCGAATAACTTACGAATATTAATGTATCATTTACACCCTTACTCCCTACGGCACCAACTTTCATCACCCTACGAACCTTTACTCCGATGAACGGCCAGTGATTGAATTTGTGGCTCTATCATTGTCTTTGCCATTCTTGCCACTCTACCATAAGATCCAAGGCAACACTATCGAGGTGAAATTTACGCTAGTTAAAGGTGAATTCGCATCATTATTGTTAAAATAAGTAATAACGATTCAAATCATATTCGATTTTATTATTTTAATTAATATATAATATTATAAAATTTAAAATTTTAATTCAGATTTAAATTAATATTTGTAGGTTTTTTAACTGATACTTAACAGAGATTTTCATCTAAGCAAAACATGTTCAGAGTGGTTATAACAATAATGTACTTGTGATTAATCACGAAAAGCCAATGCAAATCTCAGTAGAATGAATCTGTTAACCATTTAAGCAGAAACTTAGCATCAAGATTACTACTGGATTTCATTAGCAATGGCAAGTGTGGTATGTTCACTGACATTTCCCCTTTCTGTGATCAGCCAGAAATCATGAAGGACCGGTTCTTCTTGTTTTGCAACTAAGTGACTAGCTAGCAACTTGCAGCCACCTATTGTGAAGCAAATTATGAGTGTTTATTTGCCAGTTTAGTAAATTTTAAATTGAATTAATTGAATTATATTATTTTATTTTTATTAATCAAATCAAATTTTTTAATTTCAACAAATCAAAATGATTAATTCAATTAATTTTGTTATTAACTGAATAATCAAATACATTAAATTAAATTAAATTTTTAATTTTTAATTTCTCATATGTAAAATTAATGAAATAAAATTACCAACAAAAATATTCAAACGCTAGAGTATCAAATTAAAAACTTTAATCACTTGAAATGAAATGGGCAAATTCATATATTTTTAGTTTTATATATAAATTTTATTATATTTGAGTAAAAATTTCCATTAATTCAATTAACTCAAATTTTTAATTGAATTGACTAAAAATTGAAAAATTTTTAAAATCATTTTTAATAACTGACTGAAATTAATTTGATAACTAATCGATTAATTAAATTAAATAAATTCAATCGGTTAATTTGGTTAAAACCGAATTATAAACACCACAAATATATAAGTAAAAGTAGAGCTTTGATCTAGTCACTTTTCTATTAAAATTTAAGGAACTGCCATTTTTATGAAGTATATTAAAGAAGAAACTCAGTTGTGGGTCTAATGTTGGTAGTTGTTTACTGCACCATTTTTCTTGCTCCTTGGCATTTCAAAATACACATTCAAGCAATGCTGGTTTTCTTCATCCTCCTTAAATTTGGAACTGCCACCAACTTGCAGCATATGACATTAACTTTCCCTATTATTATCAATATGAAATTGCAAACAAAGCTATAAGGCTTCAATAAACTGTCATCCTCAGACTTGAAGCTCTCCAAAGTCTAATGCTCATAAGCAAGAAGTTAACTATTAATGGAAACTCAGGCTTAAAAATGTTAACCATCTCAGGGCATCCAACAATTTTCCAGTTAAGTGATGATCCTAATATATATAAGACATCCTCTGGATACTTCAAATCGAAGCAATTGGATGTTCGACTCAGGCCTATATGACATGACAGATAAATAGAAATACTCCAACACTCCATCTTTGATTAACAAAAATAAATTTTAAGGCTGGGAGATGCTACAGACTTAATTAATATGTTAATAATTGCGGATCTTACATGATCATATACATTATTTTGCTAAAAACATATTGTGGAATTGAAATTCTCAATGTGAAATCAGAATCTCACCAGAATATATGTACATCCAGCTGTTGGCAATTTTCTCTCTGTACATCAGAATTTTCTCCTAGCGGATTAGATTAAATACTCGTAATACATTAAGAACAGGGCATCAGGCAAATCCTTAGGCAGCCGGTTTATAAACAAATGGAAGCGCAACATATCCTCCTTTACCACAGTTTGAGTTTCAACCACATCAGTACTGCGTGTAAGAACCCACAAGTCCCCAGAAGTTACTCTTTTTAGACTTCCACGACAAAATGGGCAAGATTCTGATCTTAAGCTCCTGAAAGGCAAGAAAAAACAAAGGAAGAAAGAGTGATTCAGAGTTAAGGATAAGGATTTTCTCAATTATAGTATATTAACGGAGGGCCAAGGTCCACGACCAGGAAAAATGAGGCATAACATACCAGTCACGGTAACAATTGATACACATTGCGTGGCAGCAATTTGGCAAAACTATTTTGCTGCATGGTTCCAGACAGATTCCACATTCATCTTCTCTTTCCAACTCCACATCTGATACTTTCCTCTTATCATCTAATTTCTTCTTTACAACCATCTCAAAGCAGTGATCTTCCTCTGCAGTTGCATCAAGCTCCGAAAGATCATCATGAAGATGCTGAAGAGATGGTAATATGACAGCTGCAATTTTACATCAGTAACTCTATGAATTCTGATAATATGAATGCCTTCCTGTTCTATTCCAAATTTAAAGCATAAATTCTAAAGAAGACAATTCAATCTTTTAAGACAAATGGTTTAGGCTTCCAGGAGGATTGGATTGTGGTCCAGACCAGACGAGATTAATGTATATAAACTCAATTACAGGATTCCTGAATTAAGAATACAGACCAAAGAGACCTGCTACAATGTTGTGCATGATGAAGATGTAATTCTTTACAAACAGACTATTGGCATTTACCAGTTTATTTAGATTTAGAAACGTGAATAGTTCAATTCTTCCTCTTGTTTGGATAGTCAAGGGAACAGAGACGCGAAAAACAAGAGAAATATGAACCTGAGACTTAGTCCAGTTGGTTCATACAACTACCCTTAAGAGGTGAGATCTAGCAAGTTTGGGATTCAAATCCTAACACCTACAATCACTTCCCCTATCCCTAGGCTACGGCCTCATTTATGCCAACAAAAAAACAAGAGAAATAATATCTTACTTAAATTCTTTCTTTTGTTATTCTCACTTCTTTTCTACTCTTAAATCACCAAATATAGAATAAATTAAGAGCAAAACAATATGAGAGAGATGTTAGTCCACTTCACATACAGTAGAATTCCCTTACGGTCGCTTTCCTTCTACATGAAGAGATACTTGGCCTGCCATCTGAGCATACCTATAAACATAAATCAACAAGCAAACAAGTTTCATTAACAATAATTGCTTTCATCTTCTTAATGAAAATTGTAAGAAGAGGCAAGCAAAACAACAACAATGACAAGATGAAATGGAGTAAAACTAAATCATAGAATTCAAAATAGAAACCCGTAAATAATTTAGTACAAGTTAACTGACCTGATACACAACAATGTGAAATAGGTTTAGATAACTTGAAAGTAGACATGAACATGAGCAATTCAACCATTGAAGAAAAAACAGGACAATGGGTGCCAAATGATTGTAAACCAGCTTCATTTGAAGACGTGCATCCCCCTTAGCTCTTGGAATAGAAGCCGCTCTAACAACAGTTTATAAAAATATAAAAATATAGTCAAAAACAGAAAAAGGAGTAGAATTGAAATATTACCGTGCAAATTGAGAAGTAATGTTACAAAAATTATGAATTATTACTGTATAACCTGGCAATTTTATATTCGTATTATGTAAAATATTAAAATTCATGTATTCATACTGTGTTTTACATAAAAATTACGTGTTACAATTTGTGTCGACTCAAAATCATAAAATACATTTTTTTAATTTTGTTAAACCTACATATAGTTATTGCTAAAATTTAAGCCGTGTCATCTTTGTGTCCTATTTTTATATCATATTCATGCCATATTTTAGATTGTCTGGTCAAAAGCAAAGGACATGATCATACAAATTGCAGATTTTCTAAAAATAAAAGCTTGATCCCTGAAACTCTGTAAAAACCCAATCAAATATTTTGCTTGGAAATTTTTTTTTTCCATGAATCTGTCAACGACTGTTTATATATATATATATATTTTTACGATAGAAAACATCAAGCAATTCTTAACAGAAATGCAAAGGAGGCCTTTTCAGCACATGAATAAAAATAAAGCTTCAATCTTTTCCAGATGGTTGTATGATAACTCATAACAGACAGCAAACCCAGTACTAACCATGATCAAAACTAGATTCCCAAAGAATCCCATCAAATTTCAAGTACCATTCAACTTCAAGCAAGTCCAATTTCCTACAACAACAACAACAAAAAAAAGGAGAAAAAGAGAGTGAACTCACAGCATATTGGCATGTTGAATGTCAGCTTCAAGAACCTTAATGTAATCCTGGTAAGAGGAACTTGCATAAAGCTCAAAATAATCCATGATTTCCCTTTGCTTAGGCCAAATTCAACACACTAACAACAATAATGTAAAACAAGGAGAAAAAACAGTGGAATTTAAACTCTGGGTTTTGTTTTTTTTCTTAATAGTCAATCAACGTTTGATGTTCATTGAACAAAGAAAGGTCTTTCGACTGAAGACGACGCAGACAGGAAGGTCTCGTGGAAACCTAATATCCATCAAACACTTATTAAAAAAGAAGAAAAATACAAAAGGAGAAGGGAGAATTTGCCAGCGGATTTGTGTTTTGATTTGAATTCAAAAATAATTTATTTTCGACTTTCTCTGGGACATGATTATTTTTATATTTTTAGGGTGTAAAATATTAATATTTTGTATATTAATATTATATTTTATACAAAAATTAAAATATATATTTTAATTTTTATTAAATTATATGTTATAATTTACATGAATATTAAAATATAAAAAATATATTTATAATTTTATTAAAATTTTAAATTGTATAATATATTTTTTATATTATTTTAATATTATATCATCTTATTATATTTTAAATTATTATTTCTATATTTGAGCAGTTAAGATTACGGGCATTGGGTTTTGGGTGGGGTAGTTGCTTGCTTGTTGGCTTGCATCTGCCAGTTTCGAAACGGTTTTTAAAGTCAACTGGCTATTATTGCCTGTTAGACTGTTGAATTATATTTTTATACGTATTTTAATTGTTACTATAATTAATTAAAAATTTTAAGAGTTTATTTTAATAAAATAATATAGGTTGTCCCCGTTACGT
Source organism: Durio zibethinus (assembly GCF_047325235.1). Lineage (NCBI taxonomy): Eukaryota > Viridiplantae > Streptophyta > Magnoliopsida > Malvales > Malvaceae > Durio > Durio zibethinus. The sequence goes on from NC_143170.1 coordinate 27,159,697, forward strand.
CGTGGAGTTGTATTATTTTTTTTTATTAGAGTAACGTATTACTGTAACAACAATCATCACAGTCATAATCAACTTATATATTAATAAATAGCTTGTAATTTATTTTTAATAAATTATAGTTAGTCTTATAGTATTATAATTCATAAATAATAAATAATAAATATTATAATCAATAATAAATAAACTTATAAAGACATCAATTAAAAGAAAAAAAATTCACCTTTTCTTTGTTATCAATGCTATCATATCTATACATGGTTTTACATACCATTACAGCCACAAATAAATTAGTTGTAGGCTTTGGCCCTATATGAGCTCTTGCAAGTCTAATGATGATGGAAATATTAAAACACATCATAACCAACTTACCATAATAGCATGTTTATAGGAAAGAAAAAGGGAATGAAAGCCTTTTGTTAACCTGGGTAATCACATTGTAACAAATGATTTATAAATGTAGTTATCTTAGTTGAATATTGACCCAGAAGCATAATCATAAGTTTAGCATCAAAGTCACTGTTTGCTTGCATGCAAGAAATTACAGGTCAATTCATTGCATTAATTAAAGCCTTTGTGCGAAAGTGTATAGTACATGCCACAAGGACTAACATAAAACCTTTCAGTTCAGGTTTAATAGCTTATTGATAAATCAAAGCACAATCCACTTACCAATATCAATAAGAATCCTGAGGCAGATTTTGAATTCTTGGTGACAGAAGTAAATAAATTCCAACAACCGTTATAATTATAAATTTGTAATGCCTTTCCATAGAATTTTGTAAATAATTCAAAGAAATTTCACATAAAAGGAAAGCAGAACAATAAAAATTACCAACACAAAATTCAAATGACATCGAAACTTCCAGTAATGGCAAAGATTCATACACTATGACAATTCTTTTGCTTATTGAGTTGCATTATCAACCCTCTTCAAATACTTACTTTCACACAATATCTAATCAATTAAAAAAGGAATTCCTTATAACTAGATCTCTATGTTAAAACTTCAAGCCTGCAGTTTTATTTGCGATAGTAAAATACAATTGTGTATTAGTTTAAATATTAAAAAATATATAATAAAAAAATAATTGTATAAATGTTTTTTTGTGCATTTCATTAGCTTAAACTGTGGATCGTCTGAAAGTTAAAATCATAATGCAATCACAACATGCATAAATTATATCTAAGACGAGCCGTATATCCCAATTGGTATAAGCAACAGACTACTTAGATTTAATTTAGGCATGTAAGAACAAATTTAGAGCATTTTAAAAGTTTTATAGAAAGAAATCATAACTGTTACATGTTAAACCCCACAAAGTGTTTATTTTATAAGGAAATCAAAACTACAAAATAAACATTATAGAGGTGAACCATGAAAAAAAAAACCATAAAAAGAAAAAATTTTGCTTGAATCAATAAAATACAAAAATATAAAGTTAATAATGAGGATGTAATGCTTTGCCTCAATCCCATATTCCTGGTAAAGACCTAGCCTTGACCTCAACTAATCATAATTTCAAATAATATTGATAAAAATACTTGTTTTTTTCATTTTTTTTTCAAATTCAATAAGTTGCAACCCATCAAATTACGTAAACATAAAGCTACAGCTAAAACAATTTAAAAACCACATTTTCCAAAATTATAACTGAAATTAATTTGTGGATGTTTTGAAACCAACATGCATTACTATTTAGAATAAAAAATATTCTAGAAATTGACAATATGCAATCAAGTACAAAATGTTCTTTAAGGAAAACATTAAAAAACATATATATGTTTGCACAACCAAATGTATGTTAACATGTCAGTATATATGTTCAATGACTGGTTTATAGTTACAAAAGATTATTTTATGGCTATTGGTATTAGTCACAACTTTACGAAGATCATCTTTGCTAAGGAATGTTACAAATGTAAATCAAGTAAGGGTAAAAATAATAAGATTGTTTTGAAAAGGCTGTTAAATATGAGTCATAAAACAGAAACACGTACACTTTCTAACTAAGACATAGTTTTCACTTTTGTCAACTTCAGTACATGAAATATTATCAGAGTCACATATATTCTACATTTTTAAGGCATCAAAATCTTATAGTTAGGTTTTGGAAAAGATATATTTTTTTAAATTAAAAAAGTGAAATGAGTAAAAAAAAATTTAGCTTTTATAATGTTATATTGGCATGTGGAATAAATACATGCAAAAATTTTTCACAAATTTGTTCTTAATTTTTTTCTTAATTTTAACCATCAAATTTTTTTTAGGAGAGGTGGCACAATAAATTGGCGCTGGAGATAACTTTTGTTATAAGGTATAAATTTAAAATAAAAAATTAATATTTAAATTATTTTATTTAATGCTAAATAAATGTTTGTTATTATAAATATTAATGTTAATCTCCATCTTTCTAGCATTGTATTAAAAAATAAAATTAAGTATGAATATAATAATTTCATGCATTATATCATTTGTCAAACAATAAGTATATTATGCATAAAATACGTAAATATTTTAAATGTATTATTTAATTTAATTTAATTTATTTTGTTTTTCAAATTATAAAACCTTAGCGTATATAGCATATATAATTTATTGAAATGATAAATAAAATTTAAAATTTAAATTATAATAAATCAATATGATTATATTGTTTATTCTTTATTATCATAATTAATAATAATTGTAAATGACTAAATGTGTATATCTATTAGTATATTTTTAGTTTTGATTTGATAGAAAATTTTTATTTTATTTTGTTAATGTGAATTTTAATTTATTTTTAAATTGATATTTGATGATACTTTTTTATTATTTTTATGATTTTTAGAGATTTTTGTGAAATTTTTTACATATATTTTTGTGATAAAAAAAAAATCAGGGAAACCTTAATAGGTTGCTGGCATCAATTGTTTTCAATTAGTATATATGGGCTTAAGACCGGTGGAGAAACAATGAAATGGGCCTGGAAACGAACACCTTCTTATTGCTTCAAGCCGAAAATTTCAAAAAAATGTTTTCACATTCTTGCATGTCATTGAAATTTCTGAATACACATATGCTAATTTATATATTTATATTGTATAAAATATTGATAATTTATATATTTAAATTACATTTGATATAAAAATTATAAAAATTAAAATAATATTTTGTGTCAATACGAAAATATAAAATATAAAATTTTATTAAATTTATTTATAATTTTTATTAAAATTTTAAATCATGTCATATTTATATTTTTTTATTCATATCATTTTCATGTCATTGTATTTGAAATTGTCTTGACAAATTTGCCAATGCATAGCAACATTAGTTTTTGACTTCATGGAGACAAAAAATAGAACAGGCTCACTTTGCTATCACAAATTAATGATTTACGTCTAATTAATTTATATATTTATGCTGTATAAAATATTAATAATTCATATCATATTTTATACGACAATTACAAAAATTATATATCATAATTTATATCGATATGAAAATATAAAAATATATAATTTTGATTTTATTAAACTTATTTATAATTTTTACTAAAATTTTAATTCATATCATTTTTATATATTTTATTCATATTATTTTCGTGTCATATTATTGTATTATGTTTGAAATCGCCGTGAATAGCAACATCAGTTTTTGACTTCATGGAGACAAAAAATAGAACAAGCTCACTCTGCTATCACAAATTAATGATTTATGTGCTACTAAAATTTGACAAATCCTCCATATATGAGCATACAAAATTGTGTTACATCCAAAACTAGCTTAGTCAAACAAGATATTTCACCATGTAAGGCCCTTCAAGCTCATACCCCAATTTCCTATAATAATGGCGTGTTCCTACACCAGAGATTACAGCTATTTTTGTTGATCTATGCTCTCTGCGAGCAATTCGCTCTGCTTCTTCCATCAAAAGCGTACCGTAACCCTGCAATGAAGGGAAAAATACGAGCAGTTAGCCAAAAGGTTACTTGATGACCTGGCTAAAGACAAGTTCCAGACATTGCTCAAAAAAGAAATAGGGCAACTTCTATTTAACTCTGTTCTTTCTAGGTTATGTTTTATTACCAAAAATTTAATCATTACCTGGTGTTGCAGTTTGTCAGCATCCCTGCCGTGAACTGGAACAGCAGTTCCATACACATGAAGTTCACGGACAATAGAACATTTCCCCATTAGTTCAGGGCATGTAGTGTTCCGGCCACATTTTCGCAGTCGCAACAACCCAACAAGAATATCCTGCATCCAAAACAATAAGGCAAATTATGTTTTAGCACAGACAAGCTGCAATGTAAAAGACATTGTATCAAGAAATACAAGCATTTTTCATTTTTCAAATTAGGTATGATATAATATTTATACACTAATACAGTAAAGACCATGCAATTGGGCCAGTTAACAAGAGATATGAAATAGATATTCGTGTCTGACGCACCACCCCCCCCCCCCCCCCCAATAGAAAGAGAGGGTCCTTGCAGTACCTGGCGTGTATCTTCATAGGACAGAAATGTTTCCCAACCTTCATTTGCTGTGTAATCACGTCGAACAAGCTCAACCTCTTCTGGTTTAATTTTGTGGTGAATGTCCTGAATCCAATAATAAACATGTTATTACATTCTCAAAATATTATATTGCTTTTCAGCATGAACAGATTCCTCAGGAGCAACATTGTTCTCCTTACCTGGATTCCTGCTTCACGTGTTCGAACGTCCCGACACTTCAAGCCCAAGTCATCCATACGAGCTAAAGCTAGTTCACGAAGGTTTCCTTTCTCAACCCCTGAAGTAACAAGAGGCATAGGAATATCCCGCTGGACCCTATAAACACGTGTCCAAGGAGGTACCATGGCCAAGATCCTTGCCACAATGTCAACAAGCTGCTCAGGTGGGTAATTTCTATACCTGCAAAATTAAATAATTATAATAAATACTTCCTCTTAAACCAGAAATGAACCAGAAATCCAAAGAAAACTAATGACCCATGGAATCTCTAACAAAGGAATTACAGATAACTATACCTGCCAGTTTTCCAAAGCTCATAGAGGCCAGTTCCACGAATTACAAGGGTGGGGTAAATTTTAAGTCCATCAGACCGGAATAAAGGGCTCTCAAAAAACTCCTTAAAACTTTCCAAGTCTCTCTCAACACCAACATTAGGAAGATCAGGCATCATATGAGCAACAACCTCCAGAAAAGCAATGACAAAGTTCAGCAAATAGAGGATAAAATTGAAAGAACCTAAATGCATAAAATGCAAACACTGATAATTAAGACACATACGCATCACAATGAAAGTTGATTTTAGTCAATTTGATATATGGTTTGTGATAGACAATGCCGTTTGCAGTTCAAAAGATTCTTTGATTTGTTCAATGGCTGTGCTACATGCGAAAGGGAAAAGACAGGAGGTTGGGCAATGAAGAAGAAGAGGAGAAAGGGGGATTCTTTTTGCTATGTAAAGATAACTAGAGGAAATATAACTTTCTCACCCTAGAGAATAGCATGTATGGCAGGGTAATGAGATACCTTGAAGCCAGCATCCTTTGCCAAGCAAAAGCAATCCGCTACTGCAGCAACCGTGTGTCCTCTGTTAGTGTCACGAGCGACATCCTCATATGTGCTTTGAACTCCAATCTCCAGTCGTGTACAACCATAAGAAAGCATTTGACGCAAATGAGGGCCAAGGCAGTAGTCTGGCCTACTATAGATTAGAACCAAAAGAAGTCAACATTTTATTAATTATGCGGTGTATGAGATGATCAACAAGATAATTCAAAATCAAACAAATTTTTATTACATATTTCTCATACAGAAAACTGCAAGAAAAGCATATTTTCAACTCTAAACACTATTGTTACAAAAATACTGACACTACTGCTTAGTTTTATGCAACAGCATAACAAATGCCAGCATACCTAGTAACCTCTTTTTTGAAAATTAAAAAACCATTAATACTGATAAATGTCTACAAAACTACTAATTATACCAGTTTTGCGTCCCAATAACTAGAAATTAAACTAAGCCTGACAATTCTCAAAAGACTAAAAAGTAGAGAACATATCTCAAAATGCTACATCATAACTCACGTTTCGATTGTCATTCCAATGCACTTTACTGCACTATGCTCGGAGTAGGCAACTGCCTCTTCAACATTGGCAGAAGAGTGTCCTGATAAAGCATCGTGAAGGTTCCTAATAAAATAATCTCGGTAATCTGCGGGCAGTGACATGAAAGTACCACCCATCAAGATGAATTCAACCTGCAAATCCCAAAAACATACCGTTAAGAATGCCATATAATAGAACTCAATGCAATAAAACAAAAGCAAATACTTAATGTGGAAAATAATTCAAACCTTATCTACACTGTGACCCAATCGCTTCAGCTGATCTATCCTGCTTCTCGCCTGGACATATGGGTTATACCTGGGATCATCATACATCAAGTTTTCCTCAGACTTTAGTCTGAAAGAACCGAACAAATGCAAAACTAAATCTCTCTCCCTCTCTCTCTCTCATTCTCAACAATCATGAAACATCACTGCCTTCAAATTTTACATGACAGTTGGGTTCTCAAAAGCTGCTGATATGAGCAGCAACCAAAATGCCAAACTAACTCGAGTAAACCAAAATGCCAGCTTCAACAGACAGGATACAGCTCCCATTGAATTCAATGAACAAAAAAACCTAGTATATTAGTTTCAAAATTTAAGTAAATGTTCAAAATAGAAAAGTTTCCTCATATCATAACTAGACCTGACAATCTAAAACATGATACAAGCACAATAAAAAAAATACAAAGTTGACACGATATAAAATTTTAGCAATTACGAATTATGATTCGTAATTTTTGTATAAAACATGTATAAAATTATGAATTTTAGTATTTTTAATCGCATTGCTAGATCTAATCATAACAGAAAATCAACGAGCACAAACTAAGCTAATAATTACTCCCAAAAAAAAAAGCAAGGAAAAAGAACAGAAAAAGCTTACCTGGCTCGAATTGCTCGCATGCTAGTTGGCTCATATCCAGTATACGACTGCGTACTATACTCAAAATCCGAGTCCGGTCCACCGGGGCAATAGACACAAATATTCCCCGTAGTCGCAATATGCGGGCAGCGATGCGGCTTCGACATAACCGCCACGACAGCTATTCCGGAGGCCGTTCGGACCGGTTTGGCTCGTAGCTTAGGGAGAAGGGACTCACGGTCTGACTCGGGAAGAGCCGCGATCATCTCCACCAGCTTCGGGGCTCGTGCAAGTCCGTATTTTCGACATGCGGCGGATTTGATCGCGTTTAGGTCAACTGTTTGGTTCTTCCGTGAGAGTTCCACCATGGAATTGACGATTTCGGCGATGGCTCGAACTCGAGCCTCTTCTTCTGTAAGGCCGTGGGCTTGAAACCCGCCCCGGCCGGGACGAGGGAGCTTTTTCGGCTCCGGAGCTATGACGGCAGTCGCCATTATGTGAAGAGAGAAGATATTAGAAAAGCGTAACCGAAATATGCTCAACGCGACGCAAAGAAAGGGGTTATGGTACCAATACAACTTAAAACGACATCGTTTACTAAATCCACCGACTTAAACTTAATCCGATGTAACTCTCTTTAAACGACGCCGTTTTTATAAATTTGAAAATTTTATTATTTTTGGCCTTGGGAGACAGCGAAACAGAGAACTGAGAAGTGCTGGCGGCGGAGATGGAGGAGGAGACGGAGAGGAGGAGAGCGGTGGAGAGCAGAGTACTTGAGAAGGTTGGCGAAGTGATAAGGGAAATAGAAAGAGCAAAGCACGCGGAGCAAGTGATTTGCGCTCTTCACTCTTTAGCTGTTCTTCTTTTCCCTATCGATTCCTCTCTTATCTCAGGTCACTCCTCCTCGCTTTCCTCTTTAACCATTCAATTATTATAAATTTCCTCATTTTTTTCATTTTTTTAACTTCAATAAAAGGAAAGTTAGAATTTTTTATTTTTACTAAAAGCTTTTTTTTTTTTTTATAATTTTTCTGATTATTATTTTTATTTCTATTATGGAATTGCAGGGAGCATTGACGAGCATTGCAAAGACCAGGTTTTTTTTTCTTACACTTGTATCCTTTTTATTTTTTCTTTATTTTTTTGAATTTTTATTATTTTCTTTTGTTAAGATTGTTAATGCCAAGGTTCATTCGCCAAATGAGAGGGAGGATTGGTGGAAGGCATTTTATCAAGGAGCTGGATTTCCAACATTGGCTCGTGTTTTGTTACTTAGTAATATTTTTTTCTCCATTTTTGTTCCAATTTATCAATGTTTTTGGCAAGACTCATATCTGGTATTTTCTTTCATGGAATTTGTTGTATGCAGATATTGCTCCCAATTGGCTCACTTGTTTCCCTCTTTCAGCAAAGAAACATGTCTATGATGTTTTCTTTGTCAATGGACTTTCAACTGAAGTTGTTCAGATTTTAGTTCCTTGTCTACAGCATTGCAGCAGGGATTTACTTGATGTTAATGCAGTTCAGTCCAATGTAGAAAGGTATGCTGGGATATTTTCTGTTTAAATTAATGGTTATTGAAATCTAAGTTCAATTTCTCCATTTAAACTTGATTTTTAGCGATCACTGCTTTCTAAGTAGGAGTTGATCAACATGTGTAATTATTCGGATACGGTATAAGCATCGGAAGTGTAATAATTTCACTGTACCAAAATGGTATAGTTCTTATGAAAGATTTTGAGATATGATAGCAAACTCATAGCCCACCTGAGGACATGGTTTGAATTGATGCAGGTTACTTGTACTTTGCCTTCTTGACAATGGTGGGGTGCTGAAAATGGCTATAGAATTTGCTGTTTCCCACCAATCAGAAGATATTATAAATGAAAGGCTCACGTCAGCTGTGTCTAGGGTAGCACAAATTGTAACATCTATTCCTGACAAAGCACGATTGAAAGCCCCGCCTTTACTTTCATCACAGTATCCTTTACTTCTGCTGCAGGAATTTTTCTGTTTGTTTATAAATATCTATCCATTTGTTTATGCTTTGACTGTCAGAGATGCTGAACATGTTTTGCCAATCTTTCAGGGGAGCATGGAATTAAATTTTTGATAGCTTATTTATGCGGGAAGTTTTTCTTTAGAAATGCCTTTTAGTAATGATTTTTCCTTTACAAGAGTATTACAGTTTGTTTTTCAAGCAGATCAGTGTTCAACTTCTTACTGGCAAGGTAGAAAGACTAGCGATGTCTAATAAAAGTGACATGGATGTAAACTTTTCATTTGTTGGTGAAATATTTTCCCGCATCTGTCGACGTGGATCTTCAGGTGGCTGAGATACATTAAGCACTAGATTCAGATTTTATTTCTCTTATTTTGCTCATACATCTCCAATAAGTGGACTTGTGCTCCATTTTGAGTTATATATTTATTTTTTTAAATTAAAAACAATTTGTATGAGGTGACTGTCTTCTCCCACCCTTTCTTTACTCCTTGCTCTTCCAGATAGTTCAAAGCAATATGCCACTAGGTAATTCTCAGCCAAACAGATTAGTCTCATTTGCAGTCACCTTAGTTTCTGATTTATAAATGCAAAATATTTGTTCATCTATGCACAAGATGAAGAGAATCTGGTATTTCATGTCATATAAGGTGATCTCATTACATATTAGTGTTTTGTGTGTTTCATGGTGCTAAATGTTTATTATGCATCCAAAATGCTGCTAGCAATTATGAAAATTTGAGGTGAGTTGTAGCTGGAGAAGCCGAGCTCAACCTCAAGATTGCACATGGTGATATTAGGATCCTAATCGAAGAGGCAAGAGGGATGTTTTATTTAATCCAAAGATTGTAGTGTAAGGTTAAATTACTAAAAGAACATTCATCACTATTAGTCTGACAAAGATGGTAAACAGGAATAAGAGCCCTTCCTGCTCTGTCGTGAATTTTCATGTTCCGTTCAAATGTTCTTTTAAAGACAAATATAATATTCAAATGTTCTGTTCATTCCAGCACATACAGCCGAAGAGAATTGCTTTGTTTTTTTTTTTTTTTTTTCCACTTTAGGCAAGCATGATGGTAGTGAAATTGACACTGAAGTTATGACATTCATTGCTTGCAGATGTGCTGTTAAGTGAAGTAACTCCCCAGATTATTAGACATGTTCGAAGTCGCTTATCTCCTAAAACTGATGTAGATGACACAGATGTATTTGATTCAAACACTGAATCCCAATTTTGGTTAAAGATAATGGAATCAATTACAGACCCCTACACTGTTGAAAGAATTTCTGAACAGCTTTTGCGTCAGCTTGCAACGCAACATGCAAGTGATATTGAAGCTTATTGGGTTCTTTGGATATTGTTTCATCATCTACTAAAACGTCAGTCATCAATCAGGTCAGTGAACATTTGTTGTGTTGATTTCTTTGACCAAGTATAGCTGACAATGTGCTTATTCAATTGGAATGTTCCCTTTATTGCATCTAGGCCATTCAGGAGCAGACAAAATGACAATCAAATAGTCATAAGTTGTTATAATTAGTTGTATTAACTATGATAATTTGCATGCAACTAGATGGTCTCAATAAATTGCAGGAAAGAAACCCCTTTCTTTTTTTTTTTTTCCTTATTTGGTTTTATATTTATCCATAAAGAAATTGAAATTTGGATGTCCCACTATAATCAGTTTCTTCTTGTTTTCTCTATGTGAACTGTGCTATATGCAAATTGCTGTGTAATACAGAAGTCTTTCATAATCGATAGATAAATGAATATTTCTCATCATATTACTTTATTATAAATCCATGCAATTTAGGAATTCACTTTATTTGGCATCAATAAACAAAAAGACATATGTATGTATATACATATATATATTTGTATGCTGAATTGTACTTCCTTGTTTCTGTTTATAGCTGATGTCCTTATTCATACTTTTTCTCTCTCAGGTCCATGTTTGTTGACAAATTTTTACTATGGAAAGTGTTTCCTGTTTGTTGCCTGCGGTGGATCTTGCAATTTGCTGTTCTTGAATGTCCACCCATTACCAATTCACAAACAAAAGGTCATGAAACCACCAATGGTCTTTTAGACACAGTGCAACGCCTGACTGCAGTATGGTCAAAAAGAGACTTTGTACGATCAGCCCCAGTGGAGCAGCAAGCTTGTATCCTTCTACTTCCACATGCTAAATTGAAAGTTCTTAACTTGGTTAACAATTATTGAACATGCAAGTAGTAGAATCTTCAATTTTACTGTTGGGAATCAAAGTTTCATATATCATAGAATTAGTTCATCTTAGTCAAGGGTTCCATTTTACTTTCATGGAAATGTCATACCTTGTAGTTACTTTCTTCTAAACGTTCTAGACACCTCCAACCCTGCCTCCCCTTCCCTTTTCATTCCTTTTCTTGCCTTTCACTTTCCATGCTCCCTTTCCCCTTAACTAAAATACAGATATAACTGCAGCTGTAGGCCTTTGCCTGGAGAAGATGTCCAAAGAGGAACTAGATAAGACAAAGGATACGATGCACTCAATTCTTGAAGGAGTCAGCTGTAACTTCTTGTAACTTTTGCTACCGGATTATCTTGGATTTTAGCTGGTGGCTTAATTTTGCACAAAAAATCTTGTCTTTATTGTTGACAGGTAGACTGGAGAGCCCTGCAGACCTAGTACGAAAAATGGCTAGCACTATTGCTTTAGTATTCTCTAAAGTAGTTGACCCAAAAAACCCTCTATATCTTGATGATAGCTGCAATGGGGAGAGCATTGACTGGGAGTTTGGATTAACCACCACTGAGAAAGGGACCTTGTCAATCTCAAATGCAGAAAAGCAAGTTGATGAAACGGGGACATCAACCACCCTCACATTAACCAAGGACTTCACTTACCCAGTTGATGGTGGGAAAGGCAGTAATGTGAAGAGTAAAAGCAAGAAATCCTCTGAATTCAGTTTGGTTGATCCAGATGAGATTATTGATCCATCTACTCTAAATTATGAATCGACCTCTGATGAAAATGATGATGAGGATGCAAGTGAAAATTCTGATTCAAGTGACTCCTCTTTGCAGCCATATGACTTGACTGATGATGATACAGATTTGAAAAGAAAAATTTCACAGCTGGTTGATGTAGTTGGAGCCTTAAGGAAATCTGATGATGCTGATGGGGTGAGTTGTTTGAGTTCACTGTTCATTCTTTTCAGTTGTTATTCTAAGATTAGTGATCAAACTATTCAGGTTGTGGTATCTATGAGGTTTAAATTTTGATACTCATTATAAGGACTCTTCCAGTAAAAACTGTTAAAAATTTTGATATCAGCTACTTTATTGGGTTTTTTCTTTTCCTTTTACCCTTTGGGCAGCACAATTGACTTGCTTATAGCTTAAACCAATTTTAGAAACCATTTCAACTCCCTGGTTGTCGATTTTGTTGTGAAATTTTCCCTTGTTGGAATTTACATGACAGATATAGATTATTAGAGAAGGCGGTCAACTGATTTCTGGAGAATTTAACAAAAGAAACATAGACTTAATCAATTCTCTATGTTTTTACACTGCAGGTGGAGAGGGCACTTGATGTTGCTGAAAGTCTTATACGAGCATCACCAGATGAACTAACACATGTAGCAGGTGATCTTGGTCGAACTCTTGTACAGGTTCGTTGCTCTGATGTGACAGTAGAAGGTGAGGAAGAGTCAGCTGAAGAGAAGCGGCAAAGAGCTCTGATAGCATTGGTTGTCACACGTCCATTTGAATCTCTTGAAACTCTAAACAAATTATTATATTCACCTAATGTAGATGTTAGTCAACGCATAATGATACTTGATGTCATGACTCAGGCAGCTGAGGAGCTTGCCAATGCTAAAATTATGAAACCTAAACATCAAATAGGGCCTCTCATATCAACCATTTCAGAACCTCAACCCTGGTTCTTGCCTAGCAATGCGGGACCTCCGGGAGCTGGATCCTGGAGAGAGATCTCAGGTACAGGAACCCTTCTGAACTGGTCAAACCGATATGAGAGAGAACTTCCACTAAAGCCTGGTCAGTTAAAAAGAGGAAAGACACGCCGATGGAGCCTTAGATTGGGAAATATACAAGAAAACCAAATTGAATGGTCTCAGAATAAGTTTCCTCTATACGCAGCGGCATTTATGCTTCCAGCTATGCAGGGATTTGATAAGAAAAGGCATGGTGTTGATTTGCTTGGTAGAGACTTTATTGTCCTTGGAAAACTCATCTACATGCTTGGTGTTTGTATGAAATGTGCATCCTTGCATCCAGAAGCATCTGCATTGGCTCCCCCTCTTCTTGATATGTTAAGATCCAGGTACATCACTCATTATCAAAATTTAAATATTCTGTCACCATTCCAGATCCTGGAGGTAGCATTTATGAGATTAGCCAGCTAGTCTCTAGTGATACATATATATTGGCAAGCTAGTTGATCTCTTTAACATGGTCCTGATGGATGTATGTGTGTGCACACGCTTGTCTACATAAAAGAGGTGTCATGTTTTGGTCATTCAGTGGTGGTTTATGCTTATTATCCATAGTATTTCAAATCTTCAAATTTACATAATTTGCTAATCTGCCATTTACCCTGATTTTGTTAACTTAACTCAGGGATGTAAGTCATCACAAAGAAGGATATGTCAGAAGAGCTGTCCTTTTTGCAGCTTCATGTGTGCTTGTGGCTCTTCATCCCTCTTATATTGCATCTTCCTTGGCTGAAGGAAATCTTGAAATTTCTGAAGGGCTTGAATGGATCCGTACAAGAGCCCTTCAAGCGGCTGATTCGGATACGGATAGAGAGTGCTACACGGTAAGCAAAAATCCTATTGCATTTCTCATCTTCATATGTAATTTTGGGGTGCATTTAACTTGCAATTTTTTTTGCTACAATCCTACAATGTTCCAATCATAATAAATAATTATATAAGAGTCCACCACTTATAAATGTGGATTTCATATAAAATTTTGATAGGCCTCAAACAATTCTGATTTTGATTGGATTATTGTAATGCAATAATTGTAGATGATATGCTTCATAATTTTAGAAGTTGGTTACAGGAGTTACGTCTCTCTGACTTACGTCGTTTAAGAACATTCTGACTACCATATTTTATTTATTTACTTGATTTATTTGAATCATTAAATTATTGTTGTAATGCAAATGCTTTTTCCATCACAGATGGCTGTATCATGTCTCCAACTACATTCAGAGATGGCCCTCCTGGCTTCCCGAGCGCTAGAGTCAGCAGAAAGTACATTCAAGGCCAAGAGTATTAGCTTGTCATCCAGTCAGTCCAAGGGAACAATCAAAATCCCCCACTTGAATGTTAAACACTAGATTCCTGTACAGTTGATATCATCAATAATCATAGTTATTTATGTGTCCATTTTACAGATGAAGAGTTTCATCATAATCATCATAACAAGTGAAACCCAGTTTTTCAGTTTTACAAAAAATTTTAATTTTAAAGAAGTTCCATGTATCCCCACTGGTTTTTTTGCTAAGGGGTTTTCATGTGCATGTTAAATGCATAGAATACTGTGAATTGTGATTGGTTCATTGGATGGCTATTAAAATCTTTGATAGTTGTATGGCTTTCTACACTGCATGGTTAGGTCAATGCAAGAGCGGCAATTCTTAATATTGCCTTGGTCCACGGTTGCATTTGCTTGAAAGATACCTTCAAACACATAATCCACCAAAGATGGCAAGAAGGAGAAAGAACCATTGACTGTGATGCAGATGCTTCGTCTGAGATAATACAGGTTTATCAAGCCTCAAGAGTCCATTTCCACATCACTGTGATTGAAAATTGTAACTATTATTTTGGCATGCTTTATGAAGTGCAAGCTTGATGATCTTTAACCTCTAAAAGCCAAACATTTCATTTCCTAGCTTTCTCTCGCAACAAATAATGTGTCAAAATTGGCCAAATGCACAGCGTGACTGGATTCTTAGTTCCAGTGACTAGGATCAAATCATGACAGTCTCAAATAAAAAAAAAATGTGTCGAAAGTTATCAGCACTGCAAACTTGTAATATTCCAACTGGTATTTTACCTTGACAAATGCTTAAGTACGGAAATTTTGACTAACTAATAATTTATGTTAGTCGATCCCTTCCAAGAAAACCATCAAAAGAGAAAAGGGGAAACCTCTGGATTTCCAAACAAAGCAATCACAGCAAGACGGAAAGAAATTATGGTACAGAAGAGTTCAGAACATTTGAGTTGTTTCTATACAACAAAGAAACGAGTGCAAAATGGATTAGCAAAGAATGTTTTTCACAGTGCTATTTGGCGTCATGACAATATTTATTTCATCGACATATTTTCCCACATCTAAGCTAATGTTTCTTTCATCTGACATATGCTGATATACACCCACATCTAAGCTAATCTATCACATAAATAAAGGTTCATTGGCACAATGTATCATTTTTAAAACGAAAATGATAGATCAATCTGGTAAAGCTAACAGAAATCACTTGCCAAAAGAATCAAGCCTCTCGCAAAAGCGTTCCACTCCTTCAGCATTGAACCAGTCTTTTCTCATCTGCAATGTAACAATGAAAAGTAGTACCTCATCACCACGCTTATAATCCACATTTGATAGAATATACAAGGAAGCAAAAGGAAAAACATACGAAGTAAGGGTAGCCTTCAATGCTAAAGTTCTCCGGAGCTCCTTCTACAAACAAATTTATGAAGTAGAGAACAAAATTTCCACATTCTTTACCATCTCTTTGCTGTGGCACCTGAAATGATCAAGGGTAAAACAGATGTTAAGGATGATCACAACATCACCAACAGCTTGTACTATAATCACCTTTGGCACCAGAAGAGGAATTCGATAAATCATCTGCTTATTCTCGGGCCTGCCTTCTGCTCTATAAATGTCGAACACGAACCTGGTAGCAAGAAATACATCTTGGACTTTAGAAATTGTGCTATTTTACTCAACTAGGAATGCAAGTGTAGCAAATGAGTAACATACTTTCTTATATCTGGTTCAAGACGCCTTGGGTTTGCCATCAGTAGTGAATCCAGCAACAGCATACACGGTGTTCTGGTTTTTGACTGCAAACTTTCACCAAAATGGCAGAAGATCAAGAGGCTCCAATGACTCCTAAAGAGATACAGTTTCAAAATGATAAAATTCCATTCACTGCCAACCGAACAAGGCGTTTGATCACCATGATATTGACAATACTGACCAGCAAACTATTGGAACAAGAACGTATTTCTTTGAAAAGATCTGTTTCCTCTTAATCCAAGATAGAACCTTTTCTCGAAAAGATGCTTTCATGTACCATGCAAACCATTGACAGTCAAAGTATGCAAAGGAATTCCGCTTGTCCTCAGGGAAGCTGCTCCACAAATTCCTGAACATTTCAAAAATATATACAGAAAACTTCAAAAATGTTGAAAACAATGAAAATTATTACTAAGCTATATAGCTTACTCCATGTAGCACTCAAATGCTCCAGAGTCTAGCCTCCTTTTTTGTTTAGATATCAAACTCTGGCACCTGACTCTTCCCTTTGATCGTGCACGACATGGAATGTTACCTAAAAAACATGGAGCAGTTAACCGAAAACCCCTTATTTTTTGAGCTTCCTGTTTACTTATCTTCCTCTTGCAAGCCCTCAAAGAACATATAATATGTACCCAACACGAACGGTGTTTTGAAATCGGATACCGATTATACTCTGCCAGAACACAATGAACTTGGTATCAAACTTTCTATTTATCAATCAGCTCAGCCTTCCATCAATTCATGTTAGAAATAAGTAGTCAAATGTTGGCCAAGGGTAATTTGATGTTCTATGAAATTGTCATGGAAGTGGACCTGAAGAAATCAAATTACTTCATTCTCTTTCTTGCATTTCTTAAGATGATAACATAAATAGCAGAGTTAACAGGTAAAAACAAAAGCATTTGCTTTCTGCTTTCAAATAGTTGCTACAAACAAAAGTAAATTGATTAAAATAAAAAAAACCACCAAAATGCAAAACCAATTTTAAGAAGATTATTTCATATAAAAGTCAGATCATACATTTTGTTCTCAAAATTTCAAAAATAAAAAATTACTACTATTTTTTTAGTATATCTGATAATTTTAACAGGATACGAAAGCCGAAAAAACAATACCACTTAAAATTTTAACAAAAATCGTATATGAATTTTAAAAAAAAATGATGTTTAAATTTTGGTCATTAATTCTTTAAAAATATTTTTAATTTTTATCCTAATTTTCATATCCAAACACATTGTTTGCCTTTCCTTTTTTCCTAAAAAAAAAAATAACAAAACACCAACCAAAAAGAGCAGAGAAAATAAACCAATAAACAAAGGAAAGAAAAGGCAGAGAATTGAGCAGAGATACTAATACCAGGATCTGAAGAGGCGACGTCGATTGGTTTAGTGGGACCATCACCATGTTTTTTCTTTCCCATTGTTCGATTTTTCTATCAAACACAAGTGAAAAAGTACAACCTTAAAAAAAAAAGAAAAACTCTTTAGATTCTGCATCACAGTGTCAGTGTTCAACATGACAAGAAAAAGAGTGAGCCCAAGGGTTCAGGTTCCCAACTTCGGTGCGTTTCTACTGTCTTGGACTGTACTTTTTTTCTACCAGCTTATCAGGACCGTTGATGCTGTCAAACCTGGGACTAGAATTTCCTGTAAACGGCCGGTCCAGATATTCTGTCTATTTTTGGCCAAATCAGAATATATTTGAAAGATCATTTTTTTCTTCAAATGGGCTACCCGATAAGTGCTTTTGGAGCAAATTTTAAGTCTTCGTAATCGGTTTAGTTAATCGAATAGGATATGAACGAAAGAAACTGTAATTTGTTTATTTATTTTTAAAAATATTTGAATTTATTGGTATTTAATAAAAAAATTATTTTATTTATATTTATTTATTTAAATAATAAATTATTTGTGTTCAATTTATATTCAATTTAATTAAATTAAATAAGATTATTTATAAGTATTAAACGAATATATTTATCAATACATATAAATAAATATGTTCATAAATATATATAAATAAATATATTTAAGAATAATAAATAAATTATAACTAAATAAATTTAAATAAATAATCACAAGTGAATATAAACAAACTTAAATAAATATAAATAAATTTTAAAATAAGATTAGAATAAATAATAAAAATATAATTTTATTAGTATTGTTATAAATAAATAGTAAACAAATAATAAACAAATAAATTTTAATCTAATTTATTTTATTTAGCTCATTTAATAAACAAACATTAAAATATTATTTAAAATTATTTGTTAAATTTAATAAATGAATAAAAATTGAATATATTTAAATAAAATTAGTTGAAAACTCTATTCATTTATATAACTAATTTAATTTGATTAAATTATATTTCAAAGACAAAAAGTAAAAAAAACTCTAAATTAAATTTAATAATTATTTAAAATTTTATTTTTATCAACAATTAAAATTTTGAATATTTATTTTCATCAATTGAATTTTTATTAAAAAAATTTAATTGTTTTTGTTCAATGAGAACTTAATTAAGTCAAAATAAATATTTAAGAATTTAATTAATTTAAAATAAAAAATTTAAGATTTGATTAATTATAATAAAATAAAAAAATTAAATAATTATTAAAATTTAGCTTATAGATCTTTTTTATCCATTTACCTATTTAAATATATATATATATATATATATGTATTTATCGGACAACAAATTTCACCCATTGAAAAAATGAAAATATTTTTGCATAGTTTTAATTTTTTTTATTTAATAAATAAAATAATATTATATACATATATGTAATTATTTTATTTTAAATAATTACTATAGTTTTTTAATTTATCAAAGAGAAAAGAAAAGAAAAAAAGAGTAGCGCGTGGTGTTTCAATCCGGTATTTAGGTCCCCGAGGAGGCCTCTTTTCTGATTTCTCGTTTGCCAAGCAAAGTCAGAAAAGAAGCAGAACTCGTTTCGCTCCAACTCAGTGCCCACTCAATCGACTAACCATGGACGCACAAGAAGGAACTCAGCAGTCACAGCAACTCATCCTTGCCCACAACGTCTTCCTCCTCAAGCACCCAGACGTCCCTGACATCGAGAAGGTACGGCTCAAGGACGAGGTCCTCAATTCGGTCAAATCCAATGGTAACTCCCCCGATTCAACTCTTCTTTGCCGATTTTATTATTCCGATTCAACTCTAACACGAATGCTTTATGTGTTTTTCGTGGTTGTGGCGGTTTTAGATATGACTCCATATTATGAAACCCTAGTTGCTGATAAAGTGGTGGAGCTGGATCAGAGCGTCTTTGACTCGATGCGTGCCAAGAATGAGGACGAGATTAAGAAGCTCGACGAGAAGTGAGTTTTTCCTTTTTTTTTTTTTCCTTTACATTTCTTCCCCATTTTGTTTACTGATTGATTAAGTGTGATCGAAACTTTATCGTAGATTTTAGGTTTTCTGGTTTAATTGTTGATGGAAGTATAAGATTTTAGGCTTTTGGTTCACATTGTTAGTTAGGGTTTATTTAATGGCTAAAATACTAAAAGAGCCCTTAAACTATACCACTTTACTCATATAATTAATGAGAATATAATGTGGAATTTTTAGTCTAAAGTGAATTGACTGAACCCATTTCAAAAAAATAGGAAAGAAATGCATCTTGATGTTAGATGAATTGTGTTTTATTGAATTATGTTTAACCCAAACCTGCCTTTTTGGCATTGTAGGATTGCTGATGCTGAAGAAAACTTGGGTGAAAGCGAAGTTCGAGAAGCACATTTAGCTAAATCCTTATATTACATTCGGATAGGTGAAAAGGTATTTATAATAGTGGCTTATTGCTCTTCTATTTATGTTTTAATGCCATATTTATGTTTTAATGCTATATTTTTCATCTTGACTTATGCCCTTCTCGATCTAGGAGAAAGCATTGGAGCAACTAAAGGTGACAGAAAGCAAGACGGTTGCTGTTGGGCAAAAGATGGACTTGGTGTTCTATACATTGCAGATTGGCTTTTTCTACATGGATTTTGATCTTATTTCCAAGAGCATTGATAAAGCAAAAAAGTACATAATCATATGGATTAACAATATCCATTAATTTTGACTTTTGCATAACTTGATATGTATGCCTTTCACTTATTGCTGCTCCTACTTTGATGCCAGTTTGTTTGAAGAAGGAGGTGATTGGGAGAGGAAGAACCGTTTGAAGGTGTATGAAGGCTTGTATTGCATGTCCACTCGAAACTTTAAGAAGGCTGCCAATCTATTTTTGGGTTCCATTTCGACCTTCACAACATATGAACTTTTCCCTTATGACACATTCATATTTTACACTGTGCTTACAAGCATCATATCATTGGATAGAGTTTCCCTAAAACAAAAGGTATTGTGGAGTTTGCCTCAATATTGTTGTACTATGTCTTGTATTACTTATTATTTGGGCCAGTTAAAGTTACTGAATGGATAATGTTGTAGGTGGTTGATGCTCCCGAGATCTTGACTGTTATCGGAAAAATTCCATATCTTTCGGAATTTTTGAACTCTCTTTACGATTGTCAGTACAAATCATTCTTCTTAGCATTTGGTACGTATAGGTCTAATAATTTTTTTATAACTTGATATAGAATTGTCACTTTGTCCCGATATCTATCCCTTCCTATCTAGTCCCACTGTTTTCCTAACATTTATGAGTTATGTCACATTTGATAAAAGCTAAAATTTCTTTCACTGATGAATCAATTCGTTCAATTTGTTTGAATTATATATCAGCTGGCCTGCTGGAGCCGATAAAATTGGACCGCTATTTGCATCCACATTTCCGGTTCTACATGAGGGAGGTCAGAACTGTTGTTTACTCTCAATTTCTGGAATCCTACAAGAGTGTTACAATTGAAGCCATGGCAAAGGCTTTTGGGGTGACAGTGGAGTTCATTGATCTGTAAGTGATTACATCCAATGACCTCCCTATTTGGTTGTAGACCTTTTTCCCCTATTTCTCATCATTGCTGTTAAAATTGCTTGAGTTTGTTTAAGGCAACTTCTCATTTGATTTTAATATGGGAGTATTAAATATCCTGCCCTGGTATGATTGTTTCTCTTCATGATTCCAGGGAGCTATCACGTTTTATTGCGGCAGGGAAGCTTCATTGCAAGATTGACAAGGTTGCCGGTGTTCTTGAAACTAATCGCCCTGATGCGAAGAATGCTCTCTACCAGGCTACCATTAAACAAGGAGACTTCTTATTAAACCGGATCCAGAAGTTGTCTCGCGTCATTGATCTATGAAGTAGTTATGCACATCTTCTGATTTAGAATCGAATAACCAACTTTTTCAAGTTTCAAAGAAATATGGAAAACATAGAGTAATGCTTTTGGATGTTTTCTCATTTCATGATTGTGATACTCCATTCCTTTGTTTCCTTTCTTTTTTCCTCTTTAGGCCAATGAATGTGATGCTACTGAGCTTCCAAAGTTTAATTTGTAGCGTTGTCTGTTGTGTTCTTATTGTGTCTGTGTCTGATGATTGGGGCGTGGAACTGTGGTTTTTCAAAACCACTGATTTGCAGACGCTTTTAGCAGAACTTGGTCCTGTTTAAGTTGGTTACTTTACTTTTTCCAGCATTCATGAGATTTGTGGGTGAAGTTGCAGAAGCTGAATCTCAAATGGACCCACCTTATCTAAGCCTTGGGTTTGAGTTTGGTGACCACTAGCAGGGGCCAGGACTGTAGACGCCCAACCTCGCTAGCCCTAGCCCTGGTTTACCATTTTTTTAAATGGTTCAGCAAAAAATTTTCTTTAGAAAGTGTCCAACCTATCATTAGGGCCTAAAACAAACAGCGTAGGTATCGGTTTATTATATAATATCATTCGAACATTTATATCATATAAAATATTAAAATTTATATATTTATATTATATTTTATGTAAAAATTATATATTATAATTTAAGTTGATATAAAATTATTAAATTTATATTTTTAATTTTGTTAAATATATGTATAATTATTGTCAAAATTTTGAATGATGTCATTTTTATGTTTAATATTCATATTATATTTGTATTATATCATTATGTCATATTTAAATTTATTTCGAATAAAATGTATTTAGTTAGTTTATATATATAAGTTTGTTTATAAATTTATTTATAAATTGATTAAAAATTTATTACAATTTGATAATAATAAAATATTATATTTTTTATTATTTTATTTTTTATTGATATATTTATTTACATAATTAATTATTTTAAAGATAGTAATTGAAAATTGATTAACTTGTTTAAATTATTTGTTTGTTTGCATATTTTTTACTGTTTACAAACTTTTTTAATTATTTATAAACATATTTAATTATTTATTTATAAATATATTCTTTTAATATTTACAAATAAATTAATTTAATTTAAACAAACATAAACCGATCAAATATTATATAAATTATTTTTAACGAAAATAAATTAAACAAATAATCTTCAAAATAAATAAAACGATCATGAACGTAACTAATCGGGAGAATGTGAGCCCTAAATTCAACAGGTAAAAGCCAAAAATAAAGATAGAAAATGAAAAGGTCCCACATTTATTATAGTTATTGCATGCAATGGGTATTATTTAAAAAGAAAAGTTTAGATAAAGTTTTTAAGGTGAAATGTATAAAATTTTTTATTAAAAATGATTAAATAAAAATAAAAATTGATAATTGAAAATTAAAAATTAAAAATTGAAAATTTTCATTATATAAATTAAGTGTGTAAAATTTGGTATATATTTTAATAAATCTTGATATAATCTTTTAGATAGTTATTTTGAATAAAAATAGTGAGAGAATTTTTATCGTTGAATAATTATTGATCAAATTTAAATTATAAATAATATTAATAATATATTTTGTATATATTATCGATTTTTATATTAAAATTTTATCAATTAATGAATTTAATTTTTTTATTAAAATTTTTATTAAATCATTTTTTAAAAAAATTTCATAAATTTTATCTAAAAAAATTGATTTAAGTTTTTAAATCCTATAAAAATCATTAACAACTTTTAATCTTGAACAAAAGTACAAAATCTCTTAATCACAACAGAAAAATTTCAACATCTAGATTTGAAAACTAACTCTGAGTGTCACAGTCCACACCAACTTAACTAACTCTGAGTATCATGGTCTACATTAACTTGTGAGATATTATCTGCTTAAGCCTATTAGATCTTACGATTTTATTCTACAAAAGAGTGTGAACACT
The DNA here is from genome assembly GCF_047325235.1 of Durio zibethinus. NCBI lineage: Eukaryota > Viridiplantae > Streptophyta > Magnoliopsida > Malvales > Malvaceae > Durio > Durio zibethinus. The sequence continues at coordinate 27,182,971 of NC_143170.1, forward strand.
GACATCCCAAAACCAGCTTTAGTACACAGGTTGGAGTGCCATAGAAAAATTTTAGAACTGTCCCTGCACTAGGAAAATTTCAACATCCAAATTTGAAAACTGACCCTGAATGTTACAATCCACACTAACTTGTGAGGTATTGTCTGCTTTGATTTATTAGGCCTCACGATTTTGTCCAAAAAAAGGGTTTCAGGTGGTACGAACACTTATATCCTAACACCAGCTTTAGTATACAGTCGATGTGGGATTCATAGCTCTTTACCAAAACTATGACAACCGATCCAATGAAGGCCCACAATCTATAGTGGCACATTGCTAATACCCCACTCTAGTATACAGTCGATCCAATGAAGGCCCATCATCTTCGGTGGCACATTGCTAGTACCCTATTCTAATACACAATCGATGTGGGATTCATGGCTCCTTACTAGGACTATGATAGATTCCCTCACTCCAACGAAGGCCTACCATCAATAACTCTTCACCAGGACTATGACATATTTCCCACTCCAATGAAGACCCACCATCCTAAATGACACATCGCTAGTGCCCCATTTTAGTACACAAGTGATGTGGGATTCATGGTTCCTCACCAGGACTATGACATTTGCCTCACTCCAATGAAGGCCTACCATCCCTAGTGGCACATCGCTAGTGCCCCACTCTAGTACACAACTGATCTAACAAAAGCCCATCCTTGGTGGCACATTGTTAGTACCCCACTCTAGTATACATACCATCCCTTGTCGGTGGTACATTGCTAGTACCTTACTTCAGTACACAACTGATGTAAGATTTATGGCTCTTTACCAGGACTATGATATCTTCCCTCACTTCAATGAAGGCTTACCATCTTTAGTGACATCATTAGTGTCTCACTCTAGTACATACCCGATCTAACGAAAGTTTATTATTTTTAATGGTAAATTATTAGTACCCTATTCTAGTACACAGCTGATGTGGGATTCATGGCTCCTCACTAGGACTATGAGATCTTTCCCTACTCCAACAAAGGCCCATATTGTTATTACTTCACTCTAGTATATAGCTAATGTGAAAATTTTTCCCCACTCTAATGAAAGCCTACATTGTTAGTACCCTACTCTAGTACACAACTGATGTGAGATTCATGGCTTTTTACCTGGCTCCTTACCAAGACTATAACTTCTTCCTCCATTCTAGCGAAGGCCTACCATTCTTGATGGTATATTGCTAGTACTCCACTTTAGTGCACAGTCGATCCAACGAACACCCACCATTCTCGATGGGTGGCACATCACTAATACTCCATCTAGTATACAGTTGATGTGGGATTCATGGCTATTCATCAAGACTATGACATTTTTTTTCACTTTAACGAAGGCCCATCGGTACCTTTAGTACACAGTCGATATAAGATTCATGGCTCTTCATTAAGACTATGACATATTTCCCATTCTAACGAAGACCCACCATCCTTGGTAGCACATCACTAGTACCCCACTCTATACCACACCATCTTTTATTGCATATCACTAGTACCTTATTCTAGTACACAGTCGATGTAAAATTTATGGCTCCTCACTAGGACTACGACATCTTTTCTCACTTTAAGGCCTACCATCCTCGGTGGTACATCACTGGTATGAACACTTATATCTTCATTCTAGTACACTTACCATCTTTGGTGACACATTACTAGTATGCCATTTTAGTACACAGTCGATGTAACGTTCATAACTATTTATCAAGACTATGACATGGTACATCACTAGTGTGAATGCTTATATCTCCACTCTAGTACACATGTCACGGATCTAAGGAAGAGTCCTGAATCCCACATCGAACATAATAGGAGGATCACTGGGGTATAAAAAGGTTCACTCTATCTCTTTCTTGTGAAACACCTTTTGTAAGATAAAATCATGAGGCCAGGGGGTCAGAGCGGATAATACCTCACAAGGGTATGAACCGTGACAGGTAGGTTAATCTGGGACATCGAAAGGGTGAATGCCCAGATCTCGAAGCCACGCGGGTTCAGAGTTTAAGTCTCGACCTGTGACAAGTGGTATCAGAGTCAGTCTTAAATCGTTCAATCCACGTCAAACACCTCAAGGGAGGTAGGCAGGGTGATCAGCCTCCGTGACGAGGACGTTACGAGGTTGGGTGATAGAGAATGTCATGGACCTAAGGAGGAGTCTTGAATCCCACATCGAACATAATAGGAGGGTCACTGGGGTATAAAAGGGTTCACACTATCTTTTTCTTGTAAGGTACCTTTTGTAAGATAAAACCGTGAGGTCAGGGGGCCAGAGCGGACAATACCTCACAAGAGTGTGAACCGTGACAGGTAGGCTGATTTAAGATACTGAAAGGATAAATGTCCGGGTCTTAAAATCGCTTGGATTCAAAGTTTAAATCTCGACCCGTGACACACACACCATCCTCAGTGGCACATCGTTAGTATCCCACTATAATACACAATTATGATACATCGTTAGTGCGAACACTTATTCCCTACTCTAGTACACTCACCATCCCTGGTAGTATATTAGTAGTACCTCACTCTAGTACATAGTCGATATGAGATTCATAACTTTTCACTAGGACTATGACATGGTACATCGCTAATGTGAACATTTATATCCCTACTTTAGTATACACACCATCCTCGGTGGTACATCACTAGTGTGAACACTTATATTTTTACTTTAGTATACACACCATTATCGGTGATATATCGTTAGTATCTCACTCTAGTACATAGTCGATGTGAGATTTATGACTCCTCACCAAGATTATGACATGATACATCGTTAGTGTAAACACTTATATCCCTATTTTAATACACATACCATCCCTGGTGGCACATCACTAGTACCCTACTTTAATACATAGTCAATGTGAGATTCATAATTCTTTATTAAGACTATGACATCTTCTTCTCGATGGTACATTGCTAGTGTGAACACTTATATTTCAAGATTAAATTTATTTCACAGTTAATGTGAGATTCATCACTCCAAGACCTACCATGAAATATATCTAGTGTGATCATTTATATCCCCACTTTAGTACACATACCATCCCCGATGGCAAATTGCTAGTACTCCACTTTAATACATAGTTGATGTAAGATTCATGACTCCTCACTAAGACTAAAACTATGACATCTTTCTTCTCAATGGTACATCGCTAATGTGAACACTTATATCTCAAGATTAACTCTAGTATACAGTTAATATGATATTCATCTTCCCTTACTCTAAGGCTCATTATCCCAGGTAGTACATCGCTAGTGTGAATAATTATATCCTAAAATCAATTATAGTATACAGTTAATGTGAAATTCATTTTTTCTTACTTAAAGACCCAGTATCCCCGAGGTACATCATTAGTGTAAACACTTATATCTTAAGATAAATTTTAATACACAGCCAATATGAGTATGGTATATAACTCATCTTCTCTCACTCTAAAGCCCACGATTCTCGATGGTACATTGCTAGTATGAACACTTATATTTCAAGATCAACTCTAGTATATATTTTAAGGCCTATTATCTTTAAGATTTATTTTTTCTCACTTTAAAGCCTACAATTTCTGCTGGTACATTGCTAGTATGAACATATATATTTTAAAACCAACTCTAATACACACTTCAAGGCCTATCATCCTTAAGATTCATTTTTTTTCACTCCAACACCCACTATCCCTGATGGTACATCACTAATGCGAACATTTATATTTCAAGATCAATTTTAATACACAGCCAATATGAGTATAGTACATAGCTCATCTTTTCTCACTCTAAAGCCTATCGTTCTTGATGGTACATCGTTAGTGTAAATATTTATATTTTAAGATCAACTCTAGTATACATTTTAAGGCCTACCATTCTTGGTGGTACATTGTTAGTGTGAATACTTATATCTCAAAATCAACTATAGTACACATTCTAAAGCCCATCATTCCTGTGATTTATCTTTTTTTCTCTCTAGAGCCCATTATCTCTGGTGGTACATCATTAGTGTGAACACTTATATCTTAAGATCAATTTTAGTACACAGTCAATATGAGTCTAGTACATATCTCATCTTCTTTTACTTTAAGGCTTATCATCTCTGGTGGTACATCACTAGTGTGAACATTTATATCTCAAGACCAATTTTAATACACAACCAATATGAGTATAGTACATAGCTAATGTGAGATGGTTTCTCACCAAGACTATGATATCTTTTCTTACTTCAAAGCCCGATAATACATTACTAGTATGAATACTTATATCTCAAGACCAACTCTAATATACAGTTAATATGAATTCATGACTCTTCTTTAAGATTATGACATCTTTTCTCATTTCAAGGCCTGATGTTATATCATTAGTACACAATTAATGTGAGATTCATGGCTCATCACTAAGGCTATCACATCTTTTTTACTCTAACAAAGGCCTAGAGACCAAGATTAATACCTATTTACCAAGACCTACCATCCTCAATGGTACATCATTAGTGTGAATACTTATATCTTAAGACTAACTTTAGTATACAGTCAATGTGAGATTCCTGACTCATCACTAAGACTATGACAATGACATATTTTCTTATTTTAACAAAGACTCAGGAACTAGGACTATGATTTTCTCATCAGGACTATAACATCTTTTTTCACTCCAATAAAGGCTCATCACCAAGATTATGACATCTTTTTTCGCTTTAATGAAGGCTCGAGGACTAGGACTATGACCTCTTCATCAGGACTATGATATCTTTTTTCACTCCAACGAAGGTTCACCATCTCTGATGGTACATCTTTAATATGGCATCTTTTATTACTTTAATGAAAGCCTGTGACTAGTGTCACGGGTCAAGACTTAAGCTTCGAACCCTAGCATTCACCCTTTCGACGTCTCGGATCAACCTGACCGCCACAGTTCACACCCTTGTGAGGTATTGTCTACTCTGGTCCTCCTGACCTCACAATTTTATCCTACAAAAGGCGTCTCACAAGAGAGAGGTAGTGTGAACCCTTTTATACCCAGTGACCTTCCTATTATATTTGATGTGAGATTCAAGACTCTTTCTTATATCCGTGACACTAAGACTATGACCTTTTTATTAAGACTATGATATCTTTTTTTACTTTAACGAAAGAGAACTATGCCATCTTTCTTTACTTTAATAAAAGTTCGTTATCTCTAATGGTATATTACTAGTATGACATCTTTTTCCACTTTAATGAAGGCCTAAACCCATCATTTTTATGGTACATCTCTAGTATAATATCTTTTCCCACTTCAATGAAAGCTCAAACCTATAATTCCTGATGGTACATCGTTAGTATAACATTTTTTTTCACTTTAATGAAGGTTTGAAACTAACACTATGACCTTTTCACTAGGACTATGATATCTTTTCTAACTATAACGAAAGTTTACCATCCTCAGTGGTATATCACTATTACGACAAGTGGTGTTAACACTTATATCTTAAGATTAACCTAGTACACAGTCAATACACTCATCACCAAAACTATGACATCTTTTCTCACTCTAATGAAAGTCAGAGGACCAAGACCATGACCTCTTCACTAGGATTATAACATAGACTATAACATTTTTTCTCATCCTAACAAAAGCTCACCATCTTCGATGGTACATTATTAGTATGACAGGTGATGTAAACACTTATATCTCATGACTAACTCTAGTACATAGTCAATGTACTTATCATTAGAACTATGACATTTTTTTCTACTTTAACGAAGGTTTGAGGACAGGATTATGACCTTTTCACTAGGACTATAATATCTTATTACACTTTAATGAAAGCCTACCATCTCTGATGGTACATAGCTAGTATGATATCTACTTTCATTTCGATGAAAGCCTGAGACTAAGACTATAACCTCTTCACTATGACTATGATATCTTTTCTGACTCTAACGAAGGTCCATTATCTTCGATGGTACATCACTAGTATGACAGGTGGTGTGAACACTTATATACTTATATTTCAAGATCAACTTTAGTACATAGCTAATATGAGATTCATGTCTCCTTACCAAAATTATGATATTTTCATCCATTTTAACAAAAACCCAAAAACCATCAAGACTATGACATCTTTTTTTACTATAATGAAGGCCTAGAGATCAAAACTATGACCCCTTCACTAGGATTATAACATGGACTATGACATAGACTAGACATATTTTCTTACTCTAATGAAAGCCCATTATCACGATAGTATATTATTAGTATGATAAGTGGTGTGAATATTTATATCTCAAGATCAATTTTAGTATACAACCAATGTACTTATCACCAAGACTATGATATCTTCTTCTACTCTAATGAAGGTTCGAATACTAAAACTATGACCTTTTTCACCAGGACTATGATATATTCTCTCACTCTAATAAAAGCTCACTATCTTCATACATAGTATGATATTTTTTCTCATTCTAACAAAGGCCTGAGATAAGGACTATGACTTTTTCACCAAGATTATGACATTGTTTCTCACTTTAATGAAGGCTTACCATCTTTGATGGTACATTACTAGTATGATATCTTTTTTCACTCTAATGAAGGCTGAGACTAATACTATGACCTTCTTACTAGAACTATAACATCTTTTTTCACTCTAACAAAGGTCAATCATCTTCGATAGCGGTGTAATCGATCGAGTTCAAGTCGATATAGTATTAAACTCAAGCTTGAGCTTGATTCAAAATTTGAAGCTCAAAATTCAGCTTGAACTCGATCGAATTTTATTTTATTTAGCAAGAGCTTGACTCGAGATAAAAAATAAGCTACTTAAGCTCACTCGATTAGGCTTGATTAACATGTAAAAATAAGTTTAATTTTTATATTTGATAAAAGCTTGATTATTTATGCTCGATTTTGAGTTTAAGATATTTTATTAATTAAAATAATAAAAATATATTTAAATATAAAAGCTCAATTAAGCTTGTGAGCTACTTGAGTTGGATATAAAAGTATTTGAACTTGGCTTGATTGATTTGTCAAGCTACTCGAGCTCGAGCTTAACTCAATAATAATCGAGTTGAATTTGAGTTTTATTCGAATCAAACCTGAATAATTTATGAGTACTAATGTATCATTTATACTTATAATATTTGATGGTACATTACTAGTACGATAGGTGGTGTGAACATTTATGTACTTATATCTTAAGATCAACTCTAGTATACAACCAATGTGGGATTCATGTTTTCTTACTAGGACTATGATATATTTTTTTACTTCAACGAAAGCCTAGAGACCAATACTATGACATATTTTCCACTCTAACGCTAATGAAAGCCCGAAAACCAGTACTTTAACATTTTTTCCACTCTAACAAAAGCTCAAAGATGATACTAGCGATGTATCACAGGTGGTGTGAATACTTATATCTCAAGACCAACTCTAGTACACAGCTAATGTAGGATTTATGGCTCTTTACAAAGACTATGACATCTTTTTCCACTACAACGAAAGCTCGTAGACCTTTTCCTCCACTCTAATGAAAGCTTAGAGACCAGTGCTATGACATCTTCCCTCATTCCAATGAAAGCCCACCATCTTCACTGGTACATCATTAGTATCCCACTCTAGTATACAATTGATATGAGATTTATGGCTCTTCAACAATATTTTTTCCCATTCCAACGAAAGCCCATCATCCCTATTGCTAGTACTCCACTTTAGTACATAATTGATCCAACGAACGCCTACTATTCCCAGTCCTCGATGACATATCGCTGGTGCCCCACTCTAGTACACAGTCGATCTAACGAAGGCCCACTATCATTGATGGCACATCGCTAATACCCCACTCTAGTATGCAGTCGATGTCCACTATAGTACATAACTGATCCAACAAAGGCCTACCATCTCCGGTGGCACATTGCTAGTACCTCACTTTAGTAAACAACTAATGTAAGATTCATAGTTCCCTAATGGTATATCGCTAGTATCGCACTCTAGTACACAATCGATCCAACTAAGGTTTACTATTTTCATGGCACATTGTTAGTACCCTACTCTAGTACACCATCGATGTGAGATTCATCGCTCCTTACTATGACTATGACATATTTTCCACTCCAACAAAGGCTCACTATCTTCGATGACACATTGTTAGTATCTTAGAGCCGACCTGGTACCAAATGTGACGGTTTATATTAACTTATGAGATATTCTCCACTTCGACTCATTATACCTCATAATTTTATTTTATACAAAATGCCTCACAACTTGAAAGTGGTGTGAACCTTTATATTTTAAGATCAACTCTAATACACAATCAATGTAAGATTTATGACTTTTTATCAAGATCATAACATTCTCCTTAGGGCCACATTTTCCGATGGCACATTATTAGTATCCTAGACCATATGTCATAACCTACACCAACTTACAAGGTATTATCTATTTTGACTCATTGGATCTCATGATTTTATCTTATAAAAGTTACTTCATAAGTTAGTGTGGACTATAACATTTGGTATCAAAGCTGGCTTTAGGGTATTAGTGATGTGACATAGGTAATAGTGGGCTTTTATTGGAGTGAGGATGATTTTATGATCTTGATGAGTAATCATAAATTTTATATTAATTGTGTATTAAAATTAATTTTAAGATATAAATATTTATATTACTTTTAACTTGTGAGATATTTTTATGAAATAAAATTATAAAATTAAATAAATTAAAATAAATAATACTTTATAAGTTAATGTAAATTATGATACTTAAATTGATTTTGAACATAGTGTAAAAGGGAAAATCTGTAAAGGGGAAAAACTGAAAAAACAAACGAAAAAAAAACTACATGGCCATCTTCCTGTTATTCGAAATTCGAGAAAAAGAAAAAAAACACTATCCCTAAAGTCAACTAGGCAGAGGAAATAGGCCAGGCTAGGCGTCACATTCACGAAAGGCCTAAAGCTTCAAGCTAATCGTAACCACAAGCCCAGAAGCCAACTAGGCAGAGGAAGGAATGTCAGGCTAGGCGTCAGCCGCGTCACATTCACGAAAGGTACAAAAGCTACAAGCTAATGGTAACCATCCAGTTCCTTGCAAGCGATGGTTGTTTCTCTTCACCATTTGCATTGCATTTCGACACCCAAATCTCACCTTATTCGGCTTCTCAGCCACAATATTTCTTCATAATACTACTTTATTTTTATCTTTATAAAATGGGTTTCCCTTCCCATAATACTACTTTAATTTTATCTCTATAAAAAGGGTTTCTCTTCTCTCAAGTCTCAGCTCTGTTCTGCTCTCTGTTTCAGCGTTTTCACGGTCCAAGAATGCGAAACGAAAGACACAGCTGAATTCTTCTCTTTTTTTTTTTTTTTAAATTTGTTTATTACATTATACAATTATTAAATAAAAAAAATGAATGGTATTACTTCTCGTTTTGATTTCAAAGAGATTCAAGAGAAGGTGTCTTTTCACTTGAGACCTTGGCATCGCTCATTTCAATTCTGGGTGCGAGCTGCTGATATTTATACGGGCTACAAGGTTCCTCTCTCTCTCTGGCCTCTGCTGTCCTGTTTGTCTTAATCTGACAGAATTTGGTTGTTGGATAATTTTTGATAGGTGTTTCAAGTTAGAGTGAGTTTTGTGAAGGATGTGCAAAAGCAAGAGGCAATGTGGGAAAGACAGCATGAACTTGCTGCTGACAAGATTTATGCTATGTGTTCTGACCTTGGTGGGTTCTTCCTCAAGGTAGTTTGATTTGAGCCATCAATTTTCATTTCTTTTAATCTCAATTGGTTTTTCTTTCCCTTGTATCTTACCATGAGTTTTGCTGTGAAAACGGTTCAAATCAAATGGGTTTCTGTCTGTTTTTATTTTCTTTACTGTTTGATTTCTTATTTGTTGCTTGTTTTGTTGATTTTGGCTCTTCTTAGCTCTTGGTATGCTACAAAGTCTTTGCTTTTATGTTCTTTCAGTTCAGTCAAAGAATGGTTTACCTGTTTGATTGTGTTCCTTTTTCCTCTTGAATCCCAGTTTTGCTCATCGACATTTTTCTTTTCACTTTGTATTGAGCTTTTTTTTTTTTGTTTCCCAATGATAGAGTGATTGGTGATGTTCATTGGATTTAGGGTATCTCTATATTTTATTAAAGACTGTTATAATTGCTTGTTGTACACTCTGCTACTTGGATTAAATTAGGTTGCTCAAATTATTGGGAAGCCAGACCTAGCCCCCGCGGCATGGGTGAAAAAACTTGTTACTTTGTGTGATCAAGCTCCAGCGACACCATTTGATGCTGTTCAACTTGTTTTAGAGAAGGAGTTGGGTCGAAGCATTGGTGAGACTTTTGAAAAGTTTGATGTAAATCCTCTTGGTTCAGCTTCAATTGCTCAGGTACCATTTTCCATTTCTTTACCTAGCTTAAAGTTCTGATACGAGCAGGCTGGGAAGGGTAACTGTTGAAACATTTAAATAATTAAATCAGAAAAGAATGAGCATTTTCATTAAATAAGCTTCATGTTTGCCAACATACAACAGGATACTGCACATTTCCAGTTTTAATGTTACCATTTCAATAATTTGGTTTCTTATTTTCTTTTTTAAAATAGTCATTGGCTTGACTCTGAATTCCTACTGGTTTTAACTTTCTGACAAGTTTTGAATATGTTTCTGCCTGAAAGTTTAACAGTTTAGTAAGGGTCTGGGGGAAAATATTGTGCTGGAAATAGGATATTGCTAATAAGAATCTTATGGATATACCTTCAATGTGTTCATCTCTGAATTAGGTTCATCGAGCAAGACTCAGAGGTGAAAAGAATGATATTGTTGTTAAGGTAAGTACTGTTGAAGATGATTTTAAAGCCTCACATGTCCATGAAATTCTGACTATTAAGTTTATGACAGGTGCAACATCCAGGAGTCCAAGAACTGATGATGACAGACATCTGTAACTTGCAAGCATTTGCATTGTACATGCAAAGGACAGATATCAAATTTGATCTGTATTCTGTTACCAAGGAAATGGAAAAACAGGTGTTTATATTCACACTGATATTCCTTGCAAAGCACATCTATCCTTGTTTTCCAATTTCTTCTGTTTTCATGTCTTCTTAACTTATTTTTTGGTTTTGAATGATTAATAATAATGGCTAGGAGAAAAATTGAAGAATGATGGATCTGATTCATAGTAATAAGGAAGCATCATACTCAAGAGAAAAACTAATAGTCATCGCTGAAGGCTTTTATAGTTCTTGAATCTCATTAATCAATCAATTTGTAATAAATCATTTCCAGTCACCAAAATCTAATTCTATCCTCATGGCATAGCTTATTCAGCTAGGCCATTTAAAAAACTGTTCAAGCAAGACTCATCTTCTTTGTTTTCCCAAATTTGTTAAACTAATCATTTTTCTCATCTTGGATGAAACTATTATGAGGTGTAATATCAAGTTCTTACATGTGGTCCATTTGTATATTCTGAATGGTAGAGAAACTTGATTTAGTGAATATCAGTGCTTATATTCAGTATTGCTTTGTACTATATTAACTATGATTGTTATGTTGAGAACTACTCCCTGATAAAAATTTGCAACTTATGCATGTTTTAAAGCTTTTAATGGAATTTATAATCATGCTCATTTAGATGGTTGATCTCAAGCCTTTAAGTTATGGTAATGAGGCTATCTTCTAGATATCGATTCTCAGCAGTAACACTCACATACTGAATTTTGCCTGTACTTATGATTTGAATTTTATGAGCTGCACCTTTGATACCTAAGCCAGAGAAAGATATCTTCCTCTTCTCGTTATTCTTCTTCTTTTAACTACTGATATATGTTTTTCGGTTTCTCTGTCCAAGGGAACTTTTTCTTGTAAGATGTTTTAATCTATTTGTTGATTGGACTTATGCTTTATATACTTTTCAGATAATGTAAATTGAAAGTATCCTTCCACATTGATTTGAATTTCATTGTTCTTCTCGATGTTGTTATTTATTTATCCTTTGTGCTATTCAAGATGGGGCATTGTGGGAAAATACTTATTTACAACTGGTTGTAATCTTGTAATCTGTATATTTATATTTATATATCTAGAATTAAGTATTTGTATCCTTAGAATTAAAAACAAAAAATTAGGATCGACAATCCCTCAATTATAGGATCAGTTTTAGGAAGATTTAGATTCCTAGTTTACTCATTAGTTAGTTGTATATAAACCTAAGGTGCTTGTATAATTCTTTAAGAGCAGTTTTACTCTTAGTTTTTCACACAATTTTATTTTTTTAGTTTTTTTCACATGGTATCAAAGCTTTAGGCTCTTCTTGGGAAGAAACTTTTTTCAGCCTCCGTTGCTGAATTTTATTTCAGGCCTTCATAGCTAAATCTTGTTAAATCTTTTAGTTATATTTTTTCCTTCTTTGGCATTCATTGCCTAGAATCGTCTCTGGTTAAATCTTTATTATCAATACTCATTTCAGTCTCGAGAAAGATAATCATGCCAGAGATGGTAGAATTTGCCACTACTACCCGATTTGAAAAAGTGACAATTGATAAAACCATCGAAGTACTTCAGAAGTCTTGAGAACAAAAAGAGTTAGACAGAGAAGAGATTGAGAAACTAAGAAGCCCTACTAGGGTATGTTCTTTGGGTAAGGTCTCTAGTTCAGGTAAAACTTTTGGTTCTCATGTATTAAATGTGTCGGTTAAGCCTATTATGAGTTATTAGGTCATTGACTTAGGAATCGCATATCATATGACGCATTCCTCATTTAAGTTTAGTACATATAACCTGTGTCCTAATGATAAGAAAATTGTTGTTGTAGTTGGTTCACTTACTATAGTGGCAAGATTAGAAGATGTTCAAATTAATCCCTCGTTTGTTCTTAAAAATGTTCATGTTATTGGATTGTCTACTAATATGATATCTATACAAAAACTTACTGGGGAGATGAACTGCAAAGTGATTTTTTATCCCTCCTATTGTGAATTTCAGGACGAGAGTTCAGGGAAGAGGATTAGACTTGCTAAGAAGAAAGATGGATTATACTATCTTGAGACATCAAATAACACAAGAAATATCAAGAATAGTTTATCTTTGTCATTTCTTTCTGAAAAATCTCCTAAATAAGGCAAAATCTAGCTTTATCATTTTCGTCTTAGACATCCTTCTTTTGCAACTTTGAAAAACATGTTTCTTTCTTTGTTTAAAGGATTTAATGCCAAAAATTTTATTGTGATGTTTGTGAACTTGCAAAGCATAGACGTGTCTTTTCCAGTTAGCAATAAAAGAAGTTTTACTCTTTTTTACTTGATTCATAGTGACATATGGGGTTCTTCTACAACTTCTAATATTTTTGGTGTAAGGTGGTTTGTTTTTTTCATAAATGATTGTACCCGATTCTCTTGGATAATTTTATTTAAATCTAAATTAGATGCGAATAGTGTGTTTTTAAGCTTCCAAAACATGATTCAAAATTAATTTGGAGTAAAAATCAAGAGATTTAGGTCTGATAATGCAAGAGATTATTTCAATTAGAGTTTATGTACCTATTTCCAAAAGGATGAGATTATAATCTTGTGTTAATACTCCACAGCAGGATGGAGTGGCAGAGAGAAAAAACAGCCATGTACAAGCCATAACTTGAGCTTTACTTTTTCAAGCAAACGTACCCAAATCTTACTGGGGCAAGCTATTTTCACTGTCACACATTATAAATAGGTTACTTTCAAGGGTTTTGAGATTTAAAACTCCTATGGAATTACTCTTACAATTCTATCCCAACTTTACTACCACAAACCTCACACCTAGAATATTTGGTTGTAAATCATTTGTTCATGTTCATAGTCATAGTAGGAGGAAGTTGGATCTTATAGCAATTAAGTGCATTTTTGTGGGGTATTCATCAACTCAGAAAGGGTATAAGTGCTATCATCCTCATAAAAATTTTTTTTGTATCTACAGATGTCACTTTTGAAGAAAGTAAACCATTTTTTACTCAACCTTATCTTTAGAGGGAGACTTTATTCATGGAAGATAAGGATAAAGATTTTTTTTTGCTTGACTTGTCCTCCTCTTCAACATTTTCATCCGTTAATTCTTCTGAATCCAAGTCAAACATTGTATTTCAATTTGAACCCATTCCAAACATAGAAGATGTGACAAATGATGATATTGTTTTTGATTCTATGAAGGAATTACATGTGTACTCAAGAAGGAAAGTTCCAAATCCTAAACTAGTGCAAGTCCAAGAACTTGATTCTAACTTTGGAATTGAGGTAACTATAGTCTTTTACTTTGTTTCTCAAAATGAGCATGAATCTCCTAAAACTATAACTAGTGATTATGATCTACTTATTGCCATTAGAAAAGGAACCACGGAATGTACTAAGCATCCACTATACCCAATCTCTAATTTTGTGTCATTTGAAAAATTTCACCATCCCACAAAAATTTTCTTGTGAGCTTAAATACTATTTTTATTCAAACTACGTTATCCGACGCATTGTTCAATGAAAAATTGAGCCAAGCCATCAAAATAGAAATGGAAGTCTTAGAGAAAAAAAAGACATGGGAATTGGTAGAATTGCCTAAAGGAAAAAATTCAGTTGGGTGTAAATGGGTTTTCATTGTAAAATACAAGGCGGATGGTATTGTTGAAAGGCATAAAGCTAAGTTGGTGGCCAAGGGCTACACTCAAACTTATGGAATAGATTATCAGGAAACTTTTGGGCAATTGCCAAGATGAATAAAGTTAGGATTTTGTTATTATTGACTGCAAATTACAATTGGTAGCTTCAACAATTTGAGCTAAAGAATGTTTTTCTACATGGTGATTTGGAAGAAGAATATATATGAAGGTTTCACCGAGATTTGGAGGTCATCTAGAAGAAAACAAAGTATGCAAGCTGAAAAAAGCTTTATATGGCCTTAAACAATCTCCTAGGGCTTGGTTTGGGATATTTGCCAAAGTGATGCTAGCAATGGGATATAAGCAGAGGTAAAGAGGTCACACATTGTTTATCAAGCATTCTGATTCAGGGAGAGTCACCGTTTTATTAGCGTATGTTGATGATATAATTGTAATCGTAGATGATGAAAAAGAGAGAGAATCTCTAAAATAGTGTTTGGTTAGAGAATTTGAGATAAAAGAGCTAGGGAGATTGAAGTGCTTCCTAGGAATTGAAGTAGCTCACTCACGGCATGGTATTTTCATCTCACAACAGAAAAATGTGATGAATCTTTTGAAGGAAACTGGGAAGCTCGTATGTAAACTTACAAATACCACTATAGATCCTAATTATAAATTTGGAGAAGCTAATGAAGATGCTGCTGTAGATAGAGAGATATGCTAGAGATTAGTTGGAAGACTCATTTATCTCTCACATACTAGACTTAATATAGCATATGTTGTGAGTGTGATAAGTCTATTTATGCATAGTTTTAAAAAAGTGCACCTACAGGCTATCTACCGTGTATTGCACTACTTGAAGGCCAATCTTGGAAGAGGCATCTTATTTAAAAGAAATTTGGGATTAGTTCTAGAGGCATATACAAATGCAAATTATGCAAGTTCAGCAACTGATAGAAGATTCACCTCAGGCTACTACACATTCTTAGGTGGTAATCTTGTGACTTGGAGGAGTAAAAAACAGAATATGGTGGTAAGATTAAGTGCTGAAGTAGAGTTTAGAGCAATGACTCAAAGAATTTGTGAATTACTATGGTTAAAGATTATCTTAAAAGACTTGAAGTTCAAGTGGGATGGACCAGTGTGACTCTACTATGATAACAAGTCTACAATAACAATTGCACACAATCCCGTGCAACATGATAGAACAAAAAACATTGAATTAGACTGGCATTTCATAAAGGAAAAACTAGATTGTGGGTTGATTTGTACATCGTATGTATCAACCAAAGGTCAACTTGCAGATGTGTTGACTAAAGGTCTCAGCAGTGCAACATTTCAAGAAATTATTTCCAAGCTAGGGATGGAAAACCCTTATTCACCAGCCTGAGGGGGAGTGTGGGAAAATACTTATTTAAAGTTGGTTGTAATCTTGTAATCTATATATTTATATTTGTATTTCTAGAATTAAATATTTATATTCCTAGAATTAAGGACAAAAAATTAGCATAGACAATCCTCAATTATAGGATCAATTTTAGGAAGATTTAGTTTCCTAGTTTACCCACTAGTTAGTTGTATATAAACTTAAGGTGCTTGTATAATTCTTTAAGAGTAGTTTTTCAATATACATTCAGTTTTACTTTTAATTTTTCACACAGTTTTATTTTTTAGTTTTTTTCCACAAGCATAGATTGTGTAAGATGTTTTAATCTATTTGTTGATTGGACTTATGCTTTATATACTTTCCGGATTATGTAAGTTGAGAGTATCCTTCCACATTGTTTTGAATTTCATTGTTCTTCTGGATGTCGTTATTTATTTATCCTTTCTGCTATTCAAGATTGGGTATGAATTCGACTTTGTAAGAGAAGCCAATGCTATGGAGAGAATTAGCCATTTCTTATATGAGAACAACAAAAAGACCCCAGTTCTGGTTCCAAGAGTGCTACAGGATTTCATCACAAGGCAAGTCTGTGTTGTTGTCTTATCGTATAATGACATCTTTGAACAGATAAATCAGTAATTCTGCCCATTGCTTGTAGAGGTTTGTCCTAGAACCATCCAAGGATATGTGTTTGAATATGCATCTGCCATTCCATTTGGGTCTACTGTTTTTACTTTAGGAGTGTTGTTTTTATCAGTTAGATTGACCAGCATAAAGGCTGTGGAATGCACTTTCATTTATTTTGTCTTTTTAAATTTTGTGTGCTTAGCAGCAAGTTAGCTATGAATTTTGTTATCCTTGTTACTGTTGCATTGTTGACCCCTAAAATATTTGTTAGTTTTTGAGATAAAACATGTAAGTTGTTGCCTATTTAGTTGAAGGTAAATAGTTGGCAGGAAAGATAAATGCACTTTGACACAAAAGGAATTGCATATCTTAGCTCATTTCATCTATCCTTTTTTTTTTCTTTTATTGAGTCCAACCCAAAAAGTTAGAACAAGACTTTCTATGACTGTCAGGATTCAGTTGCTAACGAGGGAAAAGATTGATTGGGGATTGTTAGTCCTTGTTCTTTCTAATTATATCACCTCGACATTTGGTATGTGCACACCACACATTAGAATGGTTGCAGTGATATTTCCTGTTATAAGTTGCTCCTAGTTCTTATGCATGCATTTAACTGTCATCATTTTTTTTTTCTTGGAAAAGCCATTTGGCTATTCATCATGATTGTACCATATCTTACCAACACAAAGATAAAGATCAGGCCATTGCTTCCCTTTAACCCTCTATTAAATTTCTCTGCTAAAACAGTATCATAATTCAATTCGTGTTCTATTTTTGACATGGACAGCAGATGCTATTTTATTCTGTCATTATATTGAGTTTCCTTGATGTTTTCTAGATGGTGGATGCATTTTATGTTATTTCTCTTCATGAACTTCTTCTACTGCTTCATTACTGATGCTGGCATTTCAGTAATGCGATGTTTATCTGTTTAAATAGGAGGGTCTTAGTGATGGAATATATTGATGGAATCCCTATCTTGAATCTTGGTGATGAAATGGCTAAAAGAGGAATAAATCCTGGTGGTAGGATGGCAGCAGCCGCAAAGCAGTAAGCATCTAGATTGCCCAGGGTTCTTCTTGTCTTATTCTTTCTTATTTTAAGAGCTATTACTCTCCTGCTATAGATTCTTTTTCGTTTGAACTTGAAATAAAGTAATAAGTTTCCAGTTTGCTGATATTACATTTTCTCCAAAATCTTGTAGTGGATCTGTCATGCATTTTTTTATTCCATTCAGATGTTCTTATCGCTTAATGTTTTTCTTCTCCTTGATGTTCTTTAGGTTATCTATGAAGGCTATGAGTCTTATCACTTCTGGTTTCCTAAGTTGTTTTTTCTTCCTCCTCAAAAGAGAAAATAAGAAAATTTCTGTGCCTATTGAGAAATGGCTCCTATTCTCCTTCTTCCGTCATCTTGGCCTTTTTTTTTTTTTTTCAGAATTTCTAATAAGGCCTTAAAATAATGCTTGTTGTGAATGCAGGAACATACTTAAGAGTTTGACACTAGCATATGGACAGATGATACTAAAGAGTGGTTTCTTCCATGCGGATCCCCATCCTGGGAATATATTGATCTGTAAAGGATCAGAGGCAAGGTTTTTTCTGGCCAATATTCAAACGCAAGTTGGCTGTCATGATTTTTTTTTTTTTAAATTATGATATAAGCCTTCTTTCCATTTCTTATTCTTATATAATCTTCCATATAGCATACTGATGATTGACTGGAATATTGAACTCTCCATGCCAATGGTGCAATCATTTGTTTAATCAGTTTGTTTTTTCTCCTTAAGCCAGGTTGCCTTACTGGACTATGGGCAAGCGAAGGATCTGCCTGACCAGTTGAGGCTAGGATATGCTAAGTTGGTTCTTGCCATGGCTGATAATGATCCTGTAAAAGCAACAGAAAGCTATAGGTAAACTTGTGGGTTTCAATTTGTGCTTTCAGTAACCTTTCAATACAAAATTCAGTTGTTTGACAGGACAAGAAGGGAACTTAAGTCCTAACTGCTGCATTTTGTGTCCAAGTGCATACGATAATCATTTGTGTTCGAATAAAGTAAGAATAATAGGCAATTTGTGGAGAGATCCACATGAATCTAGTGAAAGGTTAAATAATTGCATCGGTTCCACATTGCTATCCTAACATTTTTCAATCTCTAATTGGGGTGGATTATGTTGTTTTGTCCTTGATTTTAGGGAACTTGGCATAGATACTGTAAGCAATTGTGAGAATGAACAACAGGAACTGCTTCGCTTGGCACAGACAATGTTCGATACGAAACTACCTCCTGGAGTGGTGATGCTGCAACCATTCTCAGAAGATTCTTCAATAAAAAAAGTTGGTGTACGGGTAAGGGCTAATATAAAACAGTTTAATCACCACAGTCCCCCAGCCCCAACCCCTAAAAAACCCCTGATCTTTGTTCTTGCTCAGTTTGGTGTAATTGTCTGAACTCTGAAGCACTCACTATTCTTACAAGATTTGTCTCTTTATCTGGCATTGATGTTTATTTGTTTCTCAGTCAGAAGTTAGATAATAATTTCCAGTGATTATAACAAATTCTTTTTCTTGGCTATGGCAGTCTTTTCCAGAGGAACTTTTTTCTATTCTTCGTACAGTACATCTTCTGAGAGGACTTAGTGTTGGTCTTGGAATCAACTACTCGTGTGCAGAACAGTGGAGGCCTATTGCAGAAGAGGCTTTGTATAAGGCTGGAAGGTTAAAAGGTATCCTTTTCGAACCATAAGCTAAATTTAGTGTTGCAATTAAACCACACTTAGTGAAGCCTTTCAAAATTTGATTGATTTTTTTTCCTTTTCTGCATATGGAATAGGAAAACTTGCATTTAGAAAACAATCAGCCCAACATCACTTTTCCTCTTTTTCTTCTTCATGATAGATTAGCTAAACTCTGAAAAAAGAAATAGCACCAAGCTATATTTTTATTGACCATTTAGAATTGCATCCCTGGATTGATAATTGTCTAAAATGTCCAATATACAGAATTATTGGATGTACCGGATTCAAACCTGTTTCATGGGGACGCCCATCCTCCATATCTTATCACTAGGCTCAACGGCTCATGGCCAAATTACATTTACCAGTCTCCACCTTTTTGTTATTTTAAATATGATGAGCCTATTGATATTGTTTTAAGTCAGATTCATGTCACAAATCAAAATGGCAAGAATCATCTTGCCACATTTTTTTGTCAGATTTGGTAATTCAACCTTTTGATTCTTTTCCGCCTACTGTTGAGCAATTGTAACGTCTGAATTCCTCCACATGCAGTATAGATGTGTAAAATTCCATTAAAACTTACCTTTAATCCTGGAATTTGCATATTGAACTGTCTTCCATGTAATTTTCACTTTCTTTGGTCCGATTTTAGGTGCGAATCAAAAGACTAAAGTTCATAAGCGGGGTTTGTTTAGAAGATTTTTCTGGAGAGATTGATTGGCTTGAAGAAGAGGTAGGCTTAAATCAGTCTATAACTGTTTGCTGTATGTATACTTCAAGCTTGTTTGTAGACTGATCAACAATTTCCTCTTTTGATGTGGAAATTTGATTCATTCATAGAAGATACATTTGTGATTTTTACAAGCTCCTTAGTGGTAATTTGTATGCAGCAAGCAAATTGCTTTGACATACAACAATTCTCCAACAATTCAGAACCCATTTCCTCTCTTCAACAAGTAGGGAAGTGGATAAAGCAGCAGCAACATACATATGTACCTTCAAAGCATGTAAATTGGGAAAGATTTTACTCTTCCCCATAGTTAGATATCCCAGTCCTTAAAGCAAACCAATCCTCAGCCCCATTTAACTAAACAATCAGCCGAACCAGAATCGGAAGCAATCGGCCGAACTGGAATCGGAATCTTAGGAAGAAATAGGGTATTCATTGGTTGCAGATGCATTGAAAATGATCTTCTTTATTGTCAGCCATTTGGGTAGAATTTTAACTTTTTTTTTTTTTACTAAAAGCAAAAGCTTAAGGAGTGATTTAAGGACCCATGTTCGCATTTAGGGTTGTATTGTATACAAATTAATTCATTGAAATTAGTGGATGATACAAACTAAAAACGGCATGAAAATTTTCCACGCTCCACCGGTCACAGACTTTAAGAGAGTCCAAGTTTGATGGGTTTTTATGTCATTTGCTGATGGGAGTAAAATCATTTGCCAGTAATTGTTTTTCACATAAGAACGAGTTCATGACCTTTCTTTTGGATACAATTATGAGTGCTACTGCTAAATGCACTCCAGTATTTTCGTTTTATACTTCATCATTTTTTTTTTTATAAAATTTTTATAAGTAAAATTATTTAAATATCTTTTTACTTTTAACATCTACACCAAAACCAATTCATTTTTATTCACCAGAAACACTGGTTAAAAATTATTTTATTTCCGATAATTATAATTTTTTTAAAATATAGTAAAGGACATTATTTTAGTTTTGTTTAAGTTTAATTTTTTTCTAGGACAATATTTAAGAATAATTAAGAGTACCTTTCAAATTTTGTCTGGATTAATATTTTTTCATACGATCTTAAAAAAAAAAAACCATTTTCTAAGATTAATTTGATTATTCAAAAATTTACTTTTAAATATTTTTTTACTAAACACAATTTGAAAAATAAAATAAAAAATATCACGAAAGGGAAAAATACCAATAAATTATACAAGTATTAAGTTTTTTTGTAATTTCAAAAAAAAATGTTTTTTGTCAGTCAAGATTAACCAAAAAAAAAAAGAAAAAGAAAAATATTAAGCTCCTACACAAAATGGCCCAGCATGACCCGCCAATATTCAAAGTACGATAAAAGATTTGGGCGGGTCTGGTCAGTGATGAAAAAAGCTACAAGCCCAGAATCAGAGAGAGTGCTCGGTACGCTTCCCGCTTCTTCAATCCATGGCGGCAAACAAAATCCAAATCACAAGCTGCTCTTTTTTTCATTCATTTGTTCTTGTTTCCACCATTTCAAATACCCAGATCTGTCTTTTGAACTGTAGGCTGGAAAGTGGAGAAGGAAGCAGTTATTAGGGAAATACAATCAGAGAGAGAGATGTTCGGAAGAGTAAGAGCGTCGCCGTCGCCACTTGACAGCTTGGAGACTCCCCCTTCCAAGATCATCAAGGGGGATTCTCTCTCCATCTACGGTATTTCTTAAATGTCAATCCCTTTTTTATTTTAAGTTTATGAATCCATTATGATTATTATTCAACTTCTCATACAGAGGCTACGCTGATGAAGCTTAAATTGGGTTCCTATCTTCAAGACATATCATCCGATGAGGAGGCAATGGTGGTCGATACGGATTGTTCTTCTGCAAGTGTTTCAAACGGTTCAAGTGATTGTCAATCAACAGGTAATTCGCAGCAACGGAGCGAGGGTGTCTCGATTCTTTATCTGTTTTCCAAATTTAAGGCATATCAACGCACTCCAACAACTAGTCATGAAGCAATGATGATAGAGAATGATGGTTCTGCAAGTTTTTCGAGTTCTAGTGAGTGTCAACCCTTGAGCAGCGCAAAAGAGCAGGGGAACCAGGAATCTAGCAATGGTAGTTCTTTTCCTCTGTTGTGTTGATGAAAGGTTACAAACAATGGTACTATTACCTGATTGAGTGCCTGGATTTATTCTCAACTTTGTCTCTAGGAGCTTGGATTGAAAATAAGAGGAGCTTTACCGTTCTAGTTTCCTAAACATTGTACTCTAGAAAAACCCAAGCATTCATTTTGATGGATATCAAACAACGTAGAAAATTTATAACGATAGATATTCTTGCATATCAGTTGAATTTCAAGGGGTGCTTCTGGTTCTGGTTCTGGGTTTCCTTGTTTGTTGCATGACAAGGTCCTTTCCATCTTCCCGCACGGGTTCTCAAATCTGTGTATGTTTTGGATTTTCTGTTTGAATTGCCTCAAGCTACAATAAATGGTTCAATTATTAATGTCTAACTCATCATTGTGCCTTATTCTTTGTTCAAAGAGAGATGTATTAGATTTGTTAATACAAATGCTTCCAGGATGCCTTTAAAACATTAGGTGAATCAACTCAGGAGGCTTGATGAGCCATAGCTTGTGCTGGTATGTTCACAAACTTCAAAGAACAAAGGTTGCTGCTTATTCTATTTTTAACCAGCAGGAAGGATCATTAATTGTTTCTCACAAGAAAATATCAATGTCTCCTCAATTACAGAATTCAAAGTGTACTTATAAAGTTATCGGAAACAGGGACCAGAAAGGAAAAGGCATGAATTTCTTCCATTACTCTTACAAAACTGCAGGTCCAACATGACAATTACATCAATCTTCAATGAATTGTTTAAATCACAGATGAATGTTTTGACATTGAAATACAGGTGGTCAGGAGAGACTTAAAGAGTGCCTCCTCAACAATGATTTAAGCATATGCTGAAAGATCACTCATTACTCCCTTAACCATGATGCTTGAGCAGGTGTCCACTGGCATAATTCACCTTCTTTGAACCAAAGAGCTGGACAAGAAAACAAATTAAGAGAGAGAGAGAAAGTGAGAAGAACGGAGGGGGTGCCATTAAGGGAAGCCGCTACTGTGCATTCCCCTAATCTTTAAAACAGGCAAAAGGGAACAATCAAAAAGGATTCCCAGCTGATCTACTTTTGTAATTGTTCCTAGTCTAAATTAAAATTTCTTCTATTGAATCTTAGAATTAATCAGTGGCTAAATGCATAAAGCCATAAATTGTTAATTTTGAATATTAACCATATTTCAGTTAGTGCTCAATCTGTTGGAGCATGGCAGAAATTTTCTGCAGGCCAAGTGCAGAAGCTGAAACTATCTACATTCATTTGAATTCAAATTGAGAAACATACAAAAGCATTCGAGAGGAAACCATTTCGGGGACAATATACTTGATTACTCACCTGTTTCACGCCTGCCATTCTCAGGGCTGTCACTACCATGGACCACATTCCTGGCACATGTTCATTATCAGAATGTCTGCTGTCAAAGCAAATCGAAGTCAAGAAATTAGAGGCACTGGAATAGGGTAAACAGAGGCTAACCTTCCTGTTTGAACAGCAAGATCTCCTCTTATAGTGCCAGTTTCAGCCTGAAGAGGATCTGTAGACCCTATCAGCTTACGTGCAGATGCCACAACACCAACACCCTCCCAGGCCTTAAAAACATAAAATCATTATCAGTTTTCTCAATCAATAACTCATACTGGAAACTTATGATATGGGAACAAATTAGGAGAATCATACCATCGACACAACCGGTCCTGAAGTAATGTAGTCTATCAGTTTAGGGTAGAATGGCTTGGCCCTGAGATCTTTGTAGTGCTCCTGTAACCATCATAATGCTGCTTATGAATATTATTATGTAAGCTCCCAAAACATATTACAATACTCAGAAAGAGCATCCATAGTAAAGATTCCAAGTTAACATAATATATACTATGTAAGAAAAATAATGATAGTACAGGAGAACTTAAATGCTTTAACATGTTACTAATGATGTGTACCACAGCAAAAAATCATTATTAATTTTCATTGATTTCGATGACTTTTATAAAAGCAGAGCACAACACCCGTTAATCATCCTTTTTTTTTTTGTATTTGAGGTTGTTAGGATTTGAACCTTGATCACTGAAACTAAGATTTTAGCATTCTAACAACAGATTAGACGGCTGTTGCAAATCATCCAATTTACAGGGCAGATAATTTTGTGTCTTAAAATCAACCCAGAAAGCATTAACAAACATAAAACACCAAAAATTTCATGAAACACATTGGGTTTCTTAATGTACAAGAACACTGCAAACAGAAATATCAGCCCAACAACAAACTTACAAACCTCAGCCAATTCTTTGGGGCATTGAAAGAGCTTCAAGCCAGTCAGTTTAAACCCTTTCCTCTCAAACCTTGAAATAATTTCTCCAACCTAGAAAAAAAAAAAAAAAAAAAAACCCATTCACCAAAATTTACAAAAAAAAAAAAAATCAGAGTCAAACAATCCCCTTTTTGGCCACTGAAAATGCCTGCACATAAACGAATAGATATCAAACAATTCAAGACTCAAAACGTGTAATTCTTTCCCTTCCGCTTTTCAGCAATCAAAAATGGATTACGAAGCATAAGATTTGAACAAAATTGGAGCAAATCTTACAAGGCCACGTTGTACACCGTCAGGTTTGACCATAATGTAAGTTTGTTCAACTTGTTCCTGAACCAAAAAGTAAAGAACAAGGAAAAAAAAAACAACACAAGCTTCAAATACTAAAACATGGGCATTTCAATTATGACAAGAAAAAGAAAAAAAAACAGAAGGGTAAGAAGCAGACCAAGGAAGCGACCAAGTTGGGAAGGAAGTTGCCATTGGTGGATTTACGGGCATGGGATTTGGTGTAAGCAAAAGGACGTGTAAGGAATTTTGTGAAAGGATGGGATTGTTTGTGGAATGCTGCTAGGTGGCGCACGTTAAGGTTGTTGTAAGAGGCATAGGATAAGCAGTTGGTGCTGCCTCGCTTACTGGTTGCTGTTTTTGCTGAGGTACCGAAGGATGAAGTGGCTAGGCTAGGGGACAATGATGCTGCTTCCATCTGTTCTTTCTTCTCTATCCACCTTTCTCTTTCCCCATGCGAGGCTAAGATGCACATTTTACAATGCTAAAGTTACGGAACTGCCCTTCTCTACTTCTTAACGTCAAACCCAAATTTAATATTTGATGCATAAAATTATGATCAGATATGAAAAGATAATATTATAAATATTATTAAATTAAATAATATTATTTTATTTTATATTTGATGTGAATAATAATTAAGATAAAATAATTTTATTTAATAATTAAAGTTATATTTCTTCAAATTTTATATAATTTAAATTATTAATATTGTTTTTAAAAATATAAAAATATATGTAAATTTAATTTCATAAATTAAAAATAATTTTTTATAATTTGAAAAGATTGAACATTCAATACTAAGACGATAATTAATTTTTTTTACAATCTTATTACCTTTTTTATATATAAATTAAATATAATAGAATATAATTATTATTATATTTTACTATTATCATAGAGTCTTAAAGGTTTTGTGTTCATTCAATGAATTTAGAAATGAAATAAAAAATAATGCGAAGTCGTCATTAATCTTTTTTTTTATTAGGTGCGATTGGTCACCTATTAAAATATATTTTTGAAATTTTAAAATTAATTAAAATTTATTAAAAGAATAATTTTAAGGTCTGCACAACAGTCTGGGTTCAGAAGTCGGTTACGTGTGGGGGAGGATTAGCACCCCCACAATACCCGTTTAAAAACGGTACCAATTAACTACGTGTTATCCTTTGATTTTTGATAAAAAAAACAGTCTCATTTTCGGTGTTTAAAAAAATAATTTTCTTGATTTTTTATTTATTGAAATTTTGATTTTTTCTTATTCCTTTTATTATTTGTTGTTTCATATTTGTTGGAGAAAATTAAATTAAAACTCTTTTATCGAAATAATTCTTAAAATATTTTAGTACGTTACTAACATTAGAATAACCTTTTTCACCTAAAGATTTCTCAGACATTGCTTCTCGGAATACCTTAGAATCTCATACTCGGATATTCAAATTTATTTTTCATAAAAATCATGTTGTGATTGCAATGCAAAAATGCAAATATGTTAATGCACACATTTTATTTTTTTATTTAAAATTTTTTATTAATTTTTATTAATATTTTCGTTTTAAAAAAATGAAGAAAAGAGTAATTTTTATTATATTGAAGATTTTCTATAAATATCTCAATACACTGCTAATATTTTAAAAAATATCTTTTCACATAAGAATTTCTTAAAGCATCTTTACTCGGAATACATTTAAAATCACATCATTGGATAAAATTTTTTTTTTATTTTTTATTACTTATTCTTAATTTATTAGTTAATTTTTATTTACTAATTTTCATAAAAAGAAAATTTTTATTGTATCAAAATTTTTTTATAAATACTCAAATATATTGGTAGTATTTAAAAAAATCTTCTTGCCTAGAGATTTCGTAGGTATCACTACTCGAAGTACCTTTAAATCTCATCATCGGATAAAAATTTCCTTTTTTTACATTTTTTATTAATTTTTTATATTTTTATTTAATTATATAATAATTAAAAACTTTTATTATCTATTTATTTATTTATATTAATTATTATTATAAAACGATAAATTTTTTTTGGTAAATTTAAACATTTTTATATGCATAAATATTAATAATAAAATTTAAAATAATATTAAAAATTCAAAAAAAAAAATTTTACCTGAACTGGACCGGTCAACAATCTGGTCAATCCCCGGTCTGTTAGGCAGTTCGACAGCGATCTGATCCAGTCTAGGCTAATTCAACTAGACCGATCGAGGGTCAAAGTGAGAACAGGTCGTCGGGTCGGGTGCGCGAATCTTTTGGGGTCGAAACGATGTCGTTTTGAATGCTTATTTAAAGGTTGAATTAATTTTTTTTTTCAGTTTCCTTTTTTTTTCTCAGACACTCTCCCTCTCTCTTTAAAACTCAGTATTCGATGATTGCACCATCACGTCGACCATTGTCTGTCGGTCATCAAAAAAACTTAAAATTTTTTAGATGAATGCTTTCAGCCTCTTAAGTTCAGATCCAAATCTGTTTTCGTGAAAAGGGCTCTAAATGGTATAGATCTGGCCTGAAAGATTCAGCCAATATTTTTTTTTATGTCTGTAGTTTTGTTTGGAGCTGTGGCCCTTGTTTCCAGAAGCTGTTGTTTCTGTGCTTGTATGTGTTCAATTTTCTTTGGATTTTTGTTTGACAGAAAGGTTTTTTTTTAATCTAGTTGATTTTTTTTTGCAGGGTTTCAGGCTTTTTTTCTTTTTTTTTCACCGGTTTCATTGCTCTATTTATAGAGTAAAAGAAAGACCAAAATCTTAGAAAATCTAAGATTTTGGTGGCCTAGTTTTAAGAAGGCCACCAGCTATCAGAACAGTTGCCGATGGCTTGCAAGTGATTGCTAGAGTCGTTGGCAGTGTGACTACCGACGACCGACAAAAAAACTGTCAAAAAGAAGAAAAAATAAAAAAAATAAAAAAAATGGTGTCAACACTATGCACCAAAATTTTTTTATTTTTTATTTATAAATATAGGCATTTTTTCTTTTAAAATTTGGATTCATATGTAATTTGATTTATGAATTATATTACTTTCAATGATTTGATATTTATAGAAAAAAATCATTAAGTGTTCTAACTTTGTTTTCATCAACTCAGATCTATTACTCACCAATTCATCAGACAAGAAAATAGTGCTAATGGGTGGTTTGTCTCTAGCAATGATCTAAAATGAGATAAGATTTAAGTAAAAGAAGATTGCATGACATTAATTAATTTGATTTCAATATCATATTACAAAATACACAATGATTGCGAGGATGACTATAAGCTTTGAACAAAAGATTGGGTAAGAAATTAGGGAATGAAATCTATGTCAACATAGAAGGGAATCCATAAATCATTTTTTTTTCAAGTGAATACGGAAGAATGGTGTGACAAAAAATATTGCAGTCATGCAGGGTTAATAAAAAACTTGGAGAGTGGGTTGATGAATTGAAATAGGCCGTGGCAAGGATGAAATGCAAGGCATTGATATTAGTCATATTATACATTGCTTGGAATGTTTATATATATGTATCATATATAAAAAGAAAGACATTGTAAATTATTCAAAAATGAAGAAACAATAGAAAAGTGAATGAATGATTGGGTTAAGAAAGCTATCAAAACTCGTTTACTTGAATTGTATTCGATTAATATTGCTGACTCAATTAATAAGAACTTGTGTAATGTTTAGAATATAAATACAACTATATTGCATAATACTTAAAATATGATTTAATTGTTAATAAGCAATATGCTTGGTAAGAAGATTTGAAGATTGTACAATGAGAATATAATATAGCAGTTTGCTTTTTTAAAAAAATAAATAAAATATAATTTATTCAAAAAATTTTATTTTCGTAAGTACTTTGCATGACTAATATTAATTATTGATGTGACAAATATTAACTAATAAAAATGTGTCACGTAATATTATTAATTATTTATTAACTGTATCAATTTATCATTAATAGAATTAGTGTATGGATAAAATATTTGATAAAAATCAAATTCGAATATTTAAATATAATTTTTTAAAAATAAATACTTAATCGTAAAAAGTAATATAATTTAAAGATAAAATCTAACATTAAAACTTCATAAGGATGTGGGAATTATGCTATTGACAGCTATAAAAGCCAGAGTTACTTGTGTTAATTTCGAATTATTAGTCAACTTCTTTTATAATTTGTTTATCCAAATCATACCTTTTGTCTCGTATTATTAAAAAAAGATCAAACAAGGTAAAAATAATTTTATCTAATAAGAGTCATGATTTAACAATTTAATAGTTTAAGCCAAGTATTGTTCATATAGAACAAAAAAAATTCATTGATCATATCGAAAACTCAAACTCCAGTAATCAAACTTGTGATTTGCCGGCCTTGATTTTGAGCCATGGTGATTGAAAATGGGCTGAGATATTTTTTTGAAACTTTAAAGAAACCTGCAAGAAATTGGAAGAAAATTGAACAAGTTAAAGTCAGTTTAGTCATTGAAAGAATGAATTGAATGCTAATCACATTAATTTGGGGAATCCAGTACTCCATGTACACACACCAAAAACAAATTTTCTTTATTTCATGTGCTCAATCACCAGAACAGTTCAAGTTCAAGCCCAATGCCCGCAGCCATTGGAGCTGTTTATTACAACAACAAAGTTTTTAAGCAGGAAATCACAAAGATAACTGGATTACATGGCCACCCATTTCCACTACAGGGAATTGTCTTATTGGTGTTGAATTTGAACAAAGTTTTGGCAGCTATGATTTTTTTTAGCATTTCCAGCAAGAAGCTGCAACAATTGGCTTGGATTTCCAGCCAAGAACCAAGCATGCCTTATCTTCCACAACAGTGTAACCTTCACAAACATTATTCTTCCCAAGCCATTGCTTGGCCTGGCTTATCATCCTGAGTGGTGCAGCCTGAAATCCTGCTCGGCTCATTCTCCTACGCCACTGATCCACCCTCTCATGCCGCTCAACCCTATCGGGTCCCTCACGACTCACAATGTTCTTTATCTCCTCTGCAAAGTAGAACTGTTCCATCTTGGCACGCCTGGTGTCATACTTGGGTAACACGGCATCCAGGGAGTCAAAAATTGCTGAGTAATAATGCAGTGCTTCCATAAATCTCCCTAGAAAGAACGGTCCATTGTGGCTTGAGTCTTGCTCAACCAGCACCAAAACCTTCGGTGCGAGCTCATGAATCATCTGAAGAACGGAATTTAGAGCTCCCCTACTTTCTTTAACAACACAATGCAGCTGAAGAATGCTATTCACAACAAGTACTTCTCCATCAAATACTTTGATGTCTTCAGGCCTCAGGTTTTCTAAGTTGCTTTCCACAATGGAGAACTCCAAATTCATTCCCAATTCTTTTGCATAGGCCTTAAGCTCTTGACCAATGATGTTGAACCTACCTACACACAGGCCAACGGCGGTTATCCGCAGGCGGCAGGGTCGTTTGCCAGCCCGGTTGGCAAGGCTTTGGATGAGATGGCGCCATTGGTAACCATGTGGTAAACCAAGGGTCATCCCCAAGTCCACTACGTGGACAAAACTCTCTCCCTCAAAGGCTTCCAATATTGATAAATTAGCTACGAAATGACCAAACTGTATATGTGGGCAAATTTCATAAACAAGGCGGAAAGCTTCTTCTTCCTTGTCTGAGGCAATGTCCATTATGTTCATCACAGGTGCTACACGGCCAACCGGCCCAAATGGTAGAACCAAAGCGAGACGATCAGCAAGACCTTGAACAAAACAAGAAGCTACCCGCTGGAATGAAGAGCCAAAGACCAGCGCATTCGCACGAAGCTCGGATAACAAAGCTGAGGCATGTGATTTGTCACGACAAGCCACAGCTTCAGCACAAGCAATGAGACGCTGAAGAAGCCTCATCCCATCGGCTGTTTCTTCTTCTTCGGCTCCACTTTCCTCAGAATTGATCATGGCTGCCGCTGCCTCTTCTACAGCCTCAGCAGCAAGGTATCTTTGATTGTAAGTCAATATATGATCTCTGAATTGCAGCCTTGATAAGCTATTCAAGCTACTAGTGCTGCTGCTACGGCTCAGGCTGTCATCGCTGTTTCCACCACTGGAAAGATTACAGTTACTTCCAATTGATTCAGGAATGCTAACAGTTCGTCTGAACCTCTTAGTATCTCTGGTTTCTTCTGATAAGTGGAGGCTCCAGCCAGCAGCATTATTCCCCATTAGAGGCTTAAAAGGGTAAGAACTGAAGGCCATGGCGGAAAGCTTGAGATCAAGACCAATCACTTCATCAATCCTTTCTGTATCCTGGATCTGGAACTCATTTGGTAAATAACCATGAGCCATTCCTCCCCAATTCACTCTCACTCTCTCCCCTTTTCTCTCTTTTCTAGAATATATTCAACAAAGCTCTGAAAGACCCTACTACCAAGCAAGGATACATTATGTAGGAAAAAAAAGCAGGTTTTCTTGTAAATCGTTATCCTCAAAGATTTCTAGCTTTCTAGAATATTAAAAAACAATGAGAATTATTGGCTTTCATGGCTGCATCCTTAAACTTAGAAATACAAGAACAACATGCATGGAGCAATCACTAACATACCTATCTCCTTGTCTTTCCTAACACTTCGGATCTACAACTTGTCTGTAACTTCCTACCTAGGTTGTAAATATGGATTTACACGTTGTACTTGCAAAAACTTTAATAAGGTAAATGTCATTTTCTGCAGTCCCATGTATTCTCTTTGATTTTTACAGTTTTTGACCTTAAAAAATCTGCACACAATGTAATGGATAAGATTTCCTTGTCATGTCCTTGTTCTCAATTTCAATCTGATCTAGCCCCTTGATTGATTGATTGAAACAGGCAGCTTGGGAAACTACTGAAAAGTAATGTTGAATTATTAGTTTCATTATGGAAGTGTAACAATGAAGTTGGCAAGCAACAAGTTAAGAAGTGCATCCACAATTAATTAGACAGAGCCGTTTAAGCCAGATTGAAAATTATTTTTCATCTGCCAAATAGATTTATTAATAGAATGTTGTACTCGTAATTTTAATAATTAGAGTTTAAATGAAAATGTTTTTCGATAATACCTTTGAGGTGGAAGGATATTGGTTGTTGGAAGGATATTGGTTGTTTACATATCGTTTACAACTCCCATTTTATGGGAATTCACCAATATTTTACTGATTTGATGTAAGACATTCTGTTTACACCTAATATCAGGAAAATGTTAGGTGGCAGTCCGACACCCAAAATCATTGCCAATTTCTGCAGCAATTATACATTATTATTGTTTATGTCGAACTTCAATCTAAGGATATTTTTGAGAGAACAAGATAAGGAAGAGAGCCGATAAAAGTAAAGGTAAGGAGTGTTTTTTGCATTTGCACCTCCACACGCAAGTCAGATATCAGAAAGATCAAAATGAGAGAAATGTGAAGAGTTAGAATAAAATGTAACTTGAAATGATAATACTTGAATGTCTATATTTATAAGTGAGGGGTAGGAAACCAATGGGGAACAACAATAACGTGGTTGAACTGATGTGATACTAAACATATCAAGTCAACTCGAATATCTAAAATACTCTTAAAAGTCAAAGATCAGAATAAGAGAGATCAAAATGAGAGAAATATAAAGAGTTAGAGCAAGATGGAACCTGAAATGATAATATCTAGATGTAGGTGAGAGGCAAGAAAGTAATGGAGAACAACAACGACATGGTTGAGCTGATGTGATACTGAACATATCAGATCGACTCAAATATCTTAAATGCTCTTAATTGCCTATTGACAGCCTCTAATAAAAAAAAAAGATCATAATACTATTTTGATCATTAAATGCCTCCAATAATTATGTTACAAAAAAAAAGTCTTTTTTTGTCAACTAGATTGATTAAATTTGTAAAAATATAATATTTCGTTTATAAAATTTAATTAGGTTCGATTTTATACTAACATTTAAATGATTTATATATTTAATGTAAGTTCTTGTTGAAATTTATTGTATACTCCAATTTGGGATAGTCCCCTCTCACCTAGATTTCTATTAAACAAAACAAATAATGTGATATTTTTTTGTTTAAAAACGGTTGGCCCGGCCGGCTCAAATGAGAACATAAAGACGAAAATACCAAAAATCATATTATCATATGTGATTTTAGGTAGCATTGAGACGTCTTAGAGCCCTTCACGCTGCTAAATACCAGTCATTATTATTTGTCTAATATATACATTTTGGTCTAATTTTTGCCATTGGATTGTTGTTTTATTCTAGAATAGTCTTGTTCGATATGATCGGTGCTGGCATATTTCGAGGTCCAAAATACACCAACGAGAAAAACCAAAGCAGAACATTGTTTTTATGTTGAATCAGTCTCGTGAAATTGGACAGTAAAGGAAGAAGCTTTCAATGGTTAGATATCCATTGTCATGTGCCAGCTTTGGACCAATGAATAGCCTTCCAAAGGACTAATAGCTGTACGAAAATGAACAATACTTTTTTTTTTTTGGTTTCAAGGAAAACAGAGCCCTATAACAAGGGGAGGGGAGAAACTGAGGTTGAACCTTAACCCTTTCTCTTTTTAAGGCTTACTTGGTTACTAGGTCAAACAGCTAGAGGCATACCTTTTGAATCTTATGCCGAAATCTCCAAACTACATTGTCATTGGGCTTGGCAGCCCAATAGCTCATGGATTTGGCTTGACTTGAATTGAACTTTGGTCAATAAATTATTTTATTAATAAAATATTTAATTTAATTATAATTTTAAAATATAGACATTTTCTCAGAATAATAGACTTTTCGTATATAAAAATTGGCGTAACTTATTTCCTAATGAGATGATTATATTTTATTCTTCCCGTCATGACTTTTATTCAATGTTATGAAGGTTTTTTTCCCTTTATACATGTTTGAAGTATCCAATTACAATGTCTTTTTTTTTTATAAACTTGCATTAATAGAAAAGACATTTGTCTTTAAATGAGTAAACGAATCAAATATAAATGAATTTAATATATTCGTAATTTATTAATTTAATTAACGAATTTTGAAATGATGTTTATAATCACTTACTAAGTTTAATAAATGAATAAAAACGAATAAAAATTGAACATGTTTACGAATTACTTGTTGAACACTTTTTTTTTTTACACTTCAAGTTATAATCAAATGAAATATGAAGAAATTTTACTGAATTTTTTTAATTAACAAATTTTAAAATATCATTTGCGATAATTTGTTAAATTTAATAAACAAATATAAATTAATAAAAATAAAACTTATTCACGAACTACTTGTTAGATATTTTTTTTGTTTACACTCATATTTATCTTCAATTACGAAGAAATTAAAAAAGCAAGATACTACTCTACATAAACTACTAAGTATTTTTAAATGTGCTACCCCTAAAAAATTTGTTATTTTAAAGTTTATCCTATATTTGTTGAGTTGAGTGGAGAAACATACTTTTGTTTTGTTTTTTTTTTTTAATTATTTTAATAATTTTTTCTACAATCATTGTGTTATTTGTTTTTCCCTTTACCCCATGAAAATATTAAAGAATTAATATTCATTTAAAGTTTGGCATATAAATTTAGTTTTTATTAAAGAATCATTTTTTAAAGGATATTTTGATTAAACTTAACCATTGATGACAGCTTAATATTTAGACATACCAACTAAATTTGACTTGATTTTGTTTATTATTAGATTTTTTATATTCGAGGATGTTAGAATCAATTTTTAAAAGAATAAATTTTTAAAAGGATATTTTAATTAAACTTTGCCATGGATGACAACTTAATATTTAGACAAACCAACTAAATTTGACTTAATTTTGTTTATTGTTAGATTTTTATATTCAAAGATGTTAAAAATGGATTTTTTTTTTTTTTTATCTTTAAAATTAAAGGTTCAACAATTCTATCAACAAATTACAAACAAAAGTGAATTTGAGACCTGAGATGAATTTTTAAAATTTTTTTTTTTTAAATTTAATAGTTCGTGTATTCATATTATATAAAACATTAATAATTTGTATATTCATATTATGTTTTATATTAAAATTGTATATTGTAATTTATGTTAACACAAAAATATGAAATATATTATTTTAATTTTTATTAAATCTATATATAATTTTTATTAAAATATTAAATTATATCACTTTTTTTCATATTATATTCATATCATACTATTATATCAGAGAAAACTTATATGAAGTTTCATAAATAAAATTCGTGAAGTTTGTTATTAAAAATAAGTAAATAAAAATTTTAATAAAAAATTTAAATTGATAAAATTTAATGTGAAAATTAATAATATGTAAAAAAAATTATTAAAAATATTATTTATAATTCAAATTTAATCAATACTTACTCAACAATAAAAATTCTATAACTATTTTTACTAAAAATATCTATTTAATAAATATATTAAAATTTTTTAAATTTTACACGCTTGATTTATGTGATGAAATCTTTTAATTTATCATTTTTTTTTATTTTAATTTTTATTTACTCATTTCTAATAAAATATTTCATGAATTTCATTTATAAAATTTCATATATCTCTTTTCATTATTATATCATAATCTACCTGTCGTCGTTGGTAGCAATATCTATAGCTAAGTTCTCTTCCTAGTAAAGAATCAATTAAAAAAATAAAGGAGAAAACTACATGACAATTTCTCTCAGCATGAACTTGGAGTTCTGACTATAAAAATATATGAATTGGTAAAATAATTGCAGCTATATACCGTAATCAATCAACATCAATAAATAGTGCCCATTGGAGGCTAAAAATTGCTTGTAAGTAGAAATAAAATGATGGAAGTAGAAATTCTGTCTAGAGAAACTGTCAAACCTTGATCTTCAACCCCACAACACTTGAGAACCCATAAACTTTCTCTTCTAGATCGGCTCCATTCGTTCCCTTACCATCGTCTGTTCAACCCCATAATTCTATTCTATTCGTTGTCAATCAGCTGGCGAAAACCCCAGAGCAAAATCTTTTCAGCTTAAAGAGTCCCTCTTGAAAACATTAGCCCCTTTTTATCCATTTGCGGGAAGAGTCAAGGATGGCTTCACTATTGACTGTGATGACGAAGGTGTCATTTATATTGAAGCTCGGGTAGCCTCCGACATGTCCATTGTTCTTGAAGAACCTGGGATTGGTCTGCCTTAACAACTGGAGCCCGGTGTTGATTGTGAAAGTTTACCTGAATCAAGTGCTGGGGATGATGATGATCAGGTAATGCTAGCAATACAGGTGAATTACTTTTCTTGCGGTGGCATGGCAATCTGTGCTTCTGTTAATCATGTCGTAGCTGATGCATCAGCAGCAGCGAGCTTTGTTAAAAGCTGGGCAGCGGTTGCTTCTCGGGCAGATCGAATCCGTGGGGTTGTCCACGATTGCGCCTTTCTCTTACCACCACAAGATTTATCAGATTATTGGGAGGTTGTTAACAAAAATCTACATTTGCCACAACATAAAGGCAACATTGTAACAATGAGGTTCGTGTTCGATGGCTCTAACATAGAAGTAATAAGAAAAGAAATTGGCAAAACTGCACAACCCTTGTATCATCCATCACGCTTTGAGGCTGTGTCTGCGCTCATTTGGTCCGCCATGATAGCTGCTACAACTACAGAAAATAATGATCAAGCTTTTGCCATGACAGTAATTACTGTGAATCTGCGGAAAAGAATGAATCCACCAATGCCACAACAATGAATCGGAAATGTGGCCCACCTGAAAATGTTGGAACCTGCAGTGATTGGAAAGAAAATGCTCCTTAGCTTTCTAGATGTAAAAGTTCATGATTCCATAAAGAAGGTAAATGATGATTGGTGAATACCTCACATGGTGAGAAGTGTTGGACTTAAAGCAACAAACACAACAACGTAGAAGAAATATATCGTAATAAACCCATAACAATAGATAACGATTAATAATCCAAAAAGTAAGAAAAATAAAACACATTAAGATTTACATGAAAAATCTTCTAATATATAAAGAAAAAATTACGAACCACTAAAAAAATATATACTATCAAATAATTGTTATACAAAATTTTTCTCTAGTTAAAACTAGAGCTACTTAGTAACTATAGAGATAATTAGAGAAATATCACCAAATAGGTGACTCAACAAATACACTTTAGATTTGCTCCTATAAAGTTTCAAACCCGATCTCCACCGTTCCGAATGTAAAACTTTGAATAATAAACCTTCTAACAAAATTTCAGTTTAATCGGACCACGAATTAACTTTTTTTCAATCAACTCTCCCTTTTTTTTTTCTTTCTATCTTTTCTTTTCCTTTTTGACTTTCAATGCCATACTCTGATTGCCAAAACAGCCCCATTTTTTTTTTTAATATCTAGGGCTTAAGACTAAGACCTATGGCCTTTAATTGGTCAAATAACACATAGGATGGATCCCACATTCCTAACAATCTCCTCCTTCAACCCCATTAGGAGGAGATTCATCATCATAGCAGTTTCATTTGGAATTTACCTTGGCCAAGGAACCCATTCTAACTAAGATACTGCACAGCTCAAACTTTTTCCTAGGAAGTGTCTTAGTTAATATATTTGTTGCATTCTTCTTACTAAGGACTTTCTTCAACCGCATCTACTGTTCCTCAATAATTGAACATAACTAGTGATATCTAACATCAATGTGCTTTGTTCTAGCATGTTACATGGTATTTTTACTCAAATCTAAAGCATTCTGGCTGTAACAAAACATCATATAATCTTTCTGATTCAACCCCAATTCAAAAAAAAAATATTTTATCAAAAGCCTTTCTTTACCTACCTCGGTTGCTATAATATAGTCAGCCTCTCTAGTTGACAAGGTAACACTTTTGTAAGTTAGACTGCCATGACATAGCTCCTCCAGCAAAAGTGAATAAATACCCTAAAGTAGATTTCTTACCATTACAATCACCTGCTATGTTAGCATTAGTAAACTTTTTTAAAACTAATTGTGAAACTTTATAACTCAAATACATTTTTTAGATGTTCTTTAAATATCTGAAAATCATTTACTATTCCTAATGAACCTTTCTTAGATTAGAAAGAAATCTGCTCACTACACCAATTGCATGAGCAATATTAGGTCATGTGCAAACCATAAGGTACATCAAAGAACCAACTACAAAAGAATAAAAAATATTGGATATATCTAGTTGCTCTTTCTTAGTTACTAGACAAGATTTCTTACTTAAATGAAAACAATTGGCAAGTGAATTGCTAACTGATTTAGCATGTTGCATGTTAAATCTACTAAGTATTCGTTCAACATATTTTTCTTGTGATAATCACAGCTTTTTAACTCTCCTATCCCAGTTAATATCCACATCGAGAATCTCTTTGCTAGACTTAAATCTTTTATTTCAAAAAACTTAAACAATTGTTCTTTCAACTTGTGAACCATACTAGCATTTTGTTCCATAATCAACTTATCATCAACATATAATAAGAGAATAATAAAGTTAATATCAAAAAAAATTTTGACATACACACAAAGATCTGCTGTCGTTCTTTTATAACCATGACTCATCATAAAAGAATCAAATTTTTTATACCATTGTAGAGCTTGTTTCTAGTCATACAAGTTTTTTTTCAATTTACAAACTAAGTGTTCTTTTTGTTTTACTTTAAAACCTTTTAGCTGATCTATATAAATGTCCTTCTACAAGTCATAATGCAAGAATGCAATCCTGACATCAAGTTGCTTAATCTCAAGATTCAAACTAGCCATTAATCATAATACTACTCTAATGAAACTCATCTTCACAATTGTAGAGAATATCTTATCAAAATCGATGCTAGGTCTCTGAGAAAAATCTTTTATCACTATTTAAGCTTTGTACCTCATTAGTTTGTCACCGTTTTTTTTCAACTTGAATACCCATTTATTTTTCAATGGCCTCTTTCTTTTTGAAAGTTTAACAAGATCATATGTACCATTTTTTTGATAATGTCTTTATCTCTTTTTTCATTGCTTTTAACCAGTGCTCTTTATTCAGAGTTGTTTGCACATCTTAAAAGCTTTTTAGCTCATCCTTAATGGTAACTAAAATAAAATCTAAATTTAGATACCTGGTGGATGGCCTGTGCTCTCTGGTAGATCTCTTAAGTTAAGACTCTACATTAACTAATGCTGAAGATAGCTCCTCTACTCAACATTCTCTAGTGAAAAAGACTGTTCACCCCGCTCAACATTTTCAGGTAAAGAGGATTGTTCTCCCTGCTCAAAACTGATTGTATCTGGCTCGTCACTAGCTGTGGCTGGCTCATTTATATCTCCAAGTTCTATCTCTTACTCATTTTCATTATTTTTGGCTCTTTCCAGTGGAACTCCTATCGATGTTCAAACATCACACTCAATAGTAATCTATCTAGTCTTCTCATTTTTTTCAAGGTCTGCTATGGTTTCTTTTTTATGAAAAATCACATCTTTACTTCTCACTATCTCTTTCTTCACTAAATCTTATACCCTGTAGCTAAATTTTTTATCATCATATCATACAAATATACACTGTTTGACTTTACTGTCAATATTTGATTTTTGCTTTTTTGATACATGCATGAATGCTTTACACCTGATAACTTTTAAATGAGAGTATGAAGCATCTTTCTCTGTCCATACTCTTTTTGAAATGTCAAAGCCTAAAGGAACTGATGGTGATCTGTTAAGCAAATAACAAACTGTGTTAACTGTTTCACCCCAAAATGGCTTTGATAATTTTACCATCCTCAACATACTTATGGTTTTTTTCACAATGGTGCAGTTTATCCTTTTAGCTACATCATTATGCTTCAATGTTACAGGTTCTGTCATCTCACGCCTGATCCCATGTTTTGAACAGTATTTTTTAAAATCTTTGAATATGTATTTTCTACCATTTTCAGTCCAAATACACTTCAAGGGTAACTTTGTCATCCTTTCATTATGGCATGAAATTTTTTAAAATACTACAATACCTAGCTTTTATTTTTCAATATATATACCCAAGTCTTATATGAAGCATCATTAATAAAAGTAACAAAATACATGCTACCATCCAATGACTTAACCTTAATAGTATGACATATATAAGAATGAATCAATTTCAATATGTTTTCTTTTCTCTAAGAACACTTACAAAAAAAAATTCTACGATGCTTACCAAACAAACAATGATCATATGAATCGAGAAACATACATTTGGCAATGTAATGAAATATTGCATTGCCAAAACCTTTAACCCCTTTTTTGCTCATGTGTTTTAGCCTTTTTTACCATGTATTTGTTAAAACACTATACTAAATGGTATTTATATGGTTGCCATTCACTTGCATCAATGTCTTACATATTATATAGCATAGTTTTCCTCTTACAACTACCATAAATCCTTTAAAAAACTTTCACTGCCCATTCTTTTACCGACTCGTATATCCCTTCTTATCAAAAACATTAATAGCAAGTAAGTTCATGCTTATATCTGAAATATATCTGACATCCTTCAAAGTTAACATGCAGCTCATACTAGTTTGCATAATAATATCATCAATCCCAACAATCTGTAATACATTCTTATTTTTCATCTTAGTGTAACCAAAGTCTCTTACTTTGTAAATTGTAAATAATTCTTTATTAGGAACACAATGATATGCTATTTTTGTGTCAACTATTTACTTAATATCGGGATCATCAACATGATTACTATCACCATTTGTACAAATCAAAATAACTGAATCACTATTGAATTTACTGTTGTAATATTGCCATAATTTAAACTCTTACCTTTCTTATCTTTTCACTTTTGCTTTAAGATTTTGTAGTATCGGTTATATGACCTACTTTACCATAATGAAAGTACTTCACTTTATCTCTAGACTTGGATCTATAGTTAAACTTATTACAACCTTTTGAGTTCTGACCTCTGTCAATGTTTTTAACCCTATTCTCTGTTGCCAAAGCTTGATTCTCAAGGTTTAAATCTTTTTACCTTGTTTCTTCGTTAAGTATATTGTTCTTTACCATCTCTAATGTCACTTTATAATCAAGAACTGAATTGAAAATAGTCATAACTAGAGTATTTCAACTATCTGGTAATGAACTCAAAAAAAAATAATGCATTCATTTTATCATCCATCTTAAGACTTATAATAGTCATCCGATTAAATATATCTTGAAAATCATTCAAGTGTTCTGTAACCGATTATTCATCCTTTTACTATAAATTTGTAAGCTTTTTAACAAACATAACTTTATTCATACCTATTTTCTTCTCATACAATGCTGTCAATTATTCCAAAATAGTGTGGGTATCTATCTTTTGCGTTACATGATGGAACACAATGATATCAACTCATTTTTTTATTGTAGCTAGTGTCTTTCTACCTAACTTCTTTTAGCTTTCAACTTTCATATATGCTAATTTAGCTGAATCACCTAATACTAGCTCATACAAATCTTTGCAGTATAAATGTTCATCCATTATAGGTTTTCAAATTGAATAATTTGATGCTGTCAATTTTATCATAGAACTTATATCACCATCTATGATCTCAAATAGAATTTACTTTTATCTTGGATTACTTCTGTATCGATGTCTAAAAAATAACCCTCATTCTAATACCATTTATTAGGCTTGCAACAATAAACACAATAATGTAGAAGCAATATATCACAATAAACCCACAGCAATAAATAACAATCAATAATCCAAAATGCAAAAAAAATAAAACACATCAAGATTTATGTGAAAAGCCCTCCAATGAAAGGAAAAAAAATAGACCACTAAAAAAATATTCACTATCAAATAATGGTTATACAAAGTTCTCCTTCAATTAAAACTAAAGCTAATCAACAACTAAAGAGATAATTGAAGAAATATCACCAAATAGGTGACTCAACAAATACATCATGAATTTGTTTCTAGATAACTTCAAATCAAATTTCTATCATTCAAAATGTAGAACTTTGAATCATAAATCTATTGATAAAATTTCAACTCAATCGATCCACGGATCGACTTTCGTTTAACTAACTCTCTCTTCTCATTTTTCTCTCTATCTTTCTGACTTTTCTTGTTGCTTTTCGGCTTATGGTGCCACACTCTAATTGCCAAAGACAACCCCCCTTTCTTTTAATATCTAAGGCTCAATTAAAAGACTAAGGCCTATGGTCTTTAATTGATCAAATAACACATGGGATGGACCCCACATTCCTAACAAGAAGCACATTTGAAGAATTCAATAAGAATCCGATGTTTGGTTTTTCTAGGTGGTGTCGATTCCAATTCTATGACACCTATTTTGGATGGGGAAAGCCATTCTGGTTTGGAACTACTTTTAGATTAAGGAGGGCTACCATTTTCCTGGACACCAGGGATGGTAAGGGAATAGAAGCGTGGATAACACTTACCCAGGAAGAAATGGCCAAACTTGAGCGGGACCTGGCATCCTTGCTTATGCTTCTTTCAATCTAAGCATATGAAAATTCGGCAGTACTAATCAAATGTAATTACATGGAAAAGAATAAAATTTCTACAATAAACTTCTATCTGTTAAATTTTGTCAAAGTAACTTCAGTCAGTCATTTGCATATTTTGAAGTTTTAGTCGTTTACAGTGCATTTTGATTAAATTTCAATTATGATTAATTAGTAATTTGTCCCCTGAACTATAACACTTCTATTGATTTGAATTAGGATTAAAGGGTTGATTATTGCTGCTACAGCTACTACCTTGCGATCCACTTGAAAAGTTACCTGAACCAAGTGCTCAGCTAATCCAAGCTGTTCAGGTCAATTACTTTGATTGTGGTGGAATGGAAATTTGTGCTTGTACAAGGCATGTGGTTGCTGGTTCATCAACCACTAGTTGCCAGCTTTGTTAAAAGCGGGCTGAAGTCGCTAATGGCATCGATTCAGTACTAGACGCTGTAATTTATGATTGCACCAATCTCTTCCCCCACAAGATTTATCAGGCTTATGGAAGACAATTGAAAAAAAAGCCAAACGTTCTAGCGGAAGTTGTAACGAAAAGGGTCCTTTTTGATGGCTGTAAGTTAGATGCTTTAAGAAATGAATTTGGCAATGGACTGTGCCTGTATCGTTCAACTAGTGTTGAGGCTGTGTCCTCGCTCATTTGGAACGCTACATATAATAAATGGTGACGAAATAGTTCCCAAGCATGTGGCAACAACTTCTGTGACTCTGGGAAACAGAATGAATTCGCCATTCTCACAACTGTGTATACCAGTACAGAAAACATCTACTGTGTAGCATGGCTAATTCAGTCATGGCAGATACCACGATCAACGATAAATATGTTAGGCAGTCATATGGAAATGGTGCACACTTGAATGCCATGAAAAACATGGCTGCAGAGCTTGGAAATTAAGAATTCAAAAGCAGCGGTATTTAACTTCAGTAGTTGCAGCAGATTTCCGTTTCATGAAACTCATTTTGGATGGGGAAAGCCTGTTTAGTTTGGAAATTGGAAATGCTCTGAAGCTTAAAAAGATTGCCATTTTCTTAAATAGTAGCGATGGTAAGGCATTGAATCATGGATAGGATTAACAAAGGAAGAAATGACAAAGATCGAACAAGACCCTGGAATTCCTATAACAAATTACCCAAGTTTGTAAAAAGTGGATAACAATGGGAATCCATGATTTTGATAGTATGTGTAGACACCATTTTATTTATTTATTTATTTATTATTTTTTCTTTTTCTCTTTTCCTTTTCTTTTTTTTTTTTCTGACAGCCGCCTACAACTGCGCTGTCAGCAGCCCTGACAGCCACCGGTAGCTATTCTGACAGCCGGTGACCACCCTAATACTAGGCCATCAGGTCTTCTTTTTGCTCTATAAATAGAGCAATGAAACTGGTGATAAATGAAGGGGGAAGAAAAGCCCATAAACCCTACAAAAAAAAAAAAAAGAGGAGACCTTGCAAAAAAAAAGTTTCTAGAATAGAAAAAGTTTTCTTTCTACCAAAAAAAAAAAACTTTGTTAAAAAACAAACCTAAAAAAATACAACTCCTGGTAACGAGGATCATAGCGTCAAAAATACAAAAAAAAATTTTTTTCATTTTGACCAAAATTTTGGGCCTTGATCTATGCCGTTCGAAGTCATTTCTCGTAAAACGGAGATAAAAAAAATTTGAGTTCAGGGGGTCGAAAATAATTTTTTTGGTATTTTTTAAGAATTTTTTCGACATATTCAACAGTAATCGATGGTGACGACCGGCGGTAATAAAACCCATCGAAAACTGGGGAAGGTGAGAGAAAAAAAATTTTGGGAGAGAGGAGAGAAAAAAGAGAGAAGAAAAAAGAAGGAAAAATGAAAGATGTGTTTTGGGGGCTATTTATAGTGAAATCAAAACGATGTCATTTTGATTAAAATGTGACCAAGCCACCAAACTGAGCCAAGAACTAAGCTGAGCCGAATATCTAAGCCAAACCGATCAAGTCGTTGATTGTATGTCCAAGCCAATTGACCAAGCCGTTTAAGCTGTTTTTTAATTTTGATCGTGTTGATTAGGGGCATTTTAGGTATTTTATCATAACTTTTTATTTCTCTTATCTTTTCTACTCAATTTTTTTATATATTTCTATTATTTAATTTATGATTTTTCTATTATTTTTATTTTATTTTTGTATAAATTTTTCATATAAAATAAAATAAATGGTAGAAAATATAAAATAGTTTTAATTTAATTAATTTAAAATAAGTACTAAACATAAACTTATCAAAA
Organism: Durio zibethinus; assembly: GCF_047325235.1. Taxonomy (NCBI): domain Eukaryota; kingdom Viridiplantae; phylum Streptophyta; class Magnoliopsida; order Malvales; family Malvaceae; genus Durio; species Durio zibethinus. Next base: position 27,227,516 of record NC_143170.1, read on the forward strand.
TTTTAAAGAACAAGAATAAAGAAAAATATACAACAATTGATAAAAATTAATTAATAAAAAATAATAATTTAAAATATAAAAAAAAAATTTATCCGACGATGAGATTTAAAGGTATTTCGAATAGCGATACCTACGAAATCTCTAGGTGATAAGATTTTTTTTAAATACTATCAGTGTATTGGAGTATTTATAAAAAGTTTTTAATGCAATAAAATTTTTTCTTTTTTATTAATAATAGATAAAATTAACAAATTTATAAAAAAAGACTAAAATAAATAGATAAAAATGAAAAAAAAAAAAGAAATTTTATCTAATGATGGGATTTTAAAACTATTCCGAATAGCAATGCTTTACAAAATCCCTAGATAAGAATATTTTTTTAAAATATTACCAGTGTATTAAAATATTTATAAAAAAAACTTCAATAAAATAAATTTTCTTTTTTTTTCTTCAAAAATTTAACTAAAAAGGAAATCAATTAATAAATTTTCTAAACAAAAAATAAAATGTTTGTATTAATGTTACATGCACTGCATTGTTCTTTTGTGAAAAATAAATTTGAGCATCTGAAGATGAGATTTTAAGATATTTCAATAAGCAATGCCTAAGAAATTTTTATGTGAGAAAAAGTTATTCTAATGTTACCAACGTACTGAAACATTTTAAGAATTATTTTAATAAAAAAGTTTTAATTTATTTTTTTCGAATAATATTTGAATATAAAAATCAATTCCCAATAAATGAAAAAATCAAGAAAATTATTTTTCAAACACCGAAAATAAGACTATTTTTTATCAAAATCAACGGATAACACATAATTAATTGGTACCGTTTTAAATGGGCATTGTGGGAATGCTAATTCTTCTCCACACGTAATCGACTTCCGAACCTAGATTGTTGTGCATACCTTAAAATTATCCTTTTAATAAATTTTAATTAATTTTTAAGATTTCATTAAGATGATATATTTTAATAAGTGACCAATCACACCTAACAAAAAAAGATTGATGACGACTCCATTTTTCGTTCTTTTCATTTCGTTTTTAAATTCGTCGGACGGATACAAAACCGTTACAACAGTATGATTTCAAGTTTCCAACTCAATATTGCAGCCGACGAATAGCCAAAAATTCAGATCGACTGGCTTTGCTTTTTGTCAACCATGATATTCAATATTGCAGGGAAAATTAAGCAATTTACCAAGCAAAAAGAAGGGCAATTATTTGCGATGTGCAAAATATACTCCCTTTTGCAAGCATCTGAGTTTCCATGCAGCCGATAGCTGCTTGCAGAAGGGAATATCTTTGTTCTCCCTCCCTACTTTGGAAATAATAATAAAAATTAAAATAGGCAAGTTGGAAATTGAGCCACTTCAATTATGAAAGTAAAATAGAAAAGAACAGTAATTAAGGTTGTGGACTTCAAAATTAGCTTGTCTACTATTGTTGAGGCTCAAAGCCAAATTCACATGATCGTTGTTGTAGTGGAAAAGAATTTCCTTTGCATTAGTGTTGGGAAAACTGACCTCAGTAAGAAAATTTTGTTTGATTTATCCGAAATTAAGCGAATTTTAGCGAGTCCATAACTTGAATTCGAAATAACTCAAATCCAAATATTCTTTAAAATAAAATAAAAGACCCTTTTAATTAAGAAAATTTAAATAGTACTATAATATATAAATTTGGAACTGGATAATACAATGCAAGGAAATAGAGGAGGGGTAAGAAATACTAATATAATAATGTAGAGATTCGAGGCTAATGAACATGACAGAAAAGATAGAGAAAGAGATAAGCAAGAGTCCGAGAGGAAGGTGGAAATTCACATAGTGATCAATATGAAGGAGTGCAGGCAATGCAAGCAAGCAAGAGAATGGCAGAGGAAGCACCATCTTCTTCAAGGTTGGAACTGCTCCTCTTGAACTTCGAATTTTTCCCTTTGTTGCATTGTATGATCTGTTTCTGCTGATGGTTTTGCTGGTTCTGATGGCAGTGATCCCTTCCCTTGTGATTCTGTTGCCTCTTCATTGCTTCTTCCACTTTAGAAACCATGATTTTAGTCTAATTTTATCCTTCAGGAAAACCCTCGGAGCAAAGTGACAATTGAGAGAGAAAATAATTCAAGACGATTAAGCTTTGTGCATGGGGGAAGAGCTACATCGACCTTCTCAATTTATAGCACAAAGTTGTACCAAAATGCCCTTGGTTTCTATTCATTATCCCAATTCACATGCATTTTGCTCCTCAAAAACACCTAGTCCCCACTCTATGATCAGTTTTCAAGAATTAAATAATTTCCATGATCTGAAATATGATATAATACATAAATACAGATGAAATGGTGGGGTGATGCATGGAAATCTTTGCTTCAAACTTTGAATAATTTGTTTTTTGAAGTATGGCCCTCCCTCCCCATTTTAAATGAATTGCTGGATGTTACATTGTAGGAGAGTTATGGTCCTACATGTTTCACCTCACAGCCTTTAGTTTAACTTTCATCTGAAAGATTTATCAATTAATGCTAGATTCTGGACAGAACCCTAATTAGAATTAATAACCCTTTCAACAAAGATTTTGTGTTTTCTTTTAAGAGAGGTAAAGCCAAGATATCGGAAAGATCATTTGTACCTTAATTTGATCGTCAAATTTGACAATCGTTCTTAATAAATACATGCGTATGTATAAAACACACAAATAATTATAAATTCAACAAATTTAACTTCAAATTTTAATCTGTAATCGTTTTCTCTATTTTTAAATTACGTCATTTCTTTTGTAAAAAAAATTTTACAGATAATTACGGAACTCAATCATATGTACGTTAAACATCATCCTTAACACATTAAACCAATCGTCAAGAAATTTTACATGAAACTATTGATCTTTAAGGAAATTACATTTCTGTAACTTCTTTGCACAAAAAAATTTCTCCACATGCAAAAACAAGCCTTATCTACAAAATATCTCAAGTTCAGCTAATACTAAGCACAAATATATTAGACAATTTGTCAATCCAGCTGGAAGTTCTGGCAAAACTGCGCATTGGATTCTTCTTCAAACGGCCAATCATATACAGAATCCAGGAGTAATAATTTTCTTAGCTAGCTGGTGTTACATTAAACAATTGTACCTAATAAACTAATCTCACAGCAGTTAGCATATGCAGAAAAATAAAATATATACCTGAAAAACTAACCATTAATAAGGGACGGATTCAGGGTGAGATCAATAACAATAGCAATGAAATTATTTTGAGTCTTTCAATGATTGGATATGGAATGCTTGAAGAGAGAAATATAATCAGATACAATTATGGAGATAAAAATTTTAAACAAAATTAATTTTGTTGAGCTTCGAGTTTGGAGGTAAAATTCTGAAATCACAAGAGAAAAAAAAAATAGTTAAGAGTAAAAGCAGAAAGTGTTTTATGTATTTGAGAGTAAAATAGAGAGAAAAAAAATTAAGCTGATTAGATAATAACTTAATTGCTTTATTTATATATGGAATGCGAAGGATTTGTGGAATAAACTGTTGACGTGATTGAATTGACATGATACTATACATATTAGATCAACTTGATATATTAAGTCGATCCAAAAGTTAAAAATATTATTGAATGTTTGTTGATAATCTTTAATTAAAAAAAATCATTTTACTGAACCCAAAAATACCTTTAACAAAAATAAATCGGAATAAAAGACAGATTGAAGAGATGAAGAAACCATTAATTACAGAGAGAAATATTTTCGATGGATGAGGTTGGCGCGAGCAGTCATTGTCGTGACTGTAAAGTGGAGTTTCTTCATGTGCAGACCATGTGGGCATGTGTTCATGTTTCCACCCTCTTGAGCCTGACCCGCTTCTACCGGCCCCAGAGCCTAAGGTCGTCCAAAAACATTCGTCATAAGTCTTTTCCTTCATCTTATGATATCTTCCTTTTTCATTTTCATTTACGTTTCTCTTGTCCCACTAATTATTGCCTATTTTTTTACATACATATAACATCTATACATACTTCAATTCAAGACACTGATTTAATGGTTATATTGGGAAGTAACATTAGATTTGGAAAACGAAAACACTTTTTTTTTCTGATTTAAATGCATTTAGAAGTACGACATAAAAATTTCTACGTTGTTGGAGATGAAAAAAATAACATTGGAGCTGTATGAATCCAGTAATAAATGATATTTTAATACATTGAGAATCTCTTTTCATCGCATTTCCAAATGTAGTCTTAAGTAGATTAAATATTTTATTTATCTCAATTGGAATTTAATATGAAGTTTAAAATGCAATAATTATATCCATTAATATTTAGTCTCATTGATTTTTAATAATGTATGTATTAATTTTCACCTCGAATTTCTTTCAATCATCAATTTTCAATTTATAATTACAAAATCAATATCTCAATTCTATGCTAGTTCCTTGTCATGAGAAGTGATAACGACTTGAATCAAATTTGATTCAATTTTTTCAAATAATGTATAGTGTTATAAATTTCTAAAATCTTGTCTTAATTCGAATTGATTTTTTTTTAAACCGATTCGATTCAAATTGAATTTTATTGATTCAGTTCAATTCGATTCATTAGTTTTAAATATTTTATTTTGTATATATTATTTTAATAGGATTTTTAATATATTTAAATAAAATTATATATAAAATAATTATTTTATTTTATAAGAATTTAAAATATATATAAAAACTAATAAAAGTATATAATTTGATTCAATTTGATTTTTTTTAATTTTTTACATTTTAATCCAAAATTTGATCTGAATTTAATATATATATTTAATATTTGAATTTGATCTAAATCAAATAAAATAAAACCGATCCAAATTAAATCAAACATTAGGATTTTCAATCAATTTTTGGTTTTCTAAACTTTTTTTTTCTCACCTCTGCTTGCCACTTGGTAGCTGGAAGACTAGATTTTCTATGTCCAAATGCATGCACGAGTTTTCCTCAGAACAAGTGAGTAGAATTAAGATGCACCAAGCACAAGGAGGAAAGGTTGCGGGATGCACGGCAACCCGTTCGAGTTCCAAGGGATATGAATGAGCCAAGAAATGGGATGAATTCAACGTGGGTTTTTATCAATTATCATTTATCAATGAAGAACAAAGGGGGTCAAGCTCTGGAACTGAGTTTTGTTGTGATCGAAAGAGACAAGGAAGTCGAGGGGTGAGGGTCATGAGATGAGCCCATAATTCTAAAATCGTTGAAGGGGCCATGGTTATAGAAAATGGGATGTTGGCTATTCTCATGACAAGCCATTTTGGTCGGTTTGACCTCTCCCAAGAGATTTCCATAGAGAACTCCATTGACTCCATATTATTTGTTTGAATTTGAAGCAACTAGAGTCTCTTTATCTGAAAACATATCTCCTCATATTCGCATCTTTTATTTATATTGTAATCGTATCGTATTATTATATCATATTTTAAATTATTAAATTTAATTTTTGTGTCTTTTCTTTATGATTTTCATATTATATATCATTATTTCATGTTTAAAATTATCAAATCTAATTCAAAGCTTATTTTCTTTCTTTTTGTTGATAGAAAATGCAAATACATGACTTGATGATTATTACAGGGTGGATCATTGTCTTCCTACATACCTAGGACTACCAAATACGTTAAATTACATTAGTTAGTGCCATCCTGGCTTTATTATTGGCTTCAATCATGTATGATTATCTAAAATAAATTTGATTTTGATCAACTCAATCAACAACTGGATTAAATTCTACACCTAAGCACTGGTATTTGAATAGTACTGTTATAGGTTGAACTGGCTGTAAAATGAGAGCAAAGGGAAGCTAGCTAGTTTGTCAATTGTCATCTTTGTAACTATTTTGATTTTTTTTTTGTCTTAATTTTTTATATTTAAAATTATCAAAAATTAAACTCTAATTATTAAAATTAAGAATCTAACAATTTTTTAATAGATTATTGTAAGAAGACAGATGCAAAATCAGTCACTTGTTGATCAAGTGAAACGTTATTTTTTCTTTTTTTATATTAGAGAACTCATTTCTTGAACATTAAATTTAAAGTTCTTAAAAAAAATTCAATAAAGAAAGAGGTTAAAAATGTAAATGATATATCAATATTTACAAATTATTCAAGTTCGATTCAAATAAAACTTAAATTTAGTTCGATTATTATCGAGTCGAATTTGAACAATTCGATTTATCAAATGCGTCGAGTTTGAGCATCTTAATATCTTACTCAAATAATTCACGAGCCTAATCAAATTTTTAAATTATAATATATTTTTATTATTTTAATTATAAAATTACTAATTTATTCTTTTATATATTAATTTAAGCTTGAACTCGATTTCAAATACATAATTGAGCTTGAAATCAAATATGATAATCAAATTCATTTTTATTAATTTAATCTAATCGAACAAATTTAAATAATTAGATTTTTATATCAAATTGAGCTTAAATTTAAAAATTAAGATTCGATTAAGCTCAAGCCAAGATTTGAATAACAAATTTTGAGTCGAGCTCAAATTTAAATTTTTTACTATATCAATATGACTAGACTCAATTAAAGAGAGAAATTTATGGGAAATCAGGCCTTGACTTTTGAGGGTAATGACCTAAGCAATTGATCCACTGTGAAAAGGCCCCAAACTCCAGCACGTAGTGGCCCAAAAGTTGTTCGAATGGACCACCAACGTTATTTACTAAAGCCCAATTAAAAAATACATTGAGTTTGAGTCGGAACTAGAATAGCAGAGTAGATAAGGCCCAGAGTCAGTTGCCTTCCAATTATCTTTGCTCCTTGGCTTTTCCTGGTTTCTATTTTGACGATATACGATTGTTATAAAATATTAAAATTTAAAATATTTATATTATATTTTATATAAAAATATATAACATATTTTTTGATTTTATTAAACATATATAATTATTGTTAAAATTTTAAATAATATTATTTTTATATTTTATATGCGTATTATATTTATATTATGTTATTATATTATATTTTAAATTATCAAATATATTATTTTTTATGCATTAACTTTTGGGCATAAATGAGTAGGGATGTCAATGGATCGGGGTGGAACGGGTTTTTGTTCGTTCCGAACTCGATCCGACTTTAAACATGTAAAATTCGAATTTGATCTGATCTGATAATTTTTTATTATTTTTATACTGGAAATTGATTCGATCCGATATTATATAAAATTATATCTGATTCAAAATTAATAAAATATTATTTTTAATATAAATATAAAATTAAATATATAAAAATAATTATAAAATTAAATAATTAATTTAAAAAATTATTTATATATAAGATCTGATTGAGTCGAATTTACCTAAAATTTAATCCTGATCCGATTTAACATAATCCGATATTTAATTTTTAAAAAATAAATAATCTTAAAAAATCAGATCAAATTGAAATCTATTTATTACGAATTTTTTTACCTACCTGTATAAGAGTAATGAAGTTATGGATGGTGTGTCTCTATTTTATGTTTGAAAAGGACGTGACCGGTGATAAAAATGAGAGGTGACATGAAGCCTAATGCCTGACAGGAGAATATAAGGTTTGACAGCTTTCAAATGTTAAAACCATTTGGTCCCCAAAACATCAAAGGCTTACTTGTGTTATTAATCCATTGCCCCTTTTCATTTGTTTTGTTTGGTCACAATTATTCATTTTGAAAGCAAAAAGATGAATTAAAAAGTTGAAAATGAAATGTCAAAAACCAACATAAATTAAAGGTCTATTTAAATGGATAATAAAATTAATTTATGTAAAATTAAAAATAATAATGACAACAAAATTTTTTTATTTTTGTTGATGAGATTAATTGTTGTCAAAATAAGATTGAAATCAACAATATAAACATATATTTAAATACAAATGAAATAATGTTAAATTTGGATATAAAAATTCACTTCTTACAAAAAAAAAAAATCTATTGTTCTAAGATCAAATGAATCATTTGTAGTTGGAGGCAAAATCCTCCCTTGAATTTCTTTCAATAGTAGATGAAATCTAAACGAGAGCTAAATATTTGCATCATAAGATTGATTTTAGTGAAGGTAATGGATTGTATTTGGATAAATTTTTATTCGTTTCGATTTGATTTGATTTTATAAAATTTATATTTGATTTTAATTAAATTTAACATTAAAATATTATTTTATTTTTTACTCAACTTGTATCTATATAAAATCATAATTGATTTGATTTAAATTAATTTAATATAATATTTATAAAATATTATTTTTTAATATAAATTATATTTTAATTTTATATATATAATATTTTATTACATTAATATGTCACTAAGAATAATAACGGATCAGATTGGATTAAATTCAATTTAATTTTTTTGATAATGTATAATATTATAAATTTTTAAATTTTAATTATAATCCTAATTGACTTTTATTTTGAAATTGACTTGATTCATCAATTTTTAAAATTTAATTTTTTGGTTTTTAATATATTTAAATAAATTTATATATAAAATAGTTTTTTTATTTTATAAAAATTTTAAAAATATATATAAATTAATAAAAATATATAATTCAATTTGACAGACTTATATACCTAGGACTACCAAATACGTTAAATCATATTAGTTAGTGCCGTCCTGGCTCTATTATTGGCTTCAATTATGCATGATTATCTAAAATAAATTCCATTTTAATCACCTCAAGGAAAAAAAAAAAAAAAGAATCAACAGCTGGATTAAATTCTACACCTAAGCATTGGTATTTGAATGGTACTATAATAGGTTGAACTGGCTGTAAAATGAGAGCAAAGGGAAGCTAGCTAGGTTGTCAATTGTCATCTTCAATAACAATTTTGATTTTTTTTTATCTTAATTTTTTATATTTAAAATTATCAAAAATTAAACTTTAATCATTAAAATTAAAAATCTAACATTTTTTTTAACAAATTATTGTAAAAAAAAAAAAAGAGATGCAAAATTAGTCACCTATTACTAGGATTGTTAACAAGCTGAATTGGATCGAATTTTGTTTAATTTTTTCAAATAATGTATAGTATTACAAAATTTTAAAATTTAAGTCAAATTCGAACTAATCTTTTTTTAAAATCGATATAATCTCTTTTGAATTTTATTGGTTTGGTTTAATTTATTAAATTTTAATTTAATTTTTTCATTTTTTATATATTATTTTAATAGAATTTTTAATATATTTAAACATATTTATATATATATATATAAACAATTGTTTTTATTTTATAAAAATTTAAAAATATATAAAAACTAATAAAAATATATAATTCGATTTGATTTTTATTTAATTTTTATATCTTAATTTGAAATCTAATCCAAATTTAATAGATATATTTAATATCTAACCTTAATTTAAATATAATAAAAATAATTAATTCAAACTAAATTAAATATTAGATTTATTTTATGTAAAATATTAAATTTTATATATTTATATTATAATTTATATAAAAAAATATATGTTATAATTTATATCGAAATAAAAATATAAAATATATTATTTTAATTTTATTAAATATATATAATTATTATTAAAATTTTAAATTATATCATTTTTATATTTTATATTTATATCATATTACTATATTATATTTTAGATTGTCGAATTTATTATTTTGTAAGCATTTAACTTTTGGGCATGGAAGAGTAATGAAGTTATGAATGGTGTGTATCTATTTTATGTTTGAAAAGGACTTTGACTGATGATAAAAATGGGAGGTGAGCTGAAGCCTAATGCGTGACAGGAGAATATAAGGATTGATAGCTTCGAATTTTAAAACCCTTTGGTCCCCAAAACATAAAGGGCTTAGTATTGAGCTATTGTCCCTTTCATTTGCTTTGTTTGGTCACAATTATTGATTTTGAAAGCAAAAAGATGAATTAAAAAGTTGAAAATGAAATGTCAAAAATCAACATAAATTAAAGGTCTATTTAAACGGACAATAAGATTAATTTGTGTAAGATTAAAATAAAAAAGATAAATTTTTTTATTTTTGTCGATGAAATTAATTACTATAAAATTAAAATTAAAATCCATAATATAAATATATATTTAAATACAAATAAAATAATGATAAAATTGAACATAAAAGTTAACGTTTTACCGAAAAAAATCTATTTTTCTAAGATCAAATGAATCCTTTGTAGTTGGAGGCATAAACCTCCCTTGAATTTTTTTCTAAAGTAGATGAAATCTAAATGAGAGCTAAATATTTGCATAATAAAGTTGATTTTAGGGATGGAAATAGATTGTACTGGGATGAATTTTTGTTTATTTTGATTTTGATTTGATTTCATAAAATATATATTCGATTTTGATATCATTTTATATTAAAATGTTATTTTTATATTCGACTTAACTAGTATCTATTTAAAATCATAATTAATTTGATCCAAAATTAATTTAATATAATACTTATAAAACATTATTTTTTAATATAAATTATATCTTAATTATATATAAATATAATATTTTTATTAAATTAATATGTTGTTAAGAATGATGTCAGATAAGATCGGACTAGATTCGGTTTGATTTTTTTAGATAATGCATAGTATTATGAATTTTTTAAGTTCAATCAGAATTTGAACTAATTTTTTTAAAATCGATTTGATTCAAATTAAATTTTACTTGTTGGGTTCGATTAGGTTCGATTCATTGATTTTAAATTTTAAAATTTTTGTTTTTTATATATTATTTTAATAAAATTTTAAATATATTTAAATAGATTTATAATAAAATAAATATTTTAATTTTATAAAAATTAATAAAAATATATAATTTAATTTGGTTCAGTTTTTTTTATATCTCAATTCAAAATTTGATCCAAATTTAATATATATATTTAATATATGAGTTTGATCTTAATCGAATGACAAAAAATAATTTAAAATAAACCAAATATTATAATTTCAAATAATTTTTTATTTTTTCAAATTTTTTCTGACCGTGTTTGTCGCTTAAAGAACTCATTCCTAGCTAGCTTTTGAGAAACTGATGCGGATTCGGGCCTTGACTTTTGAGTGAGTCATGACCTGAGCAATAGATAGAACAGTGAAATGGTCTCAAACTCCACCAAGTGGAGGCCCAATACTTGCTCTAATAGAACACCAACGTTATCTACTGAAGCTCAATGAAAAAATACATCGAGTTTGATTCGGGATTAGAATAGCAGAGTAGATTCAAGGCCCAGAGTCAGTTGCCTTCCAATTATCTTTGCTTCTTGGCTTTTTCCGTTTTCCATTTTGTGGATGCGAAAATTTATATCATATAAAATATTAAAATATATATTTATATTAAATTTTATATAAAAACTATATATTATAATTTATATTAATATAAAAAATAAAATATATAAATTTAATTTTATTAAATTTATATAATTATTATTAAAATTTTAAATTATATTTTTTTATATCTTATATTTAATTATATCTATATCGTATCATTGTATTATATTTTAAATTATCGTATTTAATATTTTGTATGGTTAACTTTTGGGCATAAAAGAATAATGAAGTTGTTAATGGTGTGTCTCTATTTTATGTTTGAAATGGACTTGACTGGTGATAGAAATCAGAGGTGAGGTGAAGCCTAATGCGTGACAGGAGAGTATAAGGATTGACAGCTTCGAATGTTAAATCCCTTTGGTCCCCAAAACATAAAAGGCTTAGTATTGACCCATTGTCCCTTTCATTTGCTTTGTTTGGTCACAGTTGCTGATTTTGAAAGCAAAAAATGAATTTAAAAGTTGAAAATGAAGTGTCAAAAATCAACATAAATTGAAGATCGATTTAAATGGACAATTAAATTAATTTGTGTGGGATTAAAAATAATAATGACAATAAAATTTTTTATTTTTAACGATGAGATTAATTGTTATAAAAATAAGATTGAAATCAATAATATAAATATATATTTATTTAAATACAAATGAAATAATGATAAAATTGGATATAAAAATCAACTTTTTACCAAAAAAAATCCATTGTTCTAAGATCAAATGAATCGTTTGTAGTTGAAGGCAAAATCCTCCCTTGAATTTCTTTCGAAAGTAGATGAAATCTAAATGAGAGCTAAATATTTGCATAATAAGATTGATTTTAATGGATGGCAATGGATTGCGTTAGAACGAAAAACATCATAAAATATATATTTGATTTTGATTGGATTTGATATTAAAATATTATTTATACATTCAATCTAATTCACACATATATATATATATATATGAAATTATAATTGATTCAATTCAAAATTAATTTAGTAATTTTAATTTAATATAATATTTATAAAATATTATTTTTAATAAAAATTACATTTTAATTATATATAAATATAATATTTTTATTAAGTTAATATCTTAAATTAAAAATATAATAATAGTTTTATTAATATAATACATATATAAATATAAAATTAAATAAATAACATATATATATATTGAGTTTGGTCAAAACGAAATTACTTAAAACTCGATTTTGATTTTTTTTTTTAAGTTCAATCCGATCCAAAATCTAATTAAAAAAATCAATCTTAAAAAATCAAATCAAATCAAAACCTAACAAATTTGAGTATATTTATCATCCATAGGGTCTATTTAGATAAACGATGAGATTAATTTTAGTGAAATTAAAAATAGTAGTGAGATATATGTCTGGATACAAAAACGACGATGGTGATGAGATAAATTATAGTAAAAAAAATGATCATTAAGAATATTAGATTAAAAATTACACGTAATATAAATTTTAAATTAGTTAATATTTATAAAATTAATAAATTATTTTAAAAAGTTATTAAATTATTTTTATATCAAATAATATTTTTGTTAATAAATAATTAAAATATATTTAATGTTTTTATATAATAAATTTATTAATTTATTATATAATAGTAAATTTTATTTTTATATTAAATTATTAAAAATTACTTTGCAATTTTTAAATTATTTATATGTTAAATAATTATTTTATCTAGAAAGAAATTATTTCCTAACTTTTAAATAAAAATAAAATAAAATAAAACAAAAAACAAAAAAAAGGGTTACAAATGAAAATACTTAAGAACTAAACTCCACAATTTTTCATTGGACCCGTAAAGGTCCAGTGTACATTTTGATTCCATTGCAACTGCGGTGTGGTGCATTAGAACTAATTATATCAATAATTAAATTTAAATGTTAATTTTAGTATGATTTATTTAATATAAATATTTTTATAAAATTTTTTAATTATAATTATAGTAAAATGTTTTCAATCATAATTATAATTATAATAATTATTTTTTTTAATTTTATTAAAATTAATTTCACTATCCATTTAAATAAATTCTTATTCTTAGTGTGTAACTGGTACTGCAGTGCGAAGAAGCATTGAAAAATTGCCATCCAAATGCAATAATAATGCAATTTGTGGCTCTAATCGTGCCTAATTGAAACTGCTTCTAAATTCAAATGAAGCTCTGATTGGTTTTTCAGATATCATTGTCGTATTTAAAAATGTAAATGATATATTATTGTTCATAAATTATTTAAATTTAATTCAAATAAAATTTAAATTTGATTTTATTATTATCGAATCGAATTCAAGTTCGAATAATTTGATTTATCGATTGAATTAAATTTGAATATTTTTATATTCAATTCGAATTACTCACAAATTTATAAAATTTTTATATTTTAATATATTTTAATTATTAAAATATCTCAAATTCAAATTTAAACTCAAATACAAATAATTAAATTTTTATAAACTATAAGAATCAATCTTATTTTTATATATTAATTGAGTGAGCTCAAATAATTTAATTTTTATCCCGAATTCAAATTAAAAATAATTTAATCAAATTCAAATTCAAATTTAAATTTCAAATTTAAAATCAAATTAAAATAAGAACTTAATACTATTTCAACTCAAATTATATCAATTACATTTCTAACCGTACCTATTCAAACAAAGAATAAAATCGTAAAACTCGCGTGTCCATGGACTGCTTAAAAGAAGAAAAAAACACAGCTAAATTCTAATACTAATTCCCATTGGCTTACATATCAGCTAATGGTATACGTTAAACCGTTCCATAATTCAAATTCCCCACGAAATATCGATCTGTAATGTTCGCATTTTTTCAAAAACGCTCCTCCTTGAGCTGTATTCACTCTGTCACTAATTCAACCCCCATTTCCCTCTTTTTTTTTTTTTTACGTTTTAGATTTTCCGATTCAAAATTAAATGCCCCAAATGATTACCTCTCTAAATCCCTAATAAATTCCATGTTCGAACACTCCTCCTATATTAATTTCATCCAACCTTATATTTTTTTTCAATGGCAACTTCAGCTCTCAAGTCAACGACCAAGAGAACTTCGGTCGCCAACTCACCAGGTGACTCTTCTTCCTCCAATCGGTCCTCCGTCCACCGTCGCGCCAGGAGTCTCAGCAGATTCTCTCGCCGGCTTCCCGGGGCTGACCACGACAATGATGAGCCTACTCCGGCTCCGAGAAGCAGGGGGAGGTTCGTCAATACCGTCAGGGGATCGGGGTTCCCGGAGATTAGTCTCGACGATCTCACCATCGAGCTCTTTGGCTCCTCCCTCAGGGGACGCTCTGCTTCCCGGAATGGTGGCGTCATCCCCCGTAATGGTGAAGGAGGAAAAGGAGTAGGAGAGAGTCTGACTCAGAGAAGAGGACGGTCAGTGTCCAGGCAAGGATCTAGGGGTAGTTTTGTAAACAGTGGTGGTGGAGGAAGGTTAACTTCGGACACTGCTAACTCCAGTAGGAGAAGATCGGTCTCGGCTGTTCGGTATCAAATCAGCGATTCCGAGGTAATATTGTTATCATCATCTTCTTCATTACTATTGTTTTTATTCTTACGCGCGAATAGGGGTGTAATCAAGCTGCTGGAAGCTGATCAAGTTTGAGCTCCAGAGATAAAAATTGAGTTCACTTGATTAGACTTGTATATCAAATAAAGAAATGAGCTGATTCCCATACTCGATTTCAAGCTCAATTATTTATATACAAACTCAAGCTCAAGCTTGAATTCATATATATATATATATATATATATATATATGTGTGTGTGTGTGTGTGTGTGTGTGTGTATATATATATATATATATGTATGTATGTATGTATGTATAAGTAAAACAGTAATTTTTAATAAAATAATTAAAATATATATTAAAATATAAAAGCTCGATTAGATTTATGAGTTACTCGAGTTGGATATTAAGAAGCTCGAACTTGACTTACTCGATAAGCCGAATTTCTCAACTCAATAATGATAGAGTTGAATTCCAGTTTTATCTAAGTCAAGCCTAAATAACTTGCGAGCATTAATATATCATTTACACCTTATGTGCGAACTCATTATTTAGAAGAATTCTTTAGTCATATTAGAATGTTTGGTCGTGTAAATGCTTAGTGGTCTAGTCTTGTTGTATAAATTTGGACGTTGTAACGAGACATCATCCAGCGACTGGACTTCGCTATCCGCCTGCTTGTTTTGCTTAACTTGGACTCAAATATCAATTTATGCGGACAAGCCAAGTAAAAACTTTTCTCATCTAGAGCATGCACTTGTAACATCTCCTTAATGGCATTTCTTGGTTGAAGTTTAAATACATTGGCGAAAATGAGAATAATGTGGGATTATTTTGTAAGGACTTCTGGCTTCATTTTTAAGTATTCAATAACTATCAAACTCTTTGTGGTATAGTAAGTGTCCTTGCCAAGTTTATGTTCCGGAACTATAAGTTTAAGTTCATTCATTGGCATTTGTTTTCTGGATTTTTATGATTTAGATGACTAATCAATTTCCTTTACTTAAATAGTAGATAATCTTTTATCTGCCTGGGTAGTTTTGCTTTGCATTTGAAGAAAGTAAATGAGGACCTTTGGAAGTTTTGCACGATTAGTCAAATATGTTTATTTTCTTTTACCTATATTAAAGATGAAGTATCATTGATGATAGATAGTAATTACTACTGCAATTGATCAACTTGAATGGTATGTTTGGCTTTAATTAAACCTGTTGTTTTTTCATCATACTAAGAAAAATAATCAAAACACTAATTTGTTGATTTGCATAAATTCCTTGTTCCTAAATATGGCAGAGTGATCTAGATCTTTCACAGAACTCAAGCAATCGTGCTAGTATGAGAAGTTCCATTGGTGGAAACAATCAGATATCCTCCACTCATAACCCAACAGCTTCAAATAATAGACAAGGCCTGAGAAAGTCTCTCAGCCAAAAGGACTTAAAGTCTCATGATGACTACTCTGTAAGCATTATCTATCTCCTGGAAAATTATAGTTCTAACTTTTATTATCACCACTTAGTTAGTGGAATTTTTATATAAGGATGCTATTTAGTGGTTGGGTTAATCCTCACTATACCTGGATATCTGTTAGCATCTTTCAAACTCATTTTTGTCAAATTTGTTTCATAAGCTTAATGAAATTTATACATGTATGGAATCAGAGCCACTCTGCTGCTTTAACTGATGATGAAGGGAGGGATGCTGTTTTTGATAAAAATGGAATGGAGAGGACAATACGAACGGTTTATGCGCAGAAAAAGGTTAGTTTTCTCTTTTAAAAGTTCAAAATTATATAATAACCACTGGGAAGATGTTTAGCTAAATCTGTCACTTTTACCCATTAGGGAGAGCATCCAATTGTGGATGATGTGAATGGTGGGTTGTATGCCGCAATGCGAAAAGAGCTTAGACATGCTGTGGAAGAGATCAAGACACAACTTGAACAAGTTTGTAATTCTATGTTCTGTCAACATGCTTAATGCTTTATTTTCTCCTACATGAGCAGAATTTGCTTCATAAATTTTGACCGCTAAACTTGTTGGATGGCCTTATGGTTTATGCAGTCAATGGTGAAAACAAATTCCGGCATAGCAAGTGATGATCGTTTGCAGCCTGTCAATTTTGATGCTATCCAGGCTGTTTCTACAATTAGAAGAAAGTACACAACAAAATTGGAAAAGGTGTAATATCATATCATAACCATTCTATGGTGCAATACTTACCATTTAAGTAATGATTATGGTTACTGGTATGGCACATTTGGAAAGTCTTTGAATGAACTAATAAATACTTTTAATCCTTTTCTTTCTGTTTTCTCTATGTGCAGCAGGATTGCTAGTTGCGTGTGCATGTGGCCTCTTTAGTCTTAAACTATTTATACAGTGCACTTTGCAGAATTTTGTTGTTGTTGTTGAAGATTTATTGGTTTGGTTTGACTTAATACGTTCATTCATGATAATCCTGAACTGATGTTTCTTCTAGTTTTTTGCTTTATATTGGGAACCAAAAATAAGCTCACATTTAAGTTGCTTTTGATGAAAAAAGATAACTCTCTGTAGTACTTTTCATGCTAATAAGTTATTAACATGGTTTTGGGTTTATGCTTAATGAGCTGATGATTGTTAATCTACATTAATTGCTTTGATGCTATTTATTTCCCTAATTGATGCCTCATGTTTTGATTTGATAGTCAGAGAAGCATAGTCAAGATTTAGCTGAGATTATGTTGGAGGAGCAGCATGGGAGAGAGCTCTCTAAAATTGTCAAAGAATTTCTTCCTGAACCAAAGAACCCTATTTTTCAGAAACCTTTGCGAGCTACAAAGGTACAACTTCCTTTACACTCACTGCAATAATGCTGGACTTTGTACCCTCTTCGGTTATTTTCAAGTCCTCGCCTTTTATTTTTGTTAAAATCCATTTTATTCTTATGTTCTTTGATGTAAGAAAGGTGACTGATATTTCTTTTGATTGTTTAACCAATTTATACGAATTGCTTCCCAGAGAAGCAATGACAGAAATAGCATGTCCAGGCAATTGACCGAGGAGGCTGAAAAATATATTGAAGATTTCATCTCGAACGTTGAAGATACAGATATTTCATCATTTGATGGAGACAGGAGTGATACTAGTTCAAGTATAGGGGGAATAACAAAGACACCAACTTTCCAGAGTCGACCAGTATTTAAATCTGTCCCTGTTGAAATGGATGGTGTAATGCTACCTTGGTTACAGTGGGAGACTTCTAATGATGCATCTCCATTATCGCACCAGAGTAAATGCAATCTTTCTCAGGTAATCTACCTGCTAATCGCGATGTTTGCTTCCTATTTCTTAGTCATTAACGTACGTAAAGTTTGCTGATTATGTAATGTTGAACTCATCTCTATTGACAATAGGAAGCACCCTCTGCGCTAGACCTAAGCAATCAATTTACCAGGAGCCGAGAGAGTTGGAGCCCAGCTTTGGCTGGTTGTCCTTCAGTAAGTACTGGAGAAGTTACAGGAACTAAATTTGGAGAATCTGGAAGTTATCAAAGCCATTTTTCTTCAAATGGAACCAATAAGATGCAGTTCGATGTAGCTGATTATCTCAACGACAACAGCAACGAAGCTTTTCACCTTGAAATATGGAGCCAACGACATAGAATTAGTTCAGGTGGTCTTCTGCTTTGTAACCGGATGTTCGTTTAAGCTATGCTTGGTAAGAAGAACGAGAAGTGATGATAATGAAAAATTTATTAATTTAATAATTGAATTACAAAATAAGAAAATGGTTATAAATTTTAAATATTAGATTAACATGTTTTTTATTCTTATCCTTTTCCATCTTTTTTATCAGACAAAGCCTTAGATTCTAAAAAATATTCTTTTTTTCTTATCATTTTTATATAAATTATCAATAATTAAAAAAAATATAAAAAATTTTTAATTTAACATTATGTAATTTTATCACTTTATAATTTGACAAACTATAAAATTATCGAATAAGATGTGTTTATGTAAATAATTTATTTTCATAAGATAGCTAAAATTATGTAATATATAATATAACTATAAAGTAACTTGATATGGTGTGCCAATGAGGGTGGGCAGGTGATAATCTATTTTTTTTATATGTAAGGTGGTTAAAATTATGTAATTTATAAAATTTAAATTGGAAAATTTTTAAAATTATGAAAATTTCTAAAGTTGGTGAAATAAAAGATCAAATCTTTTTAAATTATTAATTTAAAAATTATTTCCATTAAATTTAATTTGTTTTTAAATATTTTCATATTGAAAATCAATTTCCCCCATGACTCTTGAGATCAAAAGCATAAAAATTTAAAAGTCAACAGGTTGAAAGTCATTGAAGAAGATCTATGAAAGCAAACGGCAAAAACATCAGAACCAATGCCTATTCTTTCGTAATTAAAGAGATCGGCTTTTTAGCAAGTTTCCTATTTTAAATTTTGTGAATGAAAAAATAAAAAAAAAATATTTATTTATAAGATTTAATTTAATTTGATTTTAAATTAATCGAAACTCAAAGATATTATCATACACGGAAGGCCTAGGAAAAAAAAAAAGAAAACCTTTTTACTTTATCCTCTCTCGTCTTTCCCAGTTTCAATCCCATCGTTTTGTGGTTGCTTTGGGTGCTATTGTTTTCATGTGGGCTAATTAGTAAAATTGTTTTGTGTTTTACATTTTTTATCAATTTAATATTTAAAAATAATAAAATTTTTATTTTAATATTTCAAATTTTATTTTATTAAATATTTTAATACTTCACACTATTAATATCTATTAAGTGATTGATACGATATAAATACCTAATAATGCCATCTCAACTATTATTTTCTTAATAAAATTTTTTTTCTATTTTTTCCCTTTTTGTTTTTATTTTTTTATTTTTTTAAATTTTAAATAAAAAATATTTATTTTTATATTCTTAATTTTTATTTAAATATTAACGTAAAAATAAATAATATGATGATGGCTGGTTTTTAAATACTAAAACCTTCTTATAGGCTTAAAAGAATTAAAGAAATGCGGATTACGGAGAATGAATGGTACCGGAAGCAGTTTGAGACAGAAGGGGACGTTGTGGGCAGGGCCATTGGCGTTGAGACACGTGCCTTCTCGAGATTGGCCGCCGAGACAATGGGAATTGGATAGAGAAGTGCTGGAGTTTATGAGGGAAGCGCATAGTTTACAAACGGTGAGAGTGGATTTGGAGAAACTGGAGAAGGAGATGATAAATGGTGAATCAGATATGGGTTTAGTGAGATACAGTGTTTCTTAAGCAATATAAAGAATGGGTTGATGATAGTAAGTATAGATTGGAAGACGAGTCTTATAAGCAGGCATTTAAGTAAATTAGTATTCTAAATCTTAGAAGTAGATGAGGTAATTTGTATGTTTGTTCATTATTATAAAACATTTATAATTTATGTATTATTATTATATTTTATATAAAAATTACGTTTCGACATAAAAATATGTAATATATAATTTTGTTTTGATAAATTTATTTATAATTTTTATTAAAATTTTAAATTATATTATTTTTATATTTTTTATTTATATTATTTTTATGTTATGTTATCGTATTATATTTATTAATTGACATTTGATGCTTTTAAAGCGTGTGAAGTTGATCATGAATTTTGATGGAAATGAATTCTGCTGATTAGCGGAGGAACAATTTTAACTTGAGAACTTGGCTGACATTTTTCTGTAGCATCCAAGGGAGACATGCTAATGAGTTTCTGTGCTGGGTTTTTTAATTTGGATTTAAGGATTCGAAACCATCGAGGTGTTGTCCCCACGATGATTAGAAGAACAGAATGTGAAAGAAATTGAATATTGTTGATGATGTTTTTGGATGTCTTAGTTAGAATGAAAAAAGCGAGGTTGAAAGGAAAGATAATTATGATCTGTAGCTAAAAAAAACACGATCAGGGATGCTAAAGTTATTATTTTAGGGCGCTATTTAATACTTAAGTCAATAAGATATTAAGATTGGATTAGGAAGTAAGGAAGATGCAGATGGTGAAGTGTACGAGATAAGCTTTCAAAGAGAAAAGTCAATGAATATTAGGTCTAGTTTTGTGTTATATTGAATATTTGGTTTCTTAATTACTTTTTACGTGAGATTAAAGTGATAATTTGATTGAAATAATTAACAGTTGATAAGATATTTGTGTGAAAATTCAAAAGGATAACGTGAATAGATGAGAATTACATTTAATGATCTTAAATAAGTATGGACTGTATTTAATGATTTCAAATAAATAAAATTTTAGTTAGTTAAATATGAAGTATTGTCTTGACAAGTTATTGATAGGGTCTTAAGCGAATTCTTCATTTGGTGAAAGGCAATCTCCATAGAGAGGTGACGTGATTGTTTAGGCATGTTTCATCTGAACAATTCAAAATTTTAACTGGATTGATCAAGTTTTGACGTTGACCAATTGATTTATGTGTAACAAGTATATATTTATTTTTTTTGTGGTGTCAACGTGGTAGAAAATCTTTGATTTTCCTTAACTTCAACATGTTCTATCCTAATTTGTTTGGCGTTTAGTCTTTTTCAGGATTATGGATGCTCATTTTATAGATGTATTCCTTGTTACATAAGTTCTTTGATTTCCTCTAGATTGTTCAACAGGAAGCAGACATGTGGATGCTCAGTCCTCTATTGTTGGTTTTGCTGTCTAGTTTGTTTGTTGAAGGGTGGGGAATACACCTTCTATTCTACCATCCTGAAGCTGGTTGTTCTGGTTATTTAATTAAAATATGATTTCAAAAGTTAATGCAACAGAGATATTTAGTTTCTCCTAGTGATTTTGCTTACAGATTGTTCTATTCATTATTTTGAATTTCAAATTTCTACCATGATTATGCTTTAATTTTCTTTTTGTTCCCTTTGCAGTGTGATTGTAGAAGACCTCCTGTTCCTAGAAAAGATCCAGCAGCGAAACCAGAAGAGGAGCCATTGTTGGCAAATCACCCTTATGTTGATAAGGTAATTTGCAGCAATATCTTTGTCGATAATTGGTAATTTAGATATGAATGCATCTTCTTTCCTCTTTTTGGTAGGACTCAAACTTAATTTTGTTAGCAATGGGCTAAATCTCTGGCTAATATGCTGCTTCCCAATAGTTTGTTCATACATGTGCATCAGTGTATGCCATGGATGGGGGCATTCCAAGAGCTGATGCACTTTCTGGTGACTATTTGTAAATAGCCTTGTTAACAATGGTTGTTCCTTGGCTGACCACTTCCTCTGTAAACAGAAAATGATAATTCCTTTCACTAGATCCATTTTTGTCTGTTATGCAGCTGTGGCAGATTTGCTGAGCAAATGGTTTTCGATGATTTGGAGGCAAATCCCGAGAAATACAAAGGTTAAAAGTTGTCAGAATTAACTGATGACAAGGATTATGATGAAGAAAACAATGTTCAATACACCAAAACATACTAGAGGAAAAGCCTACTACCAAAAATGATTCTGGTGAGCCTTTTTTTTGTCATTTTGATACTCACTAAGCTATCTGCCTATATCTACCTGCTAATGGTTATATGTCTTGACAGAAAACAAGTGTTTGAGAAGTTGATTTGGAAGCTGGCTTAGCTGGCCGTGAGGTAATTATTCCTTGCCTGTTTGCAACCTCTATTCTTGATCTTTTTTGAAGTTTTGCTCTAATCTTAACAGAAATTTCTTTTTACCACCTAAGACTTGGTAGTTTATGTGAAAGGTGGACAGTCTTCTGTTCTTAAATATATCTATGAACAAGGCATATTGGGTTCATGAAAAAGTTGTGTTGACAACTCCAAGTCCGATGTCCGTTTCCTTCTGGTTCGTTCTGCATTGCCTCGTATTTACCATTATCTAGGCCTGCCAGGCTGTGTGCAAAAGCATGTCTATGCTTTGTGTGTCATAATTTCTACTGAACCCCTGATTTTTTCACAGCCGCCAAGCTCTTGGTTAGCCATTGGAAGAGCCAGGAAGATATAAATTATAAACCTCGCAGTTATTTTAGGAAGGATCAATATGATCCTTCAAATCCCTTGTATGGATATGACTACTGGGGAGAACCCAAGAACTCCGAAAGGAGCAAACAAAAGAGCGGATGACAGATGCCCACAAGAAGTCCATTGTGGGAAAGGGAACCGTATGGTATGAAATGTCTTATGATGATGCCATCAAGCAGAAAATGCGAAGAGAAGCTCGTTCAAAGGAAACAATGCATAAGGAAGATGATGAAGCTGAAAAGAGAGCAAGGAAATGATGACGATTTTGATTACAGAATTCTGAGTGAGTGCAGTTTTGAGTTCCCAAATCAACCTCTTGTTAATGGGACTGAATCTTCTAGTATATCAGATGAGGGAATGTTTGAGAACTAACGTTAGTGAAGGATCATTCTTGTATAATAATTGATTATAGTGTACAGGTAAGACCTGATGGGGCTCAATCAATGACAGGAGATCAAATTTTCACACACAGCACAGCAGCAGCAAGTCAATCAATGCCAAAAGACCATTCGAAACTAACCAATTTGGCAAGAAAATTTCGAACTTAATTTCCCACAACATGATGTAAAACAAATAACCCAAATAACAATACTCAATAAGGGTTTGACATCTCAGTTGTATAAACTGAAAATTATCAGCATCAAAGATGTAATTAATACAAATCTAATCTCCAAACATAAAAAATAATTCCTATATATACAAGCTTCATAAACCCAGGAGTTAGCCCATGAGAAAATAAAGCCCACTTAACCCAAAGCAAACCTACTAAGCGAACAAAAACAAATAAGTCCACTAAAAAATTTGGAACTGTTCTATCACTTACATTTCTTCCGATGGATTGCTTATGGTGACAAAAGGGAGCAACATACAGTGCTCGATGTCCGATCATGCAAAATTTCGCACAACCGCACATAAATTTCACTCGACAAGCACATGGTGAAAACAATCAATCAATTTCTCCTTCCTCTACATCATTTACTGGCTCCGGAGCACTTTGGGGAGGTTCATCTTCTTCATATTCATCATCTGCCTTCATGTATAATCCTAGTTGTTCGAGGGGATTACTTCTCCCCTGGAGTTTGAAACTTCCTAACCCATTTTGAGAATGACCTGGGCTTGTCTCCTCAATAAAATTGGGCAAATTTTCGTCGTCGGTGGTCCTAAGCATTTCCAGATCTTCCATAAATTGACTGTTCTCATTGATATCCACCGTCTTCTCCATCTGCAAAGAGCATAAACTTTTTAGTAGCATTAAGACAATGGCACACCACTTCTGCCACATAAAAATGATATCCCAATTTACCTTTAAAAGTGCCTGACGTGCAGCTTCTCTGTCCTCCTCCCTCTTCCTTTTGGCTTCAGCAGCAGCGTCTGCTTCAGCTTTTCTCCTAGCCTCTTCAGCAGCCTTGGCCGCTGCTTGCAACCGTGCCTTTTCTGATAACAGAGTAAAGAAAAAAAGAACCATAGAGCTTCAGATATTCAGGAAAAAAATATTCTACATTTTCTTTTCAACCAAAGGAACATTAATCCAGACAAAAAATCATCAATGATATAAAGTCTAAACCTTCTCTCTGCCGCCTTTCAAGTTCCTCCCTCTCCATCCGCAGTTTCTCCGGATCACCCTTCTCACCCTGTGCTCAATCAAGTTATAATTAATTGATTGGTTAGTCAGAGTTAAACTTTGAGTCATTGACCATATTGCATCTACACACATCCAAGAAAAACTGAATTAGGCTACTGCACTAACCTTTTCAAGTGCCTTTTCTCGAGCTTTAAGTATGGTGTCAGCAAAACGATTCCTCAAAAAAGCTGCACGATAGAGCTTTTCAGGGGAGACTTGCCTCTCAGATGGAGCACTATCCTCTATAATATTACAGCATTATCGGTGAGATGATCCCCAAGAGTAACAGTACAGAGCCTTCTTAATTATTATGCTTACCCTCTTGGTGGCCTTCTACCTCAACAGCACTAGGCTTATCATGAGAGTTCAACTCAACTTGACCGAACTCGTTTAAAGACTCTGTATGAGCACAGAAGAATATGACTTTTTTTTAATAGAGACCCAAGACAGATTTTTCAGCAGGCGTGCATAGTGCAGATATACAAAAATGAGAAACTTACGATTTGCATCATCAAAAACAGCTAAACTGCCGTTCTTTAAGTCCACATTTGTTCCTGAATCCAAATTTTCCTACCATATAGGGAGGGGAAAGATAAACCTTAGAACTGTGATACACTATGTCTCAAACACACCCACTGGAGACAAAAAGGTGCACATTTGTCTTCAATTCACTAAAACACTCAATTTACAAATTATCAAGATATAGAGATACCTTCATAGAACTAACAGGAAGTGAAGCTTTAGCAGCATCTGATTCACTACCAGAATCTGAATCTGAAAAGAAATATATCCAATGAAAATGATTGACTTTTAAAAGAAACAACACAAGTTTACAGTTGCTGTGAAGCAGGTTTGATTTGCAGTCAAAATAATACGCAAAAGGCTAGAAGTCTTTTTCAATTTACTGATGCCAATACAGAATTAAGAGATTAAAGTAAGTAAGCAAACCAAACATATATGTGATTTTTATGGCTTGATTAAGATGGCCCCCCAATTTTAGTTACATCATCAATGAACATGAAGTAGAAACTAGGCAACAAATCTCATCAAGCAAAAGTAATTAACAAAATGGGTCTAATTAATAAACTCTACTCTCAAAACCAGTGAACAAGAAACCATCTGGAGCCCCATTGGTACATATTCCAATGAAGACCTAAGATAATAAATTCCATGCTTAATAGTAAGAGTTCAACAGTCAAAATCACAAGGTGAAAATTACTCAACCTTATATCATAAACAAAGATGACCTCTTACACTAAAAATATTCCCTTTTCTTTTTTTTTTTTTTCAGCTCATATATGATGCCCCACGCCCCCACCAAGTTCCAACACTCATCTGAGAAGTCTCAGCCTACTCTAAAATCAAGACAACCAAAGTTACCTAAACACGGCAGGGACAAAATGCAGATGGAAGTAAAAGAAACACAAACTATGGCAAAGCATAATTGAATAGCATTAAATGAGTAGAATTAACTTTTGTAAAAGTAGGATTACTTAAAGATTCAATTCCATCAATGAAAAACGTTCCACCTAGAGTTGTAATGGGAGTCATTTTCAAAACTCAAAAGTCAACCCTAAAGATTAAACTTAAATTTTTGTCTTCAACATGTTAGGACAGATATCAGAACTACATAAACAGCCTTCTGCCCTTCACTACAAGTTGGAGAACCGAGTAGAAATCAAATGACAGCATAGAGTAGCAAATCAAAACCATGAAAACATTTTATTAACCAATCAACAACAATAAAAAGCATCAGACAACAATTTCAAACTAGAAAACAGTTGGCAAACTATGATCTGTAAATTGTGAAAAAGCTCAACATAAACAAGAACATAACAACAGAACTCTTTGTTAGAGATAACTTTCACATAAAACCACAAACTTTTAATACATAACAGCACCCAGATCCTAACCCAACATATTTTCCAGATTAAAAGAGTTAAATATTTCCTATTAAAGTTTTATTTGATGATAAAACAGTTAGAGCGTGCTCATGCACAATGCAATTGCTCAAAAAAGGATATCTGAGGCAGAATAAATAAACATGTACAAACCACTAGAAGAAGAACCTGATTCACTGCTGGAGCTACTGGAACTACGGCATCTACTGTTTCTATGGGTTAAATCCTTCTCTATTTCTACAGGAGGGTAGCCAGAAGTGGAAGGATCATTGCCACCAACTATATCTACGACCTCATCAACTTGATCATTACCTAAGAAGAAAGTGAAAAAAAATCGGTTTCTGTGATGATTTGGTTTACTACCTTGCTATCGGTAAATAAACCAGCAACGCACAGATGAGAAGTAAATTACCTTTACATGGCTGCATGGATGAGTTGCTAAACCCTGACTCATTAAGAAACTACAAGGGAAAAGAAAAAGCAAAATAATCAATGCCAATATTGCATTCTGGATAGAAAAAGCACCAAGATATAAGAGAGAGAGAGAGACATAGGAATACCTCCATTTCACAGGGCTCAGCTTTTGCCTGGTTTTTCTGCTTCTCCAGCAAATAATCATCCAAAAGTTTTCGCAATTTGAACAAGGTTTCATCACTGAGAGCATCAATATCAATCTCAATCTCATCCTCACTCATTTGACCTTCGGTAGAACTATGTTCTTTAAGGAAGTCAACAATGTTTTCGGGCAATTCACCCAACAAAGACTCTAATTCTGTGCTCAAATACTGCTTTTGCTGATTGGTCATGATCTGTCTAACGGGCTCTGGCCCAACCATAGTGTCTTTCGGGTTTATTTTGTTCTTTTTCAAAGGTAAAATGTCACTATTTGTTTCAACTTCTATAGGCACAGCATCAACATGCATGGTTACGGGAAGCTTCTTTTCTATTGCTTTCCATCTTACTTCAAAATATTTACTTAGTGTCTCGGCCATGCAGTGTACATCATTTCCAGGTGGGTTATATGTCATTGCATTTGAGAATGTAAGGCGAACATCAACAGCAAAGTCTGATGGACTCGAATACTGCCCTGAAGCTATCTTCTTCTTCACAGTGCCCAAATCCATAGGGTGCTTAATGACAGTGAAATAATCCGGAATGTTCAACTTTACAGCATCAACAGGGTTGTTAAAAACCCAACCATAATTATGTTGCATCAAACGGTTAAGCAAAGTCTCACACTGCTTCATCAAATAAGTATTTGAATTATTCACTGCCACAGTTGGTTTCTGTTCAAGACGAGTGGATGTGCTCTTTTTTGGGCGGGCTCCATTACGTCCTCCAAGAGGCCGTTTCTTCGCTTGCAAACTCAATACTTCTACCGACCGGTTAAAATTCTCAAGTGGAGGCCTCTTCTTCCCATCACTGCAACTCCTGTTATCAGTAGACGGTGATAAAACAACAAAACTGGATCCCACAGATGAGCCCAAAGAAGCAACTTTCTTCTGTAGCACTCGAACCTGTTCAAGCTCCATTTTTAATCTCAATTCCAAATCCTTTCTCTCAGGTCGTGACATCTTAGACAATGGCAATACTTGTGTGGGGACACCAAAATTATCATGACTATCGGAATTCAAACTTATACATTTCCTTTTAGGTGCATATGAATCCTCTGATGCTGTCATCTCTGTATCAACCCGTCCAGAGCTCCCAAAGCCCTCTGATTCACCCATGGTCTCAATGACATGCTGGTAACCAGGGAAAAAACCAGAAGAATTCCCTCCCTTAAAATGCTCTCTAGACTTCCGCATCAATTGTGAAAATGAACACTTTCTGTATTCCTTCTGTCCTGTGTATTCTATAGGAATAGCTGGTGCCATAAGATTAACTTCCAATGACTGCACATATCAACCAACCCAGTAATACTTATAACCTTCCACTGTTTATTCTATCAAAGCCCAGTCTGAATTCGTTTGTTATAACCTCGAATTCCAAATGTTAACTTCTTATGTATTTATTCAAATTCTTTCAAAAGTTCACAAATGGGCAGTTCCTTACTCCTCAAAAGCATTCAAATGGGAAAATTGGAAATTTTCAACCTAACCAAACTGTCCTTTACACTCCAACCAAACACCAATCTCAAATCTTAGGCTTCACATTCGTCAAATAGTAGAATGTTCAATTATAAACCTAATAAAAACACCAATCAATATCTCACAAAGGAAACACAAAATTATGATCTTTCTTGATAAGTCCTCAATCGAAGCCACCTCGAGAAACCCTAAAATTCTTTCTTCCCTTTGTTTGCCGCTCAAATTTAACTTCTTTTTCCCTCGTTTTCGAACTAATAATTGAAACGAATTGGCTATTCAAGAAAATAAGAAAGAATCATTACTTACAAGAGAAAAATCAATTCAAAAATTAATCTAAGCTCGTTTTGAGCATAACCCTTTAGAAATGAGATCGGATCCAACGAAGATAGGAAGAACGAAATGCGGCTAAAACCCTAAATCAGCCCCACAAGAATCTCAATTTCGAAACCTGGATCTCGCAACAGCGCCGTTGATTTTCTCGATTAGAAACCCTAGAGAGAGAAACTGGAACTCCCCTCCCTCGTCGAATCTTCGCTTCGCAGCGCGAGCAAAAAGAGAGAGAAAACGAAAGAGAAAGAGAAAGAGAGAAGTTGTAATCGTTGATGGGCTAAGCGTTCGAGCTCACCTCTCTACTTAAAGGCCCAAAGGCCACTTCAAGCGCCGCTATTGAACTCATCCCAGCCGTTGATTCGTTTAATTGGTGAAATCTAGCGGTTACTGTTTTTATTTCCATATCCACCGTCAGGGTCTAGATCTGGCGGCTGTTATAATTCTCGGACAAATCTTGATGACTTTCCCAGAGTTCTAGATTACAAAATCCAATTGTGAAAGAAAAAGCCAGTAAGAGATACGCTCTCGAGTAAAAAATATAAATTACTCGCTTAGGCAAAAGAGCACATTTTAACGGTTCTCGTAAAGGACAGGTGGCATACTAATATCAGCGAGTAAAGAAATCTATTGGGAATGTGGGAAGTAAAGAACATTTACC